>NC_137013.1:2817314-3264814 GCF_032717465.1 Coenobita brevimanus
TGTTAAATGCAGGCACATTACGCTTAAAAATTACAGGACCGAAATTTAGCGTCCTGCCAACACCTTTGGCCACTCAGTTTTTATCATACTACCTTAAATCATCAACCAAGTTTTGAAACAGAAGGTGGAGCTGTCAGGGGCGTACCTAGAGATTTAGGGGCCCGGGGGGCTAGGTTCTTTGCGGGGCGCCCCTCCTGGAGGGGGGCCCCGCAAAGAACCTAGCCCACCTAATTCTCAAAACTTATCTAATATCTCAGCCGGGATATATATATATATATATATATATATATATATATAAAGCTTATAAATTTTTAAGCCTTTGGGAGCCCCTGTCAAATGGGGGCCCGGGGGGCAGTTTCAAACAGCCTCCCCCCCCCTCAGGTACGCCACAGCTCCGCACAAACCAACCCAGCAATTAGTACCTCTGTAATTCACGGCTGGAATGAGAATGTGTTTTGTATTTTGCCTTTTAGGTGGCTCTGGTGCTGCTGTTGGTGGGGCTGGTATCGGCAGGCCCTGACTACGCCATCTCAGACGCGGTAAATCTGATGTGTGTTTTGAATAGCCGTGGTTTTTATTATGATATTTTGTTATATTTAAAGGGTGTATTCCTTAATCTTATAGCATTTCAGTATAAACAATAGAGCAAAAGACAGTATACCGGCAGCAGGGTAAATGGTCCAAGCTAGGCGGGTCCTTTTTCATGCAGCTGATTTTGTAAATTGGGGTAAACTTACAGACCCACTTTATAGACATCAAAGGTCATTAATAGCAATAGTTTCTGTAAATACCTGTTGACATGATTGCAATAAAACAGGTTAAAAATGCTACATAAGCGACGATTTTCTGTACGACAAGAAGCTCAGTCAAACAATGCTGCAGATGCGTATATATTTGCTTTTTTGTAATCTGAAAAATTTTTATGACCTCGAAATTCACGGCTAGTGGAAACCTTTGACACCGTCCTCATGACCTTTTTTCTTTCATCTAAGGATTGGGTGAGGTATGATCCGGAAACAAGGACAGAGGAAGTTTGCAAATGGGAGAAACATCTATTACATTTCCTTTGCAATGGGCCAGTCATTCATTCATCGTCTTTCCAAACCCTACCATCTGCATATCTATCTATCTGTCTATCCATCTATCAATCAGTCAATCTATCTATCTATATCTATCTATCTACCAATCTATCTAATTATATATCTGCTAGACAGTCATTCCGTCAACTGTTAGCTAAAAAAGGTCAGAGATGAGAAATGCAGTGTTATGTAAAGTTATTGTCTTGTGCCGTGGTAATATGTATAGACCTTGATAGTTTAAGATTGATACAGGGGAAGAGGAAGAAGGGGAATGAAGAAGGTGAAGGACAGGAGGAGAAAAAGAGAGAAGAAGGGAGAGAAGAAGAAGGGACGAGAAGAGAACTGAACTAAAAGAGGCAAAGGAGAGGGAGAAAGAAAACGAAGGATGAGATAGAGGGGAAGAAAAATGGGGGCGAAAAAAACTGACTTACTATTAAAAAGGATAGAAATGAAAAAATAAAGTTTGGGTTGTGGGTTCTTGTTATATCTCTTAATTCTGAGATATCTCCAATTCCAGGAGTCCTCTGAGGAGTCCTACGAGTCCAGCGAGGCCAAGTACGACCTCGCCTACTCCGTGAAGGACTCATATTCCGGCAACGACTTCGGGCACCAGGAGTCCCGTGATGGCGACCAGACTAAAGGGTCGTACTACGTGCACCTGCCGGACGGTCGCCTGCAGAAGGTCACCTACTACGTGGATGACGACTCTGGCTACGTAGCGGAGGTGAGTTACGTGGGTGAGGCGCGCTACCCGGAGTCTGACGAATCCAGAGAGGCTCCCCGCTCTGCATATAGTGCCCCTGAATCTGAGGAATCCAGCGAAACGCCCCGCTATGCCCCGCCTCGCCCTACCTATATCGAGCCGGAATCTGATGAGTCTAAGGAGGCTCCTGTATACATCCCGCCTCCCCGACCCACCTACTCTCGTCCCAGACCCACCTACGCCACCCCTAAGCCCACCTATGGCCCCCCTACACGCACCTATAGCAAGCCAAGACCCTCGTATCGACCAGCTCCTAAGCCCAGACCAGTGCCTCGCCCTCACAGCCCTTCAAGGACCACCTACCGCATTCCCAGACCTACCCACAGACCTCCCACCCCTAGTCCGCTCAGGTCATCCTACAGCCACCTAGATTTTGAGGCCCAGGAGTCAAATGAGGTCTTGGTCTACGCCTTACCGGAATCTACGGAAGACAGCGAGGAGGAGGAAGAGGAAAACGAGGACCAATCTAGCGAGGAAGAGCCCGCCTATGATGCTCCCATCCCTCAGTACTTCTTGAGCTCGTCTGAAGGATCGTATGAATTGCCGGATTATACTCCCGATCTGTCCTACCTCCCACCCTCCCCAGCACCCTACCAGCCACCCATCTACATTCCCAGGTCCTATCGCCTGGGTTAGGAACTCTCTCCCTTCCTCCTGTCTGTCGTAGTCTTCCTTTTTCTTCCTTTTCTCCTGCATCTTCCTTTTCCTTTATTCCTCCTCTCCCTCTATATTACGTCTTCTTTACCTTACTTCACTCCTTTCTCTTTCCTTCCCTCCTAATTTTTCTCCTCCCTCCCTTCATCCTTCCCCTTCTTCCTTCTTCATTATCATTTTTCTAACATCTCTCCGTTCTGCTTCTTTCTTTTCCCGTTCATTTCTAGACTTAATTTTCCGTTTCACATCATATTTCTTCTGCTTCATACTCCTCTTGCATCCTTCCCATCCTTCCATATTTCTTCCCTCTCCCTACTTTCTTTCCACTCTGTTACATTCATCAGTTCTTTCTTTAAGCTATCGTGTCTGATATTATTCTTTACACTCCTCGCCTACATTTTTTTTTTTTTTTTTTATGTGCTCGACTCTGGGCATAGGCTCCTCAGCCTGCTCCCAAGGCCCAGTAGTCCTCCTACATATCGTACACCTCTACATGTCACATAGCCTACATGCCTACCTTCTATCTTGTCTCATTCAGTTTCCCTTCTTTCTTCTTTCATCTCTCTCTCTCTCTCTCTCTCTCTTCTTTACATCACCTTTCCCCTTTCTCCCTGCCTCTTCCCAAACACGCTTTAACTATGCTTTATACAGTCCCTCTTGAAGCTATCGTAAAGGAGAATATTACTATATTATTAAAACTGAGATTACGGAGGGGAAGATGGTCCCTAGATTTTGATATTATTGAAATGCATGATAGAAAAATAGTAGAACCCTGACCATTTTACCTCTTTGAAACACCTTGATGGGAATAGAAGAATTTTGATTTTTTAAAATGTTTTTGCTGATTGCGTTACGTAAAGTGGGATGCAGTATTATTATCTATATTCACAGGTTATCTAAAACTGGCATTTATCAAGGACTTGCCTAACCCTCCGTGCACTCAGTGTTGATAATAATAATGGAATAATAAGCCTTATAATGGAGAGTCTTTGTGTCTTCTTGCTCTGTGTATATATAAATAAAGCCTAGTCCTCGTCGCATCTGAAATCGTCGAAGTTTTCTTTTGTACATAATTATTTTCTTAAAAAAATAAAGCTTTTCCTATGCTTCGTATACTACTCATTCGTTGAGGCTTTTCCATTCATTTATTACACGATTTTTTCCTCCGTCATTTCGCCTACCAAGACTAAAAAAGAAATGTCGAGAAAATATAAGCCTACATTATCTTCTCGAGTTATAGCTGAGGGGAAAAATTAGGATTAGGGCATATTTGGCCATCATTTGAATATAATGAATGACTTAAATACCAACAATAACATATACAAACTAAATGGCATTAATAACAATCATCAACATCCTCCTCCTCCTCCTCCTCCTCATCATCATCATCATCACCATCATCATCATCGTCATAATAAACTTTTCTAACACTTACACTGAGGGGGAGGGATCCAGAAGCAGGGAGATTAAAGCATAAAAGTTTCATAATTCTCAACAGATTGCCACACATCCATCCAGTTATCACTCAATGCTCTGAAATACCTGGCTCTACTTCACATTTCAAACGCTTGACACAAAATTTATGATCATAATGCCTATAGGTTAGAATATTACGCTATCAAAAGTGGTGCTACTCCGTCATCTGGATCTCCGTCTATACTTCATTCATCCATTTCTTTTCTCTGTCAGTTTTTTGCCTCATCACTTTCAGTATCTCCCTTACTCATACATTCACCCACAGTGCATTATATCCACCCACCTCCTTAGCCTTCCATGCTTCCTCCTACCCTCAAACTCATTCATATACCCGTTTCTCCATTGTATTTACTACCGTTCTTTCTACGTGACTACCTAAGCATACACATTTTAACCCTTTCATCACCAGACTTCTTGGCAATTAAACATATCCACAAGAACAAGAGTAGTATTAATCTAAACTTAACGCAAGGACACACAAGTAATCGTTTTCACATTACATAAAAACAGCTGCAGTAGAGGTGATATAAACATAATGGGCCGTATTCTCGTTCAACAGAGATTTCAAAACACCTTTTCTCGGCATTCTATTTTAGGCATTACATCTTAATATCGTTTTGCACGTTGCTGATTCAAAGGATGATGATGGTGAAGAGATGAAAATAACACCCAAGAAATAATGCTGAAAAATGAAATATGCAAATTAAACTGTCACGGAAGAAAAGCAGCGAAGTCTCCGATAACAAGTGGACGATACAGATTTTCACCAACAAAAGATGCGGAAGCTTGTGAGTAATGGCGCCTGTTATCGCCTTTGTTGCTCTAGTCCTTATCTTGGTCAAGGATAACGCCTGTTTAGTTCACCCACACGCAGGTACAATCACCGTCAGGAGTACCGGCACGCTTTTTAGTCGAACACTTATGAAACTCCAACACGCTATTCTGAAAAGTGTGTTGGGCTCTGAAGATCGTATCACTTAAGTTCCGAAAGTTATTGTTCACTGTTTCGCTCTTCATCGTTAGGAGGTGAATGCTACTATTTCCGAAGTCGTACCTTGGTATCATTCGCTCCTGAAGTACGTCGTTTTTTCTTTTAATTCTTCCCCTTTCCTAGCGATTTTATCTTCACTGTGATGACGCGTTTTATAGAGTATAGTTGATGTCTCCATGGGGTTTAATTCAGCTTAGAGGCCTTCTTGTCGCAAGGCCGTTGTTGAAGGCTACATCGTACCCCCAATTTCCTAAGCTAAATAAGATAGTTTAGTAGCAAAAATTATTGAACATAAATGGCGTCTTTGGGGTGAAGCGAGTATTTAGCAAAAATATATATATTTTTTCTCTCTTTTTACGGTGTGTGAGAGCGGGTCTTCGTTTATACCTCCAGTACTCGGGAAATTATAGTAAGTAAAATGTCTGAAAACTCGTAAGTAAATCTGTCTCTATCCATCTATATACCTAGGCTGCTTTCCTCAAGGAAAGGGAGGTAGCCGGGACAGGACGACACTCCCAATTTACTCATCCACTCAAACACATTCATTCTCATCTTAGCCCCAAAGGGGAGAAGGGACAGATCGTCACCGCACCACACCGCACGAGGGTCAACTGCGCAGTGTAATCAGTATTATCTGAAATTATGTCATCGCATCAAAGTGGATAACAAATAGTAAATGAAGTGTGGGATAAACAATTTACTGCTTTACAATACCTTAAATCCTTCACTCCGAGGACGCACTTTTTACTACCTCCGTCATTGAAGCTGGACGGAAGTTAAATAATTACCTGTGTCTGTTTGTCTGTGTGCAGGATATCTCAATAAGGTGTTAACGAATTTCAGTGACATTTGTTGGATGGGTGGGCAGTGGGTCAAGGAAGTGTTGATAGATTTTGGGTTGGCTCTGGATAAGGATGGAGGAATAAATGATAAACTTTACTGACGTTGGCAGAGGTATGCTTAGCCTGGGATTGTGCAACAGGGCAAACTAAGACCGTAGAATTAGCTAATTAGGTGAGACAGTAAAAGTATTTGTCATGTAGGAAAAAAGGTTTACAATGAAAAATAAATTAATTTGCGTTGGCGGAGAAATGATCCCTCTGAGCACTTTCTACTTTTATGTTTTGTTATATTCTGCTTCGGAGATACTTTTGGGAATGGAGGGGTAAAATATAGCCACCAGCCCTTTCAGTACAATTCTTTTCCTAAGTTTAATGATGCTAACAGACCATCGTAGGGAAGCAGTTAAGCTAAATCTGGTGTGTCTCTTTGCTTGTCCAAGGTCCTCACGATCTATACCCCGTCATAACTGAAAGCATAGAATCATCCAACGTCTATAGTTCTTCCTTAACAGAGAGAGAGAGAGAGAGAGAGAGAGAGAGAGAGAGAGAGAGAGAGAGAAGAGTTACGGGAATAATAACTGATTGTAACTATGAATCTCAGCTCAGAGGTATAACTATTTAGAGGACTTATTAACATCATCCCCTCTTTTCCCAGCTAACGAAGGTGTGAAGCAGAGTTAACGTTCACTGTGTTGCAGATGCCCATGGAAGTTTATCAAGGTTTCTGTGTTAGGCCTTTCAGTACAATGGTATCTTTTTATTCCACACTATTTCCAGGTAGTTTTCTTTCGCTATAAATAAGATTCGGACACATAGCCAATTTTTACCTCTTAGCTACAAGATCTCCTTAAAGCTGAATAAAATCGTGTGTATGTAGCAAGAAGAGCTCAATAAAACACGTCACCATATTGAAAGGATTAATGAGATGTGACCGCGATTATTTAAAACGTACAGGCATAATGATGAAATAAACAAAATGGAAAATACAGATCTGAGTGATTCTGACACGACAATATTCTTCGAAGATACATATACGTAAAAGATTAACCATTGCTCTTCACCATTTTTTTTTTCATTTATAGTCATTATTTAACACTCTTATGTTGCTATGATGCACTCTCAGGTGAATGAAGTCGTCCTGATTTAGTCTGAATAAAATACGAGAGAAGACGCGACCATGAGAGGGTTAAGATCCACATCACAGACTCCATCACTGGGGAACGATAGGGTTGAGAGCCAAGGATGATGGGTAGATATGACAAGACACACACACACACACACACACACACACACACACACACACACACACACACACACACACACACACACACACACACACACACACAGATACAGCGTGAAATAACATGGTGAAATAAAAATTGGTGGCAGGTAAAGCACTGGTACAAAGACACGGGAACATAAAAATCCACTGTTATTGATCACACCTTCTCCCATGCCTGACTGAAAGGAAGTCGTGGGTAGGGCGTCATACCGAAGAAAGAGCAATTGTTAGCAGTTCCATGCTTTCTTAGACTGCATAGATAAGTGTCATAGTCAACTGTTCCTCGCGTAGTGTAACAAAGCTTCGAACTACCGCCTTAAACTACCGCCTTAACAGTGGACGACACCCCTTCATTCGGTTTGAATCTCCAGTTAAGACTCTCCTCCAGCTAGGAATACAGTCTGAGCAGACACAGTGATTTACAAATGTACAGTCACATTTTAAAGTTGGTTCCCCTGCGTAAGTTTTACGGCTGGGCTCACTTGAATGTAACATAGTGGACTGAGGTGCATTCTATTATTTGTCGATGGGTGATAATATGCTCATTTAAGTTCCTATAAATCCTGCAGTGAGAGAGCAGCGGAGGAAGTGAACAAACTTTAGTATTTGGTAGTACTGTAAGAGGGTGTGAAGACA
This sequence comes from Coenobita brevimanus, assembly GCF_032717465.1. Taxonomy (NCBI): domain Eukaryota; kingdom Metazoa; phylum Arthropoda; class Malacostraca; order Decapoda; family Coenobitidae; genus Coenobita; species Coenobita brevimanus. Next base: position 2,825,038 of record NC_137013.1, read on the forward strand.
GAAGAGTTAAGGCAGAAAACTCCCCATCCCGTTTTCGTTGGTGTAACAGTTGGTTTAGTAGAAAATCTTAGAAGGCCTGACTAATGTAAGCCAAGGCAAACTCCACCAATGAAAACTACATTATTCAACTTAGAAAAGATCTCCCCTTCTGAAGTGATTATTGAAGGTCGTATCTAACCCCTGCACTTCAAAAATTCTCTCTTAAGCTGAGGGAAATCGTTTGGAGATGGCGAGACTGTTATATAAAGTACTCCACCATACTGTGTGAATAAAACTTGCAACTTCTCTCACCAGCGTACAGGTATATCAAGTGTGTTTTGACTCATGCACCGTGATGGCATATTGGTGTGTTTTTGCGATCTCCAGACGATTAAATAAGGAAAGACAGCTGGAATAGAAGCGGCTTGATATAGCGTATTTTAACCTCTTCACTCCTTGGTGTTAGCTCAAAGTGAACAAAAAATGCGTCATTCTTGAAAAGGTCTTTGGTACTGTATGTCCAGCAGTGCACTTACAAAAGAGAATAATCCATCTCTTCACCACAAAGATGTCTTTTTTTACTCGTTATTGCTGGTAGTTTTTATTGAGCCTGATGTTAGATGAGACGTCTGATGGTGAAGGTGTCAGGAAAAAATCAACCCTTTTTGTTTCCAGATGTCTTGCCAAATTTGAATGAAGTTCTTTAATATTAGCATTCTTGCCTTAATTTCTTTAGTGAGCAGCCTAACCCTGGGCCTCTATGTTCATGCTCCTACTGGTTCTATAAAGGAGAGAGAGAGAGAGAGAGAGAGAGAGAGAGAGAGAGAGAGAGAGAGAGAGAGAGAGAGAGAGATGTAATGCTGATATATTATTCACTACTGTGTATTGAGGTTGTTTTATATTATGCTGAAAGATAAGCAGCAAATAGGATGTGAAATCTTACTCCCCATGTCATTGAACTTTTAGGTCACTCACACAGCAGTTATTTATAGCCATTAACTGCTGAAGGCCAATGACATCATAGATCTTTCAGTCTTGGGACCATCAGAGAGTCATTATGTACTGTAGCTTCGAGGATACTTTTCATATTTGAGGGCATAAATATATCTTACGGTTACCCCTTCACTTTCAATCGTTTTCTTTAAATAATAGTAGTAGTAGTAGTAGTATAGTAGTAGTAGTAATAAATAATAATGATAATAATAATAATAATAGTGATAATAATAATAATAATTATAATAATAATGAACAGGCTGGTTTTAGAAAGGGACGTGGTTGCAGTGATCAGATCTTTATAGTTAGGCATTTGATGCAGCAAGTTAATGAAATGAGAGTACCGTTAAGTCTTTGTTTTGTTGATTTTGAAAAGGCTTTTGATAGTGTTTCGAGAGAGTCTATGGGGAAGATCATGAGACATTATGGAATACCAGAGAAGTTTGTGAGGGTCATTATGAACATGCATGAGGACACATTTTGTAAAGTGATGGTTGATGGTTGTCTGAGTGATTCGTTTGAAGTCAAGTCCGGAGTAATTCAAGGTGGTGTTCTATCGCCTTTACTATTTATATTGGTCATTGATTACATTATGAAACGTGTTGGAACAGAAACCGGTGCAGGTATACTTTGGGGAGAGAACAGGAAACTTTTGGATTTAGATTATGCAGATGATATAGTTTTGATTTGTGATGGGCCAGAAGAGATGCAGAGAGTGTTGGACTGTTTGGTGAGTGAAGGTCGCAAGGTGGGTTTGGTTATTAATTGTGGAAAAACTGAAATAATCAATATGAATATGGAAAATGCGCAGGAATGTGTAATTGGAGGTATGGTTGTAAAGCAAGTTGATAGGTTTAAATATTTAGGTACTTATTTAGCCAAGAATGGTTCTTTGAACTTTGAATTCGAGGAAAGGTTAAAGAAGGCTAATCAGGCAATGGGAATGCTTAAAAATATTTGGAATAATAACAATTTCTCTGTGCATACAAAAATCAAACTTTATAAGGTAATGGTTAGGAGTATCTTAATTTATGGACACGAGTCTTGGTACAGCACAGTGACTATGGAAAATAAATTCTTGGTGTTTGAAAATAAAGCACTTAGAAGAATATTAGGAGTTAAGTGGTGGGAAAGGATACCAAATAGTAGAATTAGAGAAATAACGGGAGTGCAGCCGATCGATGAATATGTTAGATTCTCACGATGGATGTGGCTAGGACATGTGTATAGGAGACAGGGAATAGTACGAGGTACACCAGGGTGGGTGGCACCTGGTAGGAGAGGTAGAGGAAGGCCAAAAGAGACGTGGGTGAGGACAATGAGACGGGAAGCTGGAGATGAGTGTTGGGGAGATCTTGAGGAGTTAGCACAAGATAGGATGTGGTGGTGTGAGTTCATCGAGGCCCTATGCATCCCCGAGGGTGCCACAGGAAATGATTGATTGATTGATTGATAATAATAATAAAACATTACAACTACTACTACTACTAATAATAATATATCGTCAGTAGGTAGCAAAACAAGAATGACAAGGACATTTTGAAGGTGTGAAACGGTAAAAAAGGTGAGTGATACCTGCACACAACGAGCTGGCGAGGGCGGTGGCGGAATGGACATGAATATACTATATCTATCTATCGCCAGGCGCCTTAATCCCGTAAGGGGTGGCCACAAACACATCGCCTCCATGTCGCCCTGTCCCCCGCCTTTTCACTGCCCTGCTCCCAGCTCACACCCCTCTCACATACAGTACCTCTCCACTTCATCTCTCCATCTCATCCTTGGCCTCCCCCTCCCTCTCCCCCCTTTCACCTCACTTACTCACACTCTCCTCGTCAGTCTCTCGTTCCCCATCCTCTCCACATGGCCAAACCACCTCTATGTGTTTAAATTTACGAGATGCCTTTATCAGCATAGCCTGTGATTACGATGGTAAGTGCCAACAAAAGTCCTGCATCGTGGTTCACAAAGTTACTATCAACTCTGTGTCGTAACTATGATTTATTTAGTATTTCTTTTGCGGGAAACACAAGGGGGGTACAGACTCATCTCATGCCTCGTGATATCTACAGCAATAACTCTGATTTACGAGGGAAGTGATGAAAGTTTAGTTTAAGCTGGAGAAACGAGAGACATAGGAAGAATATTTACTCTCCTTGTCTTGTGCTTCCTTTAAAGAACAAATCATGGTATAAAAGGAATGAACTATAAATGCTTTTGCGAATCTCACTTCTGGGCTAAGATTTAAAAGCAAACTTATGACCATTTCTCTGTTATAATTATATTTTGGTTTCCTGTTCTCTACAAAGAAGTGTTAGTTACGAGACAAAGTGTTCATGAAGCCCCTTTTTATTTTTCCATGAAGGATAACGAAAGAGGAGTACAGAAAGCTCTCGTATCTTTTCTCCCAAATAAAAATATGGGCTACGAGAAGGAACTGCTATTAATAACGGTCAGTAACAGTAATATCTTCCCTCGAGACGTTGACACAAAACCTGGAATATCAAGACTACCCTCTGCATACAGTGGCCTTTTTGCCTTCCTCCAAGTGTTGTTACTCCCCATGTCATAACCAAGGATACACACCCCATGTTTTTTTTCTGTGTCTTATTATAGCTACTACAAAAAGGAAAAAAAAATCCAGGCAGTGGTGGATATTCTGGATCGGGGTATGCATGACGCACACTTTTGGAAATCTAGTACACTGAAAATTCGGCCATAATTGCAGTTTATTTATCAGCACTTCGGTCATATTTTTACAACGACGAGTGTGATGTGGATGTGGGTGTGATAGAAAGTGTTAGGAGAAATACACTGTGGTGGTTTTCCCATTGGAGAAGATGGAGAGCGAGAGACTAACGAAGAGAGTGTATGCGAGTGAGGTGGAGGGGGGGGGAGAAGGAGGGGAAGACCGAGGATGAGATAGAGGGATGGAGTGGAGAGGTATATGAGAGACGGGGGTGTGAGTTGGGAGCAAGGCAGTGAAGTGGCGTTGGATAGGGCGACATGGAGGCGATTTGTCTGTGGTCACCCCTTACGGGATTGAGGCGACTGGCAATAGATGGACAGATAGACTTTGGTCGTCTCTGAAGACACGCACCAGCTGTGTATGGTCTGTGCGGACGTGTTATATATATACAAATGATTCTTTGTGCGGGATGACTCACATGACTCACAGAAGATTTTTTTCCTTCTTGTATGGATATCAGTAGAGATCTTTCCAAGTGGAGTGTGGGTTAATTTTGCTTCAGGGGGAAAAAAAAAGATAAACAAAATTCTGTATTAAACTGTTTTTCTCTACATTGTGGCAAAGGACTGGTTTGTGAGTCGGTCTTGACAGAGAATTTGAACTATACGGTGATAATCAGGCAGACATCTCGTCCCTTACCACAAAGTATTGATTGATTTATAAGTAATGATTTTAATTCTACGAGGAATGGGAGGTAAAAGATTTAATGGCGCGAATGTAGTGATAACCAGGCTGTGTGCAATTTCATGTTGGAATTACAAGTGGATCTAGTAATTCTGGTGGAAGACGACATAATTAAACGGGATAGAACGCCAACACACACACACACACACACACACACACACACACACACACACACACACACACACACACACACACACACACACACACACACACACACACACACACACACACACACACACAAAGATGCATCGGTATTTTGCGGGAAATCTCAGCCAGGAATCACAGGCACTAGATGCCGTTAGAAAGTTGGGGTCAACAATGCCAGGAAACCAGTAAATAGACCGAATCATATATAATTAATTTTTATCGTTTCGTTTTCGTTTTCGTTTTTAAAGGCTCCAACATGCTTGCATGTGTCGGCGTTGGTCACCTAATGCGGCTCTCCATGCTGCACGATCCATTGCAGCCTCCCTGTTCAGTCCCTTAACCCTGAGGTCACACTTAATGACCTCGTCCCATGTCTTTCTCGGTCTACCCCTCATAACCCCACCCCGAATATTAACACTTGTCACCTTCCTCACCCAATTATCATCCCCCATCCTCTCCACATGTCCAAACCATCTCAATCTACCTCTCCTCATCACAACACCAATACACTCCAGTCCCATCCTACCTCTCAACTCTTCCATCGTAAACCCAGCCCCTCCAGGCCTTGGACGCAGGGACGCACTGCACATCTACCTAATCATTGTCATTTCTGTACAGTACGTCTGAGCCGGCGAATATCTTCCTCCTTCATTGCCCAGGTCTCACTACCATACAGCATTACACTCCTAACACATGCTGCATACAAAGACCCCTTAGCACGTAGCGAGAGTCCTCTCAATGTCAGGAGAGGCAAGAGCTCCGTGAACTTCTTCCAACCACTTCTCACCCTAGCTCCAGCCCCACCTCCTGCACATAACATGTCTCCGAAGTAACAAAACTCTTCCACACACTCAAGAGATTCACCAGCAAGTTCAATCCTTTCACGTCTGACAATCTCCACCTGCTCACCCCGACACGCCGTACACATAAAATCAGCATTATCTCGCAGTCTACCTCTGATACCACTACATCTCTTATGCACCCATTTATCACACACACCGCACAAGATGGAATTACTTCCCACGCCCTTGTGGCAAACTGCACATGTTCGCTAATACCAGTTTGATGCACGTTCTCGCTCATTATGAACAAACGAGCTTTTGCAATAGTTTTCCCTTTTGCACAGTGTTATGGTGAGATAATGGTTTTGTGAATCATCAAATACAAAATTGAACTGATCAACCAAGCATCTAAAGAAAAAAATAATTGCTCTAGCTTTAGGGAAAATTATTAGCCTCTGAAAAGTGTGACTGTCGGATAGGGCAAGATTAAAAGTTATTAGCCCCTGAAAACTGAAACAATCGACTCAGACCTGGTAGGGAAGTGTTGGGCCGACTTCGTCATTGTAATTTTCAGCCCGGACACTGGCAGTAAACTTAGCTCGCTGGCTCGTAAAAATATACTGTACTGTACCTCGTTGGTGGAGCTACTTAGTATATCCCTCAAGCATGTAGGTACAGTCGCCAAACTTTCCACCTGGGCCACCCAGCCGCGAGAGGTGGGTAACGGGAGCTGGCAGCAGTGTATCTGTTTGTTCTTGCGTACATGCTCGACGAAAGTTCGGATCATCAACTCTCTTCGTCTGTAGTGAACCTCAGTCAGAGTCAGAGTTCATCCCATAGATGGCTGGGTACGTTGTTGGGTGGAGAGAAAAATGTCTCAGGAGTAAGGCGGCTCTCCCATCGGCTCAGCCAGTTGCATGAAACTGGTCGCACGGAAAACTGTGTGCCATAGGTCGCGCTGACCAAGGCCAAATAAATATGATTATTAATTATATAAGGTAATATATATAATATGATATAGATATATACTCTTATATATAATACAATAATATATATTATACTATACTTATTTGGCCTTGGTCCGTGCAACCTATGACACGCAACAATTCCATGCCACCGGTTTCCTGCAACTGGTGGAGCTGGTGAGAGAGCTGCTTAAGGGAGGAGCTTGGCATAGTGAAGGCAAGGGCAGGCGCCGGACGGGGGGAGGGGGGTTACGTTATTCATACCGCCAGTGATAATAATTGCCGAACTAGTCTTTGAGATCCATTACCGTTCTACTAAATATTGCATTCTTAACAACACTAAACATTTTATTTTCTATGTTGTTTTTACATTGTTACCATAACATGTTAATGCACTATATACTGGAATCGCTCCAAGCCTCTCTCTCTCTCACTCTCTCCTTATATCAGTAATTCCATTTCACAGGGTTATCACTTGCTACCACTATCAGTATAGGTTGAAGAGGAATGCAGTTACCTAACATCTATGTCAAGTTACAAGTAAGATACCTTCCATATTCACATCATGAATGACACTGACCAGTATACGTTAGAATGATGTTCAGTTACTGTTAACTGTTGCTTATTTCCTCGTTGGTAGTACTTTAGGTAGATGTTTTTATGTGTTCTGTGGTGCACCACGAAGAGGTATGTTAGAACAGCGTCACCTCAACAGGCAAAGAGTTTATTTATACTGCTGCGGAATGTGGCTATTATATCAGCTATGAAATGACTTACCGTACCATATTTCATATGCCTATGGTCATAACAGCACACCTTTATAGTCATTTCACATGACTGAATTACACATTACACGGAAAATTGATTGTGAGCAGTGCCGCTTTTGTGTGAGGTCACACATTTACACGCTCATCGAGTCTTCACCAAACAACATTATCTCACATTATAGCAAGATGAAGACTCCACCGTTACATCACAGTATGGAAAAGCTTCCAGTCATTTGAAGCACAATTGCTACTGATTCATGAATAGCTGGGACATTTATATCACCATTGCCTGTCGTCTTATGTGATTGGGAAATGCAACATAACTAACAAAATTATCATTACAGGCTGGAACACTTTCTTTTTCTTTTTTTTTTTTAATCCCATGACCCTAGGCGCTTTAGCGCCCGTCACCGAGGCCCGGGGTGCGAGGATATGTGATTTTGGTTGCTGACTGCCTGCTACTAAGACTAGGTCATAAGATAAGGGCTTGGTATTTACTAGGAGAAACCCATCTCTTCTAACTGGGGTGGAACCACGTCACACGGATCGGCTGGCGGAAGCGTTAATTACCACGTCATCCACAGTACTGTTTCACATATTTAATATATATCAACTGTTAAAACAATAGCCATGTTTGCATTGCAAGCACAGTGATCCACGTAATGATTAAGTGATGAGCCATGGGTTTATCATATAATAATGTAAATGAATACGTTTATAAATATGTAATATATGTAAAGATGCGATTTTTTTAGATTATTTTACTTACTGTTTTCAATACTCGCGTTATCCAATACTTTCAAGAAGTTCCTTTGAAATTCTTCCGGCTAAAAATCGTCGACCGAATATTGGGATGAACTCTGACTGAGGTTCACTACGGAAGACGAGAGTTGATGATCCGAACTTTCGTCGAGCATGTACAAACGAACAAACAAATACACTGTTACCAGCACCCGTTACCCACCTCTCGCGGCTAGGTGGCCCAGGTGGAAAGTTTGGCGACTGTACGTGAGGTAACTGAGAAGAGCCACTGGAACGTACAGTACAAAATTTTTGGATGGAGACAAACCCGCCCATTCATCCTGAGGAACTTGAGCTATAAATGGATGTCACAGGTCTTGAGCGGTGGAGATATCAGGCGAGGCATTCATAAAAGTGTCTGATGTGACGGTCGATGCTATATAGGTAATGAAAGAAGGGATGGGTTGAATTTACGATCGAGAAACATTTAGGGAACAATACAGATTCATTTATCTGTGTTAATGAAAGCATAGCAATACCAACAATTACACGAACTGTATAAGACACACTGAATTCATTTCCAGTGCGTGCTCATATAACCTGATGAAGATAACCATTAAAAGATGCAGGAGACTAAAAAAAAAAATAAAATAAAATAAAGTTGAGATGGCTGTATAGCATTCATGGAAGGGTCAACTGGGAATCCAAAGGCAACACGTTAGGTGAATTTGCAGACAAACAGATTTACGGAGGTAGGATGAGTCAAACAGGGCTAAAAAATGAAACATGCAACAAATTCATCACCACTGACAGAACGAACAGTGAAAGAGGCAAGCGTGCCGAACTCTCTCTCTCTCTCTCTCTCAAATCCGCGCGCGCGTGCGCGTGCGTGCGTGCGTGCGTGTGCGTGTGTGTGTGTGTGTGTGTGTGTGTTCAGCGCAGCCGAAACTGGAGAAGGAGTTCGATGAAATTTGGCAGGATGGTTGCAACTGAGTCACGGGCGAGATACAATTTTATATTGAATGAAATGTTCTAAAAGGAGTTTCAGGTCAAAATTTTTTATAGATATTTGTATGGGTAAAAAGTACACAGAAAATTTCTATGCCAACCATAAAAAAAAAAAAAAACTGCAGACATGAAAAAATTATAAGGTAACTGAAAAATCACGTGACTCAAACGGCCTCTGGTCGTGACGTCATTACTCACACTGAGGCAACATAGTCCAAAATAGTTGACTTCGTTTACGTCTAGCGTGCATACACTGTGCTTATTTCTGACCTCCAAGAATGCCCAGTGGCAAGAGGAATAATTGCTAGTGTTTCGTTCCAATGTGTAAGAGCACAGACAAAAGCACACCAGGGAAATTATTCCTCTGTGTACCAGCCAATAACAATAACGAAAGCAGTGGTGGCTGGCTGCTCGTCGGAAGTTCCCAGTGCTGGAATGCAGTCTTTACTGTTGTGAATATATAATTTTCTTCACCATATAGGCTCATACACACCTAATTATCTGAAATCCGGTCAAAAAATTGTGCTTAATTTAGCCATCAATAGAAAATTAGGATTCTGACCGAAAACGTGCTAAAGTTAGCGAGTATTTCTAAATCGCCAAAGCGACTTTGCAGACTTCTGTTTTGCACAAATACTGATTTACAGTGCAAATAAATGTAACTGCATTTTAAATTAATATTTATACAAAGTAGAAGTCTGCCAAGGCAAGTTGTTGAAGTAATGGAGAAACACTTCCGCCAACTTTAGCTTGTTTTCGCTCTGAACCTATTAACAAATTAACACAAAAAATTGACCGGATTTCGGATAATTAGGTGTGTATGAACCTATATGGTGATAAAATTTATAATGTTTACCAATCAAAAGTGCCGATTCGGTAAACTACCGCCGATTCGGTATTTCGTCGCATCCTCCTGAAGGTACTTCTATATCCTACACTCACTGAAACTGTTCTTTCAGAAAACTATTGATACAACTGATATTGCACCGCCATACATTAAACACCTTTCACCTTAGGAGATGCAAGCACCGCTCGGGATTGGTGTAGCTGTAAGTTACTTCTAGTCGATTTCATTGCAGTTTATATACCAAACAGGTATCACTCATTTACACCATGAAAAACATTCCTACACAACATACCTGAAGGGGGTAACTTGAATCTACGGTGGCCATGTTGGTTAATATCTTGACAACTATTATCGCTGTTACTGGTAAAGTCTTGTGTGATGGATTGGAGCGTCGCCTGCAGTATGAATACTGACATCGCCAATATGGCGGCAGCTTCCCTCCAGCCGCAAAGAATTTTAAGTTATCACGTCTTAATCAGTGCAACTGATCAATTAAATTAAAAGATGCATATACCGTAAGCTTCTAAGTACGTGGCAGAATGCACTTGCCATGTTTACCCAGAACCGGAAACACGTCTAATTCCCAGTGTATGCATGTGCAGACTATCGGGTCGCCAAGCAGTTGTTCCTGCGTCGAAGCATAAATCGTTGGTCTCGAGCAAAGCGAACTGTTATCCAGAAACAGCTCATTTGACCAAGATCTGAGCGGCCCGATAGGGTTTCGAAGCGTCTTTGTGTGTGTGTGTGTGTGTGTGGTATTTAAAAATTTTCTAATACTACCCCTTATTTCTTTCTCCCACGCTAGCACAATACACACAGATCTTGAACCGAGGGATTGTGTTAGATTTGCCGCTCACTGGACTGCAATGTGCTGTGGTTTCCTCTCCACATATCACTGTATTTAACTCCAAAAATTTGCTCCATCTGACACAAAGCGAAATCCTAAACTTTTCACCCCGAGGGCTGTCTCCAAACCCGAAGTGAATAACAGGCAAAATACGTCCTCAGGCAACAAGGGCGAATTTCCTGTCATCAGATAAGGATGTTATGTTCCCTCTCCCTTCTGTCGGTTTTGTTTACACTGTTGCTGGTATAATAAACGGAGGATCTTGATAATTAACCTATACTGTACGTCAAAATGTTAGGGCAATGTGATATCTTAAAATGCATGATAATATACGAAGTGTTTGGTGGATGATATTTTGTGTTCTTCATGCCTTTCAGTTGGTCCATCATTCAGTAGCATAGTGGGTTAATGAAAATACAAACTGGTATTTTGAAATTCACCATGAAGTATGAAATGCTTAGAGTCGCAAAGGTAAAATATGGATATGTGTGTTCTACTTGCCTTTTGATTTCTTGTTCATTCGTAATATAATGGGTTACTGATACTCTAGAGACTTATAGATGTTTATTACACATTTTGGTACACTTTGGTCATATCAATAAATACTCAGCTTAAATAAATATATAAAGCAATGAAGAGACACATTCACCTCCTCAGGGTTATCCATATTTAGGGCCTCGGCACACACACACAAATGTTCCTGGCTCGTCTGGTTCCCTTTCATATATTGATGTCCCCTATATTAGGTTGTGCCTCGACTGACAGTCACCAGGTGATGAGTGCAGGTATGTAACGTAGAAAGGCATTACATATCTGCAGTAGATGGTGTTCTGTTAGTCGAGGTATTTTTTCCATTAGTGTAGGTCTGGCTATTTGTCTCTGTAGGATTTAGTATAGGTTAGCGATTTGTCTGTTAGGTGATTAGTTTTAGGGTCTTTAGATGAGGTATTTATGTTTATGAGTAATGTAAGGTCAAAAAATATAAAAAAAATAAAAATAAAAATAAAAAATAAAATAAAAATTTATATATATGTACGTGTGCATGAGTGTCTGTATATATGCATGGAAGTGTGTGTGTGTGTGTATGTATGTATATATATGTTTGTATATATATATATATATATATGTATATATGTTTATATGTACGTACTTGTATATATATACGGCCTTAATGACCAGGGGCTTTGGCCCCAATGGTCGATAGGCAAAAAAAAAAAAAAAAAAAAAAAAAAAAAAAAAAAAAAAAAAAAAAAAAAAAAAGGTTGGAATCAGACACACTATAAGGCAAACTGTCCAATTGTGTAGGGTGGGGTAAAAGTTGTATGAAAAACATCACTTCTAATTATTCCACTTTCAGGGCATTACGTTTCTCAATGCCAGACATGATATGCGGAGAAAGTGGTCAGGTGAAATAGGATGCACTTATTCAATCTTTTACCCGGAACTAAATGACCGTACAATTTGCGTTAGACTATGAGCGGTATTCTGACTTCGGAAGCTTCGTATCACCTCTTCATCAGTGGTTTATCTTATATTTTACCCTTTAATACTTTCCTGGATGCTACTGACGATGTTACTTTGTTATTAAGAAGATGCAGTTAACATACAGCACAATGTTTAGGTGCTGTCTGCAGAGTAAATCGCTTAGCATGAAGTGTTACGAAGTCTCCTACATAAGCGAGAATACAACTGCGACCTGTATGTGACGAGATTTACACCTGGCAGTCCACAATCACAGGTGTCCACTGGCCTAACCATACACACGTCTGGGTGGCGCGTAGTACCCACGGCCTTCACTGGACTCAAAGGACACGGACTCAAAGGACGGGGCTTCGTAGGATTCGTAGGAGTCTGGGTAGCGCGCCTCGCCCTCGTAGCTCACTTCCGCTACGTAGCCGGAGTCGCCGTCCACGTAGTAGGTCACCTTCTGCAGGCGACCGTCGGGCAGGTGCACGTAGTACGACCCCTGGGTGTGGTCGCCGTCACGGGACTCCTGGTGACCGAAGTCGTTGCCGTAGTCGTCCCTCACGGCATAGTTGAAGCCGTACTTGGCCTCGCTGGACTCGTAGGACTCATATGACTCAGAGTCTTCAAAGGAGTCCTGGAAAGTGCAGTCTCGTGATATTAAAAGAACCTCACCCAAAATCTCTTATAATTCAATACAAATAGTGTCCAGATTCATAGAAAAAGCTTATAGGCTGACCGTGAAGCAAAGTACACACACACACACACACGAACGTGCGAAGTTTCAGCCAACTGACTCTATACACTTTTCAGGCGGCCATATGAATTGAAGGTCAGAAAGGAAATCCCAAGCGGATGAGGAGGGTAGAGGGAAGGGAGGGAAGGGGAGGAGACTTGTGAGAAAGGGAGAGGAGGGGAGAGAAAGGTGGTGGTAAGGGAAGGGAAGGGTGGTATGGAGAGAGCCGGGAAGAGGAAGGGAGGGAAGGGGACGGAGGGAAAGGCCAGTGAAACAGGTCAGTGGTGCAGGAAAGGTGGAGGAAGCAGAGGGAGAGAAAATGTAAGTCAAGGGAAGGAGGCAAAGGTCTGGACATGAAAGAAGGGAAAGGTGAACAACTGACTACTGATATGAAACAGCTTAAATGTGAGGCAAAAGCTGGAATAAAATGATGGAAAGAAAAATAAGTCCTACCTAAAAGATAAACAGTATCATTAGCCTTACATATTATTCATTACATTTTTACCATCCGCAGACGGTTAATAAGAGTTAAAGGACCTCTCGTAGTGAAGGAGTTAAAGATGCTATATCCAACCCCGCTCGAACGAAAAATGTCTCGACCTGTGCAAAATCGTCTGGAGATAGCAATAATAAAGTAAATAGGGTGCCATGATAGACAGGGGGTGAACGACACAAAAACATGGGACAAGGTTCAGAACAGGAAACTGGCGCAAGTTATAGCAACCCCTTCATTCCAAGTTCTCGCTTCCTTCAGACGATTTTATACACCTTAGGATAGATTTCTCGCACTGTGGGGCATAAAGAAAGCCATACTGTACCTAGCCCTCAAGTCCAAAAATTATCTTCAAAAGTGAGTGAATAATCTGGAAATAGCAAGAACTACGCCATCGGATTGAAGGGAATGAAACTTGGAAATGATGAAGACATGGGTTCGTACTCTCGGAGGGTATAAAGGGTCCCTGACACCTCTTCCTCACCGATTTATTTAAGGATACGGCTGGCTAATATCGTTATAAAAATTGGAGGTTTCAGATTTTAGTGATATTATCGTGTATGTAAAACATATTAAAGTTATGGAAGGTTCGTACAGAGGTCAGTAATTCTCTCCCTCTCTGGTGTTGTCTGTCTGTCTCCCGGTTAGAGTCTGTAGATTATGTTCTCTGTCTCTGTCTGTCTGTCTGTCTCTCTCCCCCTCCCCCGTTACTGTCTGTCTGTCTGCCGGTTACAGTCCATAGATTAATGTGTGTGTGTGTGTGTGTGTGTGTGTGTGAGTGTGTGTGTGTGCTTACAGTCATATGGTGGATGGTAATTTCATTTGCATATGCTGTTATTATTGCTTGAACCAATTAAATAAACATCATCTAGCCTTGCGTTCGATCAGTTTATTATTATTATTATTATTATCATTATTTATTGTTATTATTATTATTATTATTATTATGGTTGTTAATATTTTGGCTGAAGATCCCTTGCATTCTTACCGCCTCCTGTACCTTTTATTTATATGTCTGTATATTCATTTATTTATTTTTGATATTTTTGATGCTGCTAGGTGATTTTATTCAGTTTCGATAAAGCCCCTGCATGTAGCAAAAAATAATGAAGGCAACATCAACCCATCCTGTTAGAATAGCATTTCCAGATCTGCATAAAAGCCTCAGAAAGAAGCAAGTGTGAAATTTTGCCTACATACTCTGTCTGTATAAGGAAAGCTTGTGTGTGTCTGCCGTAATAAGTTGCCTACAACATATTATTATTCATTGTATCACTATAGCAGTACCCATTTCACCCTAACTTGGTCCACATTTTCGTCCACTGGCAGCTTATTCCACGTAGCTCAGTGTCCGAAAAAGTACTACAGCTCTACATCACTTTCATTGCGCCTCTTCCTGATTGGCATCATATACAAATGTTAATCTCCTGTTATAATTCAGTTTCAAAGATGGAGAGACATCCATTTTAGGCCGAGTTAAAGTAAAAAGAGTATAGTTGGAGCCAAGTTCGGATAGCTTATTACACAGTTACAGACTAGTATTCCAGTCATCATCCGCTACTTTGTTACCTTCATCAGACCAAGGATGTCATTGCTTTTATCATTCTTAATTCAGATTCTTTTTTCTCAGTTTGGGTGAGAATGCTCGGACTGGAGGGATTAAACGCAGCCATCTGAAACCCCTATAGTACACAGCATCTGCCCGTTATATTTCAAGGCACTTTATATCAGCAAAGTAAAAAAATATCGAGGGGTAGAGTTTGGAAAAGCATTCGTTAACTCCCTTCACTACACCGAGATTCTCCTACAGTGAAGAAAATTGTGGTACAGCATCAAAAATAAAATGAAAATTAAGTCTTCAGGTTTAAAGTGTTCCTGTTTATCTTATTAGGCTATTATTATCATTATTGCTGCACACATTATTCTTCGTATCATTACCACCAGTTTTATTAGTCTACAAATGATATAGGATCTCTGATAGGCCTTCTTCAGCCACCAGCATTTAGTGAATTAACACCTTAAACAGAGAGTGTCATTATTGTCATACTACCACCATAGCCAACATTTCTTTCTTTTTTTTTTTTTGTTGTTTTTGTTTTTTAAGAGGGTAGAAGAGACATCCCGACATCATGCAAGTCCTGGGAATCCTGGGTCCACCTGACAAGCATAACAGCAGCGCATTACTCGTATTATTCATTTATTGCTGTAACTCTCTCCCTGTACGCATTTCACATACACCTGCCAGATGGAGTCAATCTACTAAGCTATATAACTTTTACTGTGGTGAATTTCTGATCTAAATTTGACTCGTAATACCCATATACCTAAATACGGTCCATGTCAAGCGTTGTGTCATCCCAAAATCCATACAGTATAGGTAAAATTCTTCCATACAAACCATTTCTAAAACTATGATATCAAAACACATTAGTTTGGAGTGAAAAATTGTGTCGCGGTAACACTTATATTAATTTTCTGAGCTGTAAATTTCCTTTTTTGAGTAAATTTCCGAAGCGATATTTTAAGGTTAGTATTTATGTTGTGTTCTGTTGTGGGTAAAACTGATCAAATTTGTCTGAAAAGGGTAATTATTTTGTATATATGAGTTATATTATTTCAAGTTACACAGTATAATTCGTTGTGGGAAAACTTAATCTTACTTTCCTAATCTCTATCGTTCTGTTACGATTGAAACTAATCTAACTTTTCTTAAGTAACTTTTCTGTTTTGGGTAAATTGTTGGTTGCACAGTTCATCTATGGCTAACTTTCTTTCTTTCTTTCTTTTTTTATTCTGCAGTTTATTTTCCGTTTGCTTACTGACAGAATAAGATAACGTTGCTTCTCCAGATCATTCCACATCACTTCTTCATGACTAGCATCATATTCAAGGGTTGATCTTATGTTAGTCTAGTATTCATGATGGAAAAATGGCAGATCTGGGCTGGGTTATGGTGGAGGGTGTAGTGGTGGAGGGTGTAGTGATGGAGAGTGTAGTGGTGGAGGGTGTAGTGGTGGAGGGTGTAGTGGTGGAGGGTGTAGTGGTGGAGGGTGTGGTGGTGGAGGGTGTAGTGGTGGAGGGTGTAGTGGTGGAGGGTGTAGTGGTGGAGGGTGTAGTGGTGGAGGGTGTAGTGGTGGAGGGTGTAGTGGTGGAGGGTGTAGTGGTGGAGGGTGTGGTGGAGGGTGTAGTGGTGGAGGGTGTAGCACTGACCGGTGGGCCATAGGAGTAGACAGGGCGATGATCAGCATACACAGCCGCTACAGCCAGCACCACACACACGTACACAGCCTGGGTACACACGTGGAGAAATATATGTAAGTATTCACACGATGAGATTAACACATAGATAGATAGATAGATAGATAGATAGCCAGACACGAAGACAGACAGACAGACAGGAAAACTGATAGACATTGATGTAAATATTGAGTTCGTTTGTGGTATGTAAATCAAGTTTGCTAGGCCGGTTTTTCATTATGTATTATTTTCTAAGGTTCACATCATACTTATTGGACGCGGTCATACAAGGAAGACAAAAAAAGGTGCAACATGTGACCGCAAAATAATAATAATAATAGTAATAATAATAATAATAATAATAAAAATAATAATAATAATAATAATAATAACAATAATAATAATAATAAGAAAGATAATATACTGGGTATTTAGAAGTGTCAGTACTATTTTAACTTTTGGATTTTAGAGTATTTGTGAACTTATTTTTTACTTGACATGTACGTTTAAGAGGTTGGGAAATCTTCTTTATCATCTCAGTTGCCAGACGTTTATCCCGTAAGGAGTGGCCACAAACAAATCGCCTCCATGTTACCCTGTCCCCCACCATTTCACTGCCTTGCTCCCAGCTCAAACCCTCCTCTCTCATATACCTCTCCACTCCATCCCATCATTGGCCTCCGTATTTACTATTATTCTTCATTATTAACCTTATTGTTACTACTTTCTATCGTAAACAGTGAAATCGAAGGACGGAATTATAACTTCTTAATAGGTATATATGTGTTACTACGGACAGTCTGCGGAATATTACATACGGTAAATAAGTAAATAAATAAATAAATAAATAGCACGTCACTGGCCCTTTCAGAGCTGGGCCAGGGTGTTTGTCTGATCAGAATGAAGTCGATTTGTGGTAGGATAAAATTAAGTGACCCAGGTGTCAGTAAGTGGTTATGGCATCACAAGCAACATTTTCTTGTTTTGGTTTTCATTCCATTGCTTTGTTTCGGTTTCAAAAGAAAGAACGAACGAAAGAAAGAAAGAAAGAAGAGGAGGAGGAAAAGGAAGAAGAAGAAGAAGCAGAAGAAAAAAGATGCAGAAGAAGAAGAAGAAAAGAAGAGACGAAGAAGAAGAAGAGGAAGAAGAAGAAAGAAGAAAAAAAGAAGAAGAAGAAGAAGAAGAAGAAGAGGAGGAGGAGGAGGAGGAGGAGGAGGAGGAGGAGGAGGAGGAGGAAGAAGAAGAAGAAGAAGAGGAAGAAGAAGAAAGAAGAAGAAGAGGAAAATGAAAGCTTTCAAATTCTTTATCTCAAGATCTCCATGACACTCTGACTTCCGTAATCTTCTTTGGAAATAAGTAACGATGAAATACACCATACATAAATTACTTTAAGAAAAAAATTTGCTCTCCCATAATAAAGTAAACTGGCAGATTAGCGTGGACTCTGTGGTCAGGGAAGGTTAAGTGACAAAAGTGCGCAACAAGATTAAAAAGAAAAGACTGTGGAATGAGTACTTACATTACCATACTCATATTTCACTCATTTTAGTCCAGGTCAAATGAATAACAATCAGTGGGGAACAGGATAAGATGTAGGGCTGAGCGTCTAAAATGTCAATCTCACAAAATTAAGTTGCTGAGTCAGAGTTAACAGTAAACTGGAAATCAGCCGAGTCATTAGGTACAAAACACACTGCCATTTGAACTAAGGATCTGGGTTTAAATCATATATTATCCACTGGTATTATCTGCTAAAATGGTCGATATTCCCACTAGCCTTTTCGCAGAAGTCTTGTGGTAAGAGGATATAAGTTTATTTGAGGAGCAGCAAAATGAACTGGTGCTAAAAATGCTTTGTTTTGACGTTATCGAAAATCATTAGCTTCTGATGTGGTTGATAAATTTGTAATATTAGAAGAAAAAGAACCTAGGGCCATGTGTGATGCCTTGTTTGTTTTAAGTTCTCTCAGCGACAGAAGTGACATCAAATATTTAAAAAATGCCTCGATGGAACCTACATGACAGTATTGTGATACCAGCTCTAACGTATGGAAGTGAAGCTTGGACGTTGCTGGAAGGACACAAGAGTGAGAGCAATGGAAATGAGTTATTTAAGAGGAGCCTGTGGAGTCACATGGAGAGACAGGCTGACCAATAAGGATATAAAGGAGCGTTGTGGTGTGGATGTGGATGTGATAGGAAGCGTTATGAGGAACACACTGAGGTGGTTTGGCCATGTGGAGAGGATGGAGGGTGAAAGACTGACAAGGAGAGTGTGTGAGTGAGATGGAGGGGGGAAGAGGGAGGGGGAGGCCGAGGATGAGATGGAGGGATGGGGTGGAGAGGTATATGAGAGACGAGGATGTGAATTGGGAGCGGGGCAGTGAAATGGCGGGGGACAGGGCCACGTGGAGGCGATTTGTTTGTGGCCACCCCGAACGGGATTGAAGCGTCTGGCAATAGATAGATAGGAAGACTTGCACATAAGGACAGTATTTTAAAGTTAATACAGAAATCTTCATATGTGTTTTTTTCACTGGCCTGTCTAGCAATACGCTGTGGTAACGTGAAAGCTTAGTTCATGCTGATGTGGCTGTTTTGGATATATTTATGTACCGTAATCTTGGTAAATATATCGTCGAGCGTTTATTTTATTACAGGTTATTACTTCAGCGTCTTTTTCTTTTTCGATGT
Organism: Coenobita brevimanus; assembly: GCF_032717465.1. Taxonomy (NCBI): domain Eukaryota; kingdom Metazoa; phylum Arthropoda; class Malacostraca; order Decapoda; family Coenobitidae; genus Coenobita; species Coenobita brevimanus. Next base: position 2,844,171 of record NC_137013.1, read on the forward strand.
ATAATTTCTATCTCCACGCGACTGTGTACAGGCCAGGGGGGACTTGGGAACTGGAGGGCTTTGGTGGAATCGTAATTAACATTTTTATATTGGCGGGGCGGGGCTGTACTACGTTGAATAGAATTATTTGGAATTAGAAAGAAACTATAATACATGTCGCCTGATCCCACAGGGTAAAACGTTTTAGTGCTGAAAGTGTGGTATAAAGCTAACAAACAGCTAAACAGAGCTAAACAACAGCTAAAACAGAGTAGGCCTAATGCTCATCAGCGGCTCGAGTCATTCAGGCGGAGATCTACAACTGGCTTAAGATTTGGGGAAGGGTTATTTTTTGACCTCCACCTCGCATCGCTACGTACCTTTGAGTTCATGTCTAGCGTTGATTGGACGGGTCTGCCTCTCCCACTGAAGTACCCAGCAGGTGTGCCTTGCTATATATAGGTGGGCGGGCGTGACGTCACGGGGTCGGTTATTGCACAAAAATACATTAAGGGCGGGAAAGATTTAGGCGTCCACCCACCTTGAATGTAAGCCGGAATGTTCGTGGCTTACTGACGGGGAAAAAAACAAGACCATACCAATAGACTGCATGATATTATTTGAGCTGTTATACCCGTGAGTTGAATTTATTAATAGTCGCAGTGGAATTTTTGAGGTAATAGATTGAAAAGAAAAGAAAAATAAAATCTCCGGGAGTTAAAAAAAAAAAATGTGGAATGTTTCTGTCTGTTTGTTTACTAGTGGACCTTTCTTATGTAAATTAGAAATAATTATAATTATAGTGGTGAACGAACAGAAGGATAGCCACTTAAGGGCGGAAATAACGATCACAGATAAAAATGTAAATATCAGTATAACCTTTCACCCCGGGAACGTGTTTTTTTTTTATTTTTTACTTCGTTCTTGCTGCTGCCAGACAATGTTAGTTAACTTAATAAAGATATCTGGTAGTGAGAGGCTTCATTACGTACAGAAACGAAGTTTGGAGAGGTTATGTGTTCACCCCTGTTTATTTGACCACCAAATATCTCAAAAAGATGTATATGGATTGCTATTATATTTTGTGAATACGAGTATGTAGGTCATGGGCCAAAGAAGACGATTAAATTTTGATGGTGATATGAATTCGAGCCCCGGTTCAGGACTTTTTTTTTTGTTTTTGTTTATTTATTCACATGATATCTCAGAAAGTTGTTTATGGATTTCAGTGAGATTTTGTGGATATGTAGGACATCGGCCAAGGAATAGCTGATTAAATTTGGGTAGTGGTCTGAGCTGTTTGGTTTAGGTGTTGGTGGAGGTATGTGCTCGCTGAGAACTGCATCTAACTCCTCCAGATCGAAAGTCCATCCCTAGGCAAATGAAATCGTCAGCAGGTAACAAGAATAAAATGGAAAACCGGTCCTTGTGGCAGAGGGGTTAAGGGTAACCTTCGTAAATCATCATCGTCATCATCATCATCATCATCATCAGCCATTACAAGTCCACTGCCTCCACGAATTCCTTGACTGAGCCAATCTTTGCCACGTTTTCCCTGTAAAATTCTCTATCTCATCTCTTCACAGCCTGCCTGGCCTTTTTCTGCTACGCTTACAGTCTCTTGGTGTCCAGTCAGTCAACCTCTTGCTCCATCGGTTAGGGGGGGAACGTATTTACTCAGCAATGTACAGCCGTCTGGTGGTGATGGAATTAGTGAAGGCTGTTTCCAATACCTCCTGCTTGAAATCTATATCCTAAGCTAAATAAGTCGTCTAGAGAGAGAGAGAGCAAGAAAATAATCAGACGTTAACTCACTTTCTACAACGACAAATTTCTTTCTCTTTATTTTGCTAACACTGTACGATCTTTCGCAACTCTGTAAGGGCTGAGTAAGGCTGCATCTGAGCCCTTTGGTCTGATAAGTCTCTAAACTGAATATAATCGTCTGTATAACAACCAAATGGGAAATGTCTTAGTAAAGGTGTTAATTATAAACTTTACCCTTCTCTATTAACATTGCGCTATCTAACAAATATCCATTATCATTAACCCTTTCAAGAGAGAGGAGGGTGTGAGCTGGGAGCAGGGCAATGAAATATCGGAGGACAGGGTGACATGGAGGCGATTTGTTTGTGGCCACCCATCACGGGATTAATGCGTCTGGCAATAGATAGATAGAGTAACCCTTTCAATATCACGATGTCTTTTAGTGGGCCTATTCTCCCTATATACAGATCATTTCATTCAGTTTTTGGGAGATTTTTTGAGCTGGGGGGTTAGGTGTTCCTCTAATCAACCCATCCACGGCTATAAACTCCTCCTTAGCAGCATAAAACCGTCTGGAAATAACACATATGAAGTAACACACATTCTGGTAGGGGGATCAACTCCTGTATGGTGATATTTTCTTTTTTATTTTACTCTTATTCCCTCAGAACGATTATATTTAACTTCGTGGAGATATTAAGTAGTAAAAGGGTTGATGGAGAACATAATCTAACTGTTATATTTAGAAGAGTCTTCCCTTAGATGAACAGAAAACGTTTAGAGAGAGGAAGGAATTATGTTCGCGTGAATCTGTGAATATTGGAGTGGAAGTCTTGGGAACTAGAGAGAGAGAGAGAGAGAGAGAGAGAGAGAGAGAGAGAGACTATTTTTTTTTTATTCATTCTTGGAGTGGCCTTTCAGGGGACTGTATTAATTTCAGAAAGGAAGTGTGGCCGTAAAAAGAGAAAAAAAGTGAAAGCTATATCGTCAGGTGGAAACAAGAACACACACACACACACACACACACACACACACACACACACACACACACACACACACACACACACACACACACACACACACACGTCACTGGGTGCAATGGGTTAAGGGTGCAAATCCAGAATACGTTCACGTCGTTACAATTTAATGATATACAGTTCAATCGCTAAAGGAACCATGGCCCCTTATTCTTCAGTCCTTTCACTACGATGCCGTCGTTTTTTGTTTTATTTTTCTATCTATCTATTGCCAGACGCCTTAAAACCGTAAGGGGTGGCCACAAACAAATCACCTCCCTGTCGCCCTGTCCCCCGCCATTTCACTGCCCTGCTCCCAGCTCACACCCCCCTCCCTCATATACATCTTCATTCCATCCCTCAGTCTCATACTTTGTCTCCCCCTCTTTCTTCCCCCCTCCACCTCACTCACACTCTCCTCGTCAGTCTCTCACTCTCCATTCTCTCAGCATGGCCAAACCACCTCAGTGTGTTTCTCCTAACGCTTCCTATCACATCCACATCCACACCACAATGCTCCTTCACTTCCTTATTTGTCAGTCTGTCTCTATTTTTGCTGGGTTGAATTAATGCTGTCTTTAGTAACTCTTTAGGACTTGGCTTTTTCCTGAGTTTTATCACTAGTTCGTGGCAATAAATATATAAATGAATAAATGAATGGAGATGTATTTGGGGTGAAAGGGTTAGGAATCAATTACTGGGTCGACTGTTGTGGTGGTAATGAGAGGATGAAGAGACGTGGAGTATTGTTTATAGAGTGACTGGCTGGTATTTCCTCTCACCTATATTGTAGGTAAGCTGGTTCATGATCTCTCTCTCTCTCTCTCTCTCTCTCTCACACACACACACACACACACACACACACACACACACACACACACACACACACACACACACACACACACCAGCTGCTACACTCAACGGGGCTAATAAAAAAGTGTTCGTCCCAGTTCGGGTATGGCCGGGGGCGAGTGAGTGTGGGTGTAGGGGGGTGTGGGTGAGGGAAGGAAGGGGGAGTGGCGAGACTGGGTGTTGATGTGGGTGTGGGTGAGAGATGGGGAGTGACAACAGGGTGTGGGGGGCAGAGTGTGGTGGCGAGCTGGGGGTGGGTGAATGCAGGGTGGGGTTGGATAGGAGTGTGTAGGTAGATGTGGGTGGGTGTGGGTGCGTGTGGGGTGGGAGAGTGAGGGTGAGGGCGTGGTATAGTGTGGGGGAGGTCAGGAGAGATCACGACGAGCTGACTTACCTCTATAAAAGCATTTTGGACTCGACAAAAACTGGCCCTACTGACCTTGCACTCCGTTTTCTATACGTGTAAACAGTGTCAGGCTGATGGAGGGACTGTGTTAATCATTGTCTGTCTGTATAATTTTTCACTGTGATTAGTCTGGCCTCGACCTTGGTAATTACCTTGGCTGTGGAGTGCGGTGCAAGGTGTTAATTGTGTCTATCTGTCCATCTGTCGATATATATGTCTTTATCAGTCTATATCTTTCTGTCTGTCTGTCAATCTGTTTATCATTTTATTATCTATTTCTAAGTCTGTCTTTCTATCCACTCGTCTATTTACTCATTTATCCAACCATTCAACCATCTATCTCCCTCCTTCTTTATCTATATCTATCATAGCTTCCTTTCTCACTAATACATGGAGTGGGAAGGGCACAGAAAAGAAAGAGGAAAGTATAACATTTTAAAAACAGACATGCAAAGCGCCCAGCGAAACGGGCCACGCGTCCATTCACTCACCGTTCGAAATTCTTGGCTCCATTTCTCAGGCTAAGACGATCCACACAAACCTGGGCTTCATAAGACTTATAAGATAAAGCCATTCGGTAGACCGCTAAGTTAGACAAGAGGTGCAGCCCTTGTACTGTAACGTATATCTATGTACAAACTTAGTTCACTTATTTCTGCTATTCTTCAGTTCATTTGCTTCCTAAAGTTCAATATTTTGTTTATTTACACACCTACCTGCAAAATACATCCACCTTCATTTTGGTTTTTGACGCTTCCATCTCCCGTCAGGCTCACTCGTGCGTACCATTTTCACCTTCCTCCTCGCATCCTTTATTTTCATGTGACTGCATAATCTAAAAACCACTCTCCCCTTCGTTCACACACTTCCCTGTCTTTTCTGTCAGTGCATATTGGTATTTTAACTTCTTTATCGCTTGCCGTCTCTCGCCATCCACCGCAAAAGCATAATATAAACCACTTTCTCTCTCAACAACCATAACTTTCACTTTTATCTCCATTAACTTTCAATCCTCATCATTTAGAGATACTGATAAAACTCTGCACCAGTCGGTAAAGCTCCTGTTGATTACTAGCAAGGAACACAGCATCATCTACACATTAAATCTGAAATAATTCACACATCATCTTTCATTACCAGGCTCACCCCCCGTCTCTGCATTCCTTTTTATTTAACCTGCCTCATTATACCATCCAAATATAGGTAAACTGAACAATCAAAGGGACATCATGGACTCTTGTTTGGCTCCAACACTGATTCTGAGCTTACACACATACAAAGTTTACTACTATCATTAATATTCTGTACTGCATTAACCAGTATTAATCAATTCCTCCTATATTACTCTGCCCCACAACTTTTCCAGGTTCATTGATGTCATAAATAAATTGCAGACTTTCCCACATACATTCTCCACTGTCTCCCTTACTGCAAATATTTGATTGACACACCCCCTACCACTCCCAATACCACCCTGTTCATCTTTCATATTTTTGACACCCATATTACCTTTCCTGTCACTATTTGTCCACATGTTTTAGCCCACAACACTCACCAGATTTATTCCACGATAATTATATGCTCTTACGCTGGAGGTTTGGCTTAGAACTCCCTCAGGTCGTGGACATCTTTTCCTTTGTGGCCTAATAATGAACATCAAACTATTTACTTAGGAGGCCCCCCTTTTTGTGCAGTGGTGGCTGACAGATAAGAATAACCCTTGATCGTCGTCCCTCTTAAGTTGAATGTAACTGCTTGATGCTGGCAAAACTAAAATACAAAGGATGTCCTCGGAGTGAAGAGATTAAAATGCAGACTCTCATTACCATCATCATCATCATTCATACATCTTTTCCCATCATGCCTTTTATTATCATCACCATTATCATCATCATCATCATCATCATCATCATCACTACCATCATCATCATTCATTCTTCTTTTCCTATAATGACTTTTTTTTTCTTTTTTTTTTTTACAGGACAGCGTGACTTTGCATTAAAAAAAAAACACACACAAAAAAAAACATGTACGAAGGTGGGAGAACTATGAGCAGCGTGCATGGTGAAAAGGGGCAGACACTCACTCACACGTTACTGGAGCCCCCGGAATCCTGGCTCTATCCCCAAAACCTAATTCTTAGCACTTTGTTTTTTGGGCTCTTTGTCATTATAGGTAGGCATCATATACACCTGGAAGACAGTCATGAACAACAAGAGAATCATTTAATCTATAGCCCAATCTTTTTTTTTTTATTTTCATTTTCCCGCCTCATAAGCGTAGGAGCCCGGAGGTAGGCTACTTAGTCCTGATATTTAAGGCTAGGGTGACCAGCCTCACTAAGTGGTACTCTGTGAAAAATACACCCCAGCCATCTCTCGGATATAAACCCTTACATTCTTAATCCCGTTGGAGCGCCCTAATCCACCAAACCACAAGGCGTCTTTGGCTATATTTACTATCCATCCAAGAATCATTTGGCTTTTCACTCACTGTAGTCACCCGAAGGCAGTGCTGCATCGAGTGAGTGGATGGTAGGCGCCCCAAATAAAATAACAAATGCTGTAAATGTGGAGAGGTACAGTGTCGTCATTTTGGTGAGATCTGAAGACAAAGGGAAAAATGGAAAATGAAATTCCTCAAACGTAACAACAGATTATTTGTTATTTTTATCGTATTTTTTAAAGTTCATGATGCGATAAATCTGACCAATTTCTAAAAAGCAAAACAGTTCTCTTCCTCTGCTGAAATTAAGGTTGTAATCTTTTTAATATTATAATCTCTGGCTTGGGACTATAGCTACATAATTCGAGAGAGAGAGAGAGAGAGAGAGAGAGAGAGAGAGAGAGAGAGAGAGAGAGAGAGAGAGAGAGAGAGAGAGAGAGAGAGAGAGCTGAAGTTGGCTTTCGGTAAAGTAAGGGATCAATTCTTCATCATCTATTCCATGGATATTTCTTTGTGTGTGTGTGTGTGTGTGTGTGTGTGTGTGTGTGTGTGTGTGTGTGTGTGTGTGTGTGTGTGTGTGTGTGTGTGTGTGTGTGTGTGTGTGGATGCCAACTTTATTGTAAAAAATGAGTAACTTAATACCTAGTCCTGTTGAGAGACCAGAACTAGCATAGAAAACACAGGAGGTATTCAGTAACGACCTGGTGCCGGCAAGCAAAGTAGAAAAGTACGTTTTAAGAATCAGCTGGAGGACACAACTTCTGACCTTTTTCTTGTGTCTGCAGTGGTGGTATCAGAGAACATTTCGAAAACGCCATTTTAAAGGTCCAATCGAACATTTTGAGGTAGGTAAAGCTGACATTTGCTTATCAGAAAAGAAACCAGAATTAAAAGCTGATAAATAATTTCCTTGAATGTCAAATCTGTCATTTCTTTAGGACGCTTACCATCTAGGTGAACAGCCAAAAGTCTAGATAGAAAAGTACAGCTCATTAGTTAAGCTGATCTTATGTTGATCTCTTTGTCTCCAGCTAGAAGATCGGCTAATATTATTGTCTTCAACTTCAAGATCAATGCCATTTACAACAAGAAATTCTAATAACTAAGCCAGGTCTTAATATTAATAGTTTTAACAGAGTGTAGGTGTATTTTTTTTGTCAAATTAATGAGTGCGTCTCTCTCTCTCTCTCTCTCTCTCTCTCTCTCTCTCTCTCTCTCCATTGAGGGTAGGCATACGCACGCCGGACCAAAAAGAAGGAAGGCGTATATGGTAAGTGAATGAGTGAATGTAATGGCCACTGACCGATGAGATTATGAGTTGGCCTATAAAATGCTAAAGAGAAATTGAGGACTGGGCACTGACTATGAATGTATGACTCATTTTCCTCATTTTCCTGGCCACATGCGTGATAAGTGCTTCCCTGATCGTATCTTTTAATCTCTCCATCCTTCACACTCTGTTTATTTGAGAGAGAGAGAGAGAGAGAGAGAGAGAGAGAGAGAGAGAGAGAGAGAGAGAGAGAGAGAGAGAGAGAGAGAGAGAGAGAGAGAGAGAGATTAGAATATTTGTGATAATAATGTTGACGGAAAGAATGTATCCTGTTTTAAGGCCCATCAGATTTTAATGTGGAGAAAGCTTTGAAAAATTTTGTGAAGAGAATAACAAGAAGTGCAGAAGGCTATTATTATTATTATTATTTCTATTATTATTATTATTATTATTATTATTATTATTATTATTATTGTTACTATTATTACTATTACTATTTTTTTCAGTGTTTCTTGGGGTAGACTTTCTCATAAATAAATTATATAAATGTCAAATTTGGCGCCTACTCTGCACTTCCTGTTTTGCTCGTCATCATTACTACAACCAGTGCTTCATATTTTCTCTTGTGTGTTTTTATATTTAGAAGAGGTTGTCAAAATTCGAAATAATCGGTGAAGTTTATTCCATACACTCACATACAAAGTTCATGATATACAAATACTCTGGTAAATAAATATACGTAATAAATAGCTGTCAACCATATGCAGCAATGGATCATACAGACTCACACTTATTGAGTTAGTGGAGCTATGTCCAAACCACGCCGAGTCCTACAGTGTCGAAGCTTTAACCATACACACGTCTGGGCGGCGCGTAGTACCCGCGGCCTTCACTGGACTCAAAGGACGCGGACTCAAAGGACGGGGCTTCGTAGGATTCGTAGGAGTCTGGGTAGCGCGCCTCGCCCTCGTAGCTCACTTCCGCTACGTAGCCGGAGTCGCCGTCCACGTAGTAGGTCACCTTCTGCAGGCGACCGTCGGGCAGGTGCACGTAGTACGACCCCTGGGTGTGGTCGCCGTCACGGGACTCCTGATGACCAAAGTCGTTGCCGAAGTCGTCCCTCACGGCATAGTTGAAGCCGTACTTGGCCTCGCTGGACTCGTAGGACTCAGACGACCCAGAGTCTTCAAAGGAGTCCTGGAAAGTGCGGTTGACGTCTTTCTTATATTAATTCTTCAGGTGATGTTTGCATATCATGTGGCCTTATGTCCTGATATTATAACACTGAGAATTGGTCTAAGGTAAGCATATTATCTATCTATCTATCTAGCTATATACCTAAGCTGCATCCCTCGGAGAAAGGGAGGTAGCCGAGACAGGACGACACACTCCCAATTTACTCATCCAAACACACACACATTTATTCGTATCTTAGCCCCAAGGGGAGAAGAGACAAATCCTCATCTAAGCAAGGAAAAACTTTATTTTGAAGTGGCCGAAACTATCATATCTTTTAAAATAACTACCTTTTCTATATGTTGTTAAAATAACTATAAGTGTTCACCTGTGGCCTTTTGTAAAGCTAATTCTTGTCCCTACTTGTGTATAGAGGTTTGTTTATGAAGTTGTTAAGATCATTATATTAGTGTCCACGTCAGCATCATCCAGGAAGTGTGTGAGATTATCAGAAAACACTCAGAAAGGAGAGAAAATTTGAACAAATATGAATGGGAAGGTACAGGGAAAGGAAAGGAGAAGGAAAGGGATCAAAGGGGAGAATTATGCGAGGAGAAATGTGAGGAAGCCAGACTGCAGTGAGGGGAAGGGAACCACTCACGTTATGAAGTATGAAAAGCCTGGAACACAGAGTTTGTTTCAGTTGTTAAAAGACTTTCTATAAATATGTATATCAAAAACTCAATTATTCAGAGAGAAATTCAGCACTGACATATGATACTGAGACAGATTTAACATTACATTTGCCCGTTTGATGTCAGCAGAACAGGACATAGACGTTTGCTGACCAGCTTTTCAAAATTTAGATTAGTTTTTAATGATCTTTCACCCACTAGACAATGAGTCATATTCTAAGTGACAGGGGAGACTTCGTAACATCTCCATTTAACGATTTATCCTGCATATTACACGTCTGCATCCTCTTTTGTGTAATTTATGTAAACTATGTCAAACTCAAAACTACATAAATAACACAGGGGAGAATGATAAGGCGTAAAAAATAATAAATTGCTGTGGAAGATATGCTACGAAACTTCTTATAGCATCTAGAACACAGGGACAGCAGGTGGTGAACTGACCGGAGCAGCGTAGCCATAGACAGGTCGATGATCAGCAGAGACAACAGCCACAGCAGCCGCAGCCACCACCACACACACGCACACGGCCTGCAGGAAACACATGGGATGAGTGCGCGTCCACATCATACGCTTGCGGTTGCGGGCCGGAGATCATCATCATAGTAATCCAAATCCTCGCCCGTATCCCCCTGCATTTCCCTCTACCCCCTTACACCACTAGAAAGCATTTAGCGTGGCCTTAGAAGCTAAACAGTGATGGAAACAACCTATTCTATATTTCCCCATTCGTACGCTACATTATACTTATTTCACTCTAACTTGGCCCAGATTTTCGTCCTTTTGCAGCTTTTTTCACGTAGCTCAGTGGTAGGAAAAGACAATGCTATGACTCTACATCCTTTCCATGACACTTCTTCATGACTAGCACCATATTCGGGTGTTAATGTACTGTTACAACTTAGCATTCAAGATGGAGAGACTGCAATTTTTGGCCAGTTTAGAGTAAAAGGAGTATAGTTCAGAGCTTTTAAGAGCAGCAGACAGACCTACTCCCTTGGCAGTTTTTATCTTGAGAGGAAAGCTTGCGATCACCTCTGGGATTCGAACTCTATTTATCCAGAGCACTTTCCAATCTGAGAGTTTCCCCACCAGACCACCAGACGTCACTTTACTGTAGTTTCCCTGACACTTTAAACTTTGATGGAAACTTTATCAGCAGTTTCCCTACGATGGCGTATATTTGTATTGCACTGTTGCTGCTACCACACTATATAATTTTTGTTTAGGAGAGGGTCTTACTTTATTCAATTTAATTTCATACGAAACTGTCATCTCTCCATCTCGAATGCTGAAATGTAGGGACAGATTAACACTAGAACGTGGTGTGCTAGTCACGAAAAAGTGCTGTGGCATGGATGTATCGCCGAAGTATTATTCTGCAAATGAGGTACGGAATACAGAGGTACAAATCTCCGCCCAGGCAAGATGGAAAAACAGTAGTGGTGAAGAGTTCAGTGAAGATTATGTAACCTTTCCAGTACAGGAAGTCAATGCTAAGCTGAATAAAATCAAGGAATAACAAGAATAAAGCTAATATGGCGTTCTAGGGTTTGAGGATTAATATTTAATGACGCCAATATTCAATACCCAATCATGTAACGTTCATTCTTAACCCCCTAGTATCCAAAGACGTTATGCCTTTTATTCTTGCTACATCCAGACGATTTTACCCAGATTATAGAACCTTGAACTGTGGGGAGGGGTTCCACTTAGTCTTCGGTATCTGCCTCTCTACTAAAATTAAAACGTGTGGAAAAAGCAAAGTCAAAAATAAACTATAGGACTGAAGGAGGTAAGTCTGACATCGATGAATTTCTCAGCTCTAGTCTAGGAGTCGTGTGCTGAACCCCGTAACTGCTATGGCTCCTCTACGTTTAATTAGGTTAGCACAAGACATAATCAATTTTAGAAAGGATCTGTAATCATGAAGTGGAATATCATCGCTATATCTTACCCCCATTGGATAGAAAAGTCTCATCTTATAGGACTAAAGGAGTCACAAGATGGCAAATATAAAAAGTATATAAATAAAAAAATAGAGATAAATATGTAAATAAATAAATAAACTGCATAAAAATAAAATATACTGAGGGAAGGCAGGACTTAACTTTTGATGGATGTTCATGGAACGCCTATAATTATTCATTTGTTCCGTCTGCATCCCACTTCACAGAGCGCAGATAGCAATAATACAAAATCAGAGACATATAACCTGGTCATTTACCGCAAAAATTAGTGTCAAAATTACTGATGGCTTGTCTTCCAGTTCACAAGTAAGGTATTTATGCAGACGGTCTTAGTTATACAACTGCTCTGGGTTAATTACAGTCTTAAGTGTCCATTATAACTATGCTCCAACACCCACCACTTTGTATATCTGGCACTGTTAACTGTGGGAAACTGGCAAATCAGCTTTATCATTTGGGATGGAATAAGATGCTAGAGTTGTCGTGACCAGGAGGGGGTTAACAGACTCTCGTGCAATAAAGAATAACCTCCAAGTGTGACCCATTCAGACTCTGCGTTTTAGTGGTGGTGATGGTGCAATTAAAAAAAAACACTAGACACGTAACCCTGACATATCCGGATTCATTCCAGGGCCAACCACGGCACTTTTAGGCAGGGCATTCTTTACCTCAATGTCTTCGTTACCTAGAGCTGAGAAAAGGGACCTGGACTGTAAATTTTGACCGCTGCGTGTTGTAGTTTGAATTATTGGGTGTGCTCTTTGCCTGTCACGCTTGTATGTACTGACGAGTTTTACCTGTACAGAAAATTCTGCCCACGAATGATATGCTAAGCCATGGCAGGTGTTCCTTTACATGATATTTCCTCACGAGTCATTTCTTCCTCTGTCCCTCTTCTATCTCCGGACTTTGTAGCAAATCATAAAACACTGCGGCGCTTTCCTTGTCAGTCATGTTCGTAGCGTCACTTAGGTGTTATAATTATGATGGCTACTGCTAGACGTCTGTAATCAGCCAGGGTTATTTCTTTGTCCACAAATGATTCTCTTCGATAATATGAGCCAGGAAAGTGATAGACAAGCTTTTGAAGTAGACCCAGTGGAACAGTAGGCGAGCTTTTGTCCCTGACTGTGCAATATACTTAGCTGCAAGTTATAGCATGTCCAAAACTGATATGTTTCAACAGCGTGTGCACAGATTTACCCACCTTTGCGTTCATGGTTAGTGTACTCAGGACGGGTCTGTCTCTCCCACTGAAGTACCCAGCAGTCTGCCTTGCTATATATAGGTGGGCGGGCGTGACGTCACGGGGTCAGTTATTGCACAAAAATACATGAAGGGCGGGAAAGATTTAGGCGTCCACCTGGAATGTAAACCGGAATGTTCGTGGCTGACTCACTGGCGGGGAAAAAACAAGACCACGCCAACTCTGATAATAGTCTCATGTCACGACTTGTAATATGAATGATGATTGAGGCTGAGCTGCATATGAACAATTATACTCGTGCTGTTATCGAAGGGTTAATCAACTCCGTGGATCGTATTATAGTTGACACTGGAGATTCGTAAGAACTCCTCTCCACGGTTAATGTTGCCTCCTTTTTAATGCGAAAATGAAAGGAAAATTGTCCTTTTTAAACAAGTTTGAAGAAAAAAAAAATAATGGCTGGTTCCAGATCTATTCTTTTCCTGATGCTTGGACATATTTCTTAATTTACTTGAGGTCATAAGCAGAGGAAAAGACAAAATGAAGAAGACAGCTCTTAAGTTGAGCTGTTGTATACGTGAAGGGCAAATATCTCAGTTCAGTCTTGGGTTATGGTGTTTGACAGAAATTTCGCCTGAGAGTTACTGACGCTTAGTTTGTTGATATTAAAGGACGTGAATGACATACGGGAGAATACTGAGGTGCTAATAAGGAAAAGAATTAGCTGAGGAAACATTACCAAGTCCCCGATCAACACTAAATCACGAGTGTATAAATGCTCGTGCGTGGCTTTGATAGGAGTAAGAGTTTATAGGAGTAAGAGAGTATGTTTGGACATGTGGAGAGAATGGAAAATGAAAGACTGACTATGAGGGTGTATGTAGGTGAAGTGGAGGGAAGGAGAGGGAGGGGGAGACCGAGGATGAGGTGGAGGGATGGAGTTGAGAGATATATGAGGGAGGGGGGAGTGAGTTGGAAGGAGGGCAGTCAAATGGTGGGTGACAGTGCGACTTGGAGGCGTTTTGTCAGCGGCCACCCTTTGTGGGATTAGGGCGTAGGACGATAGATAGATAAGTAGATAGAAAACTTTATTCATCTGAGTATGTTGGAACAGATGACGTACTCCTAATTCATGCGCTACATATTAACTGTGGAGAATTAATCTGTTATTACCCTCGCCTTGACCAACTCTCCTATTATCAAAATCGTCTGGTGTTAAATTCAGAATACGATTTGTTCTGACGATGAGAGGGTTGATGGTAGGAGGCTTAGCACTTGGCCTCCTACGATTTTATGTAAGTTGAATTAAATAATCTGACGTTAATTAGAACTGAATATTAGAGCTGCTCCCACGAAAGTCTTAATAGTCATATAAAAATCATGTAAAATCTATAAAAGGTTCAGTGAGTTGTGACAGGAAATGCACGAAACCTCACGTCAAATAAATCAAAAAACGTAAGAGTATAAAATAAGAAAAAAAAAGCATTATCTAACGTAAGTAAACAAACGGTAAGACAAAAGAAGATGAATTACTAAAACTGAAAAAAACAAGAAACGCAAAAACAGAAAAAACGGTCAATAAAAAAACTGAAAAAGCACAGAACAGTAATAAAGCAGACAACAAGGACTTAGAAGACTGATAACCCCTTCAGTCAGAGGACGTACTAAAAATTCCACTCTTGCAATATTTAGACAATTCCGTTCAGCAGAGAGAGAAATCAGGTAACAAAGCTGGGAATGGAATCTGTCTTTTAACTTCTCAGCACAAATAGTTTCTCCAAGTCAGTAAAATTATCTAGAGGCTGCGAGAATACGTTTAGAAATGCGTTGTGTCAGAATCAAGAGGTTAGGTATGAAAAATATCGAATAGTAACGATATGGGAAGGAAAGCTTTGAGCACAAGGTCAAATAGAAAGTAGAACACGCATGCGGTACAAAGTAGACGCTAATCATTTTTTTGTCAGCACGTTAGAGCACGCACAGACACACCTGCACACACACACACACACACACACACACACACACACACACACACACACACACACACACACACCTAAAAACAAAACCCACCTCCTATTTACCCAGTAGGCTCAACTCTACCGCACGAAAACGAGATGTATTGAATAGTCACTTCCTATCTCCACCAGACGATTTTACTCAGCTTGGAGGAGACTCTTGAGAACAGTAAGAGTAAGAGAGAGGTTTCCGCAATCGCTTCAAGTTAAGAGGTCTTTTCTAGGCTAAACAGAGTGATATCTGGGTAGCCTGTTTATGATAACAATCCCATGACCTGCTGTATTTTTTGGTCCTGCCTCTACAGACAATTTTATTCATCCTAGCATACACTTTCCAAAATGCAGGTTATATCACAGGGTTAAGTAATTCCTTCATTCTTCTGGGGTTTCACTAGTTAAATATAGTGAAGTCGTTTAATAATACCGAAGATAAAATAAGAATAGCGTAATAATGTTGAAGAGGTTAATGATGTCATCTCTTCTTTGGGCAAACTGAGAGTGAGAGGAGGGACTTAGCGTCTTGGGAGAGAGGTGAGAGCTGGAGACAGGGGTGAGGAGTGATGGGAGAGGCAGGGGTGAAGAGGGAAGGGGTGATGGGTGAGGCAGGGGTGAAGAATGAAGGGGTGATGGGTAAGGCAGGGGTGAATGATGGGTGATACAAGGTTGCGTGAAGGATGAGGCAGGGGTTAGTGTGATGAGAGAGGCAGGAATTTAGGGATGATGGGAGAGGCAGGGGTGAGTAATGGGTGAGGCAGGGGTGCATGGTGAGAGGTTAGGCAGGGGTAAGGGATGATGGGAGAGGCAGGGGTAAGGAGTGAGGGTGTGGGGAAAGGGTGAGTGGCCAGGCAGGAGTGAGGAGTAAAGCGTGATGGGTGAGGCAGGGTAGAGGAGTGAAGGGTGAGGGAGGGGCAAGGGTGTGAGGCAGGGGAGAAGGGTGAAAGAAGAGTGAGGGGTGTCGGTATTGGGCAGGGGTGAGTGGTGAAGTGTGAGGGTGAGATGCAGGGTTTAGATTTGAAAGGCAGTGCAACAACCTGCCTTCCAATCACCCCTCTCAAAAGTGCCAAAAGCCCATCTTTGTGTGAGTTCCATAGGGTTATTTCAATATTTACACACTCTCTGCATACAGGGGGTTTTCACTACAATTAATTATACATGTGCTTTACGTAAGTCACAGGACACCTTACTCTTTTTGCCAATAATACAAAAAAAAAAAAAAAAAAGAAAATTGAATTCTCTCTTGTTATTCATTGCTAAGGAACTACTGTATATACACTTCCGTACTGAATATTAACAAAGTAAATTAAAAACGTTATTAATGTGCACAGAACATTAAAAACAGTGATCCCTCCTGGAGATGCTATGCTGGTTAAGTGGTTAGAGAAGTGACTAACTCTGTGAAAGGACACGAGTTCATAAATACAGCCCAACTAATGTCATTACAACAGTCCTAGATGCCATAGCCCTAGTGAGTACTTAATAGGAACAGAGGGTATTGGCGCCGAAGTGGTGACATGTAAAAGAGTCTGCGACATGTGAAGACTGCTGTGCTTTTGGGAACGAACAGTCAGTCTTATGCTCAGGGCCATAAAAAAAAAAAAATGTGTAGCCCCACTCTACAGGAAGAGACTGTATGAAACCTAACGGCTCACAGCAAAGGCAAATAATTCCATAATTAGCCCTAACAAGACAAAGAACACCTTTTTTTTTTTTTTATGCGAGGAAGAAGGAACCAAAGGCCATGAGCCCGCAGTAACAGTTCCCTCCAAGAGAAAAACAAAATACAATAGAGAGCCAAATTCAAGATCCGATCATTTCGAGATGCCTGGACACACTGCGTTTGAAAGACTGGAGATCATAGGCAGCAGGAAATACAGACAGAGGGAGACAGTTCCAGAGCTGACCTGTTGCATAAATGAAAGACTGGGAGTAACGGTTAACTCTTGCATTAGAGAGTTGGACAGAAAAGGGATGAGAGTTTGCTGCCAGACGGGTGCTCCGCGCCCGTCGTAGAGGTGGAGGAATGCAAGCAGACAGTTCAGAGGAGCAGTGACCATTAAAGTAGCGATAGAAAAGAGATAAAGATGCAACAGAGCGGCGAAGAGACAGAGGTTGAAGGGAATCAGTAAGAGGAGGAGAGTTAATGAGACGAAAAGCCTTTGACTCCGCCCTATTGAGAAGAGCTGTATGTGGGAAGCCTCCCCACACATGAGAGTTGTACTCCACACAGGGGCAGATAAAACCCCTGTATAGAGTCAACAATTGTGCAGGGGTAAAGAAAGAGCGGGATCGGCTTAGCACACCCAATCTCTTGGAAGCAGATTTTACAAGAGATGTAATATGATTTTTCCAAGATAAGTCCCGAGTAAATGAAACCCCAAGCATGTTCAAGGATGATGCAGGATTAAGCTGAATATTATTAAACATTAGTGGGTATACCTGTGGAAGATTTTGTCGGGTTGATAGGTGTAAGAACTGAGTCTTAGATGCATTAAAGACAACCATATTATTTTTACCCCAGTCAGAGATACGAGCCAAGTCAGACATTAGGTGTGCCATAGCCTCATCCCTTGTTTGTTGAAGTAACTGTTGAGATGGGCGTTGCGGGAACCGAATGGAAAGGTGAAGGGTGGAGTCATCAGCGTATGAGTGGATAGGGTTAGATGTACAGCTTAGAAGATCATTGATGAATAAAAGGAAGAGAGTTGGTGATAGGACAGAGCCCTGAGGAACACCACTGTTGATAGATCTAGGAGAAGAACGATGGCCGTCTACAACAGCGGCTATAGAACGACCAGAAAGGAAACTAGCAATGAAGGCACAGATAGAAGGATAGAAACCGTAGGAGGGCATTTTGGAAATTAAAGATTTATGCCAGACTCGATCGAAAGCCTTTGAGATGTCAAGTGCAATGGCAAAGCTTTCGCCAAAGTCCCGAAAGGAGGATGACCAGGAGTCTGAAAGGTAGGTGAGAAGATCGCCAGTGGAGCGTCCCTGACGGAACCCATACTGACGATCGGAAAGAAGGTTGTGATAGGAAAGATGCCTTAAAATTTTTCTATTAAGAATTGACTCGAAAACTTTTGAAATACAGGACGTTAAAGCAATTGGACGATAGTTGGAGGGTTGGGAGTGGTCACCCTTCTTTGGGACTGGCTGAATGAGAGCAAACTTCCAGCAAGAAGGAAAGGTACAAGTTGACAGACAAAGGCGAAAGAGTTTGCCTAGGCAGGATGTAAGCACAGAAGCACAGTTCTTGAGAACAACAGGAGGGACCCCATCAGGCCCATATGCCTTGTTAGTACTGAGGCCAGTGACGGCAGAAAATACATCAACTGAAGAAATTTTAATGTCAGCCATGAGGAAGTCAGAGGGGGGAAGTGATGGAGGAACAGCACCGGAATCGTCTAAGGTGGAATTGGAGGAGAAAGTCTGTGCGAAGAGATCTGCTTTATCAGTAGAAGAAATAGCTACAGAACCATCAGAGTAGAAAAGAGGAGGGAAGGATGATGAGGTAAAGTTGTTAGAAAGATTTTTGGCAAGGTGCCAGAATGAGCGGGAAGAATTCGAGTTGGAGAGTTGAGAGCATTGAGTATGGATGAAATTATTTTTAGTAGAGCGAAGAACAGACTTAGCACGATTCCGGGCAGAAACGTAAAGACGATGTGATTCAGGGGTGGGTTGGCTCCGGTACCTTTTGTAGGCCTTCTCCTTGTTGCGGACAGCATTAGAACAAGCGTGATTAAACCAAGGCTTTCTTGCATTAGTCAAAGGATATGAGAAAGGAATGTATGCTTCCATGCCCGAGAGAATAACCTCTGTAATGCGCAAGGCACACTCAGATGGCTCACGGCCATGGAAGCAATAATCATTCCAGGGAAAATCAAAGAAGTACTGCCTGAGGGCCTCCCAGTCCGCGGCTCCAAAATGCCACAGACGACGATTCCCTGGAGGGTCCACAGGCCGTATCGGAGTGATAGGACAGGTTAAGGTAATAAGGTTGTGATCAGAGGAGCCCAACGGAGAGAAAAGATTAACAGAGTAAGCAGAAGGATTAGTTGTGAGGAAGAGGTCAAGTATGTTGGAGCTCTCTCCAAGGCGGTCAGGGATACGGGTAGGGTGCTGTACAAGCTGCTCTAGGTCATTAAGGATAGAAAAGATGTAGCCTTGTTCACCAGGTGGATCCGTGAAAGGAGAGGAGAGCCAAAGGTGGTGGTGAACATTGAAATCTCCAAGAATGGAGATTTCAGAGAAAGGAGAAATGGACAGAATGTGTTCCATCGTAGAAGTAAGATAGTCGAAGAATTTTTGATAGTCAGTAGAATTAGGGGATAAGTAAACAGCACAGATATATTTAGTCAGAGAATGACAGGAAAGCCGAAGCCAGAGTGTGGAGAATTCAGAAGAATCAAGTTCAGGAACACGAGAGCAAGATAAGTCGTTGCGTATGTATACACAACAGCCACCTTTGGCTTTGAAATGAGTTTAGAGAAAGTAGGAGGATACAGAAAAGGGTTTGCTGTCAGTTGCCTCAGGCAGCTGAGTCTCCGTTAGAAAAAGAAGGTGAGGTTTAGAGGAGGAGAGGTGGTGCTCAACAGAGCGAAAGTTAGATGAAAGGCCGTGAATGTTGCAGTATTCTAAAAGGAAGAAAAAATTATTTAAGGGGCTGCCCCAGTGGGTCTCACCCTGGGTAAAACTTGATCTGAGTGAAGAGCTACTGCTGCTCAAAATTTGGCTTTCTGGCGTTTAAGAAACTGAATATGTATACCGGCGTTGTTCATCACGATCCGCCCTATCCTTGGGGAGAGGGCGAGCTTCACCTTGCTTAAAGGTTTGTCTAAGTTGAGGTCTACAACTACGCAAAACTTCGTTTTCCTATATAGGAAAAACTACATGCATATCAGTGTTGCCCGGGATCCCTGGGGGCAGCTGACCCTCCATGGGAGATGCCCATAGGAGGCTGTAGGGGGCAGTTGACCCTCCGTGGGAGATGCCCATAGGAGGCTGTAGGGGGCAGCTGACCCTCCGTGGGAGATGCCCATAGGAGGCTGTACCTTCCCTAAATTCTGGTACAGGTTTAAGTCTAACACTATGGATCATTTCACGATCCTAGGAAAAAAACTGATGTTCCTTTCCTGGGGGCTACCCTCTGATATAGAATGAGGGAGTTCTGCCCTGCCTAAATGTTGGTCCAAGTGGATGTCTACCAATGTGTAAAATTTTGTTTTCTCGGCAAAATTCAATGACCTTGCATACTGTCATTACCTGGGACACCTGGGAGACAACCACCGCCTGTAGGGTACGGTCCTTGGCGGCTCCATCCTGCCTAAAGCCTGGTCTGGGTGGAGGCCACAACTGTGTAAAATTTTGTGTTCCTAGGTTAAAAAAAAAATATGGCTATGCTAAAGAGTATTGATCGTGACTGGCAAAGGTCCCTCCCCACCCGATGGACGGCAGTTTTATGGGGTCCTACCCTGTTTAAAATCTGTGCAAAATTTCGTTTTCCTAGATCTCAGGCGTAACCTTTTGCCTGGCAATACGTTCTCTGAGATCCACTTCCTCCTTCTTCTCGTCTGTCTTCGTGAATTACTGTGTCTCGCTCACTCTGTGGAGAGGGAAAAATGAATAGTTTAATATGTACTTCTTAGCCCGGGGCCAGTAGACCTCCAGCAGTCCTTAACAAGGGTTTCAGGGGCCCATGGAGGGCTGTGAAAGATTGAAAAAATTTAAACTATTTTCTGAAATTTAATGTAAAAGGTAACTTTAGCTTGGGTTCCCGTGTTTACGGTACGAGTATCACTAGTTAATTCCTACCGTAATGCTGCCTTTCCCATTGCTAACTCATGGCTGTTTTGACCTCAGTTCTGTTGAAGAAAGAATGAGCCAAATCCTCTGATGAGGTAAGTCAGTATCCTATTACGACCAGTATTTTTGTAGGTCCCACCGATGTTAATAGTCAATAATTAGCACGTAAGGAGGTTGTCCACTTCATACATAAAAATCTAAATATTTTCTCGGTTAAATTTGTTCGAAAACGTGACAGGGGGTCCACTGGAATTTTTCTGGTTTCCCAAGTGAGGAAGAGAGTTGATGCGAATGAGATGACAATGCATATCCAGACGCACATTCAGGGGACTAAAATCGTATATATATATATATATAGTTCATGCTCAGCTTGGATGACTGTCAGCTCTGGTAACATCTAGCACAATGGTTTAAGAAGAAAGTTAAGTGCACGTGTAGATGCCCATTCAGGAGGCCATAACAGAGTAGTCTTTGTCGATTAGGTGGCCTAGTTTGGTCTATGCCAGCTCAGGTGTTAGACGGCACAGCAGCTTGTATATGAATAATGTTAAACACCTCTCCTCCCACTAATCCCCCCTCCACACACACACACACACACACACACACACACACACACACACACACACACACACACACACACACTCACTCAAGGATTTTTGTGTTAGAATCTATATTACTACTTCTGCAGTGCCTCACTCTCTCTCTCTCTCTCTCTTTGCGTGTGGGAATTGGCCGAGTCATGGTCTTATTTCTGAGATAGGTTTACACTTGGTGAGCATGTGTGTATGTCGGTGGATGGGTGGAAAGTGGGAAGATAGGTCCTTGGAAATCGGTTCATGGGGCGAATAGGTCCATGATGGGAATAGCTTTAGGTGGGAAAATAGGGAGGAAATAGGACCATGAGGGAAAACAACCAGGTGAGGAATTGGTGTTTTACTACGGGGAAAAAAATCTATGAGATAAAATAGATCATGGTGAAAAAAAATCCATGGAGAAATAGGTCCAATGGGGGAGATAGGTCCATGGATTTAAAGTAGATCAATGGGGAGAATAGGTCCAAGGGTGAAAATAGGATCATGAAAAGAGCTGAAGTCAATGGGGAGAATAGGTCCACAGTGGGAAAGAGGTTCATGGGGAAAACAGACTACCGTTGATCCATGATGTAAATAGTTTCATAGCAGAATAGGTCCATGGGAATTGCTGATCGATAAGGAGAGTATGTATGGGTGAAAATAAGTCCTTGGGGAAAGTGGGTCCATAAGGTACAAGAAATTCAATGGGAAAAATAGGTCCTTGGGGAAATATTTGTCAACGCAGGTGCATGGAGGAAAGGTGAGTTGGGGACGAGCATTTAATCGGAGTAGGCGGGGGTGGGTACCTATTTTCCAGTGGTAAGATAAGTTGTTGGTGGAAAGTAGGTCCATGGGAAAAATAGGTCCACGGGGAAGAATAGGTTCACATGGAAGCTATGTCCATGAGAGGAAACATCCATGGGAAAAATAGATCCATGATAAAAATTACTTCATAGCGAAAAATTGTCAGTACGGAAAGAGGTACCTGGGGAAATACTGGTGTGAAGGGGTAGAAACCTGGAGGGTGTAGCTGTTGACGGGTGTATGATCTTGACGGAACTATAGTACTGTAAGTTATAGCAAGAAAGCATTGCCATGGATAGCAAATGAAAGGAAGCACAGGCCCCTGCAAAAGCCCTGTTCCTTAGCCTGAACTTCAGTATGCTATAACATCACATTAGTTTAGGTAAAGCTGGATCTGGTCTGCAAAACATTTACTTTTAACTAACTGCTGGTTTTAACCGCCAAGACTAAAAGGCTTATATTGTAATAAGTTATTGATGAATAGGAGCGGGAATGAACTTTTGCAGGCAACTGTAAATGACACAACAGTGTCTAATTTTGTCACTACTGTATTATTTGTATGTAAAGTATATACTATTCATATACAGACATGGCATGTACTCTACATCCAGCATATACTGTACATACAGTTAAGATACTAGTACATTATCAGTCTCTTGTAACTTAACAAGAACTGCATAAAAAACACAGTTACGTAAATCGGCCACAACCAACCACAACTCGAAAAAAACAAAAAAACAAAACAAAACGCAACTTGCATCATCTGCTACAGCAACCCACATCGGCATTTTTTTTTTTTTCGGTTTAATCAGAGGTGAAGGTGTGAGGTGTGTAAAGGTTATGGGTGGTGATGTGAGGGATGTGAGGCATAGGGGTGATGGATGAGGGGTGATGGGTGAAAGTGTGAGATGTAAGGGTGTTATGGGTTTGGAGCAAGGGTGAAAATGTGTGGAGGGAGGGTCAGGAGTGATGACGAGAGATACTACAGGTGAGGGATAGGGATATGATGGGCATGGAGAGAGGTAAAGTGAAGTGTGAAGGATGTAAAGAAGCTAAATGAATGCAGGGTGGTGGCGAAAGGATGAGGAAAGGGAAGTAAACGTTTGGGTGGAAGGGGATAAGAGGTGTGAGTGTAAAGGGGCCATGGAGACAGGAGGTAGAGAGATAAGTTAGCATATAATGGGCTCAGGGTGTGGATGTACTGGTGGAGAATAGGCGAGACAGGGCAAGAGAGTTGAAAGAGTGAAGGTGGGAATGTGATGGGAAGTGGAGGGCAGTGATGTGGTGGTTTAAGGATGGGGTTACATAGGCTGTTGTGGTAAGGAGGCTAGGCACGTAGAAGTGAGAATTTAAACATAATAATGAACAAGGGATGTGGCTGTGGTTGTTAGGAGTTAAGGATCTGGTTGGGATATTGGATGGGGTGTTTGTGTTGTGTTTGGGTAACTTCGATTTGTCCGATTGAGCAGGCTTATCAACCGCAGGCCAGCAACCGGTTCTGCACAGTTGTCACGTGCAGTGAATCGATGCTCTCCCGTGACAGAGAGGCGGGGGGAAGTATGGGGGTTTGGTTCACGGGTGGACGCCTCAATTGCGGCTGCACCCAGTTAACAAGAGTAGCATAGTAGACTCCACATCACCCAGTTTTTTGGTTATATGGTTACCACCCAGCGCCGTATATGGTTCATTGCGTTATAGGACACAGTTAGGTTTGTCACTCAATGTAGATCAACCTGAAGTAAAAACAAAAGCAATAAAAAGTGACAGGAAGAAAGGGAGGAATAGAAATGGAGAATGGCAGACACAGGAAAAGGTTGATGAAGGTGAGGGAAGAAGTAAGCAGTGCTACATCAAGTGAGTGGATGATGGTCACCACCATCATCTAGTGGGGTGTGGTTGGCGTATGGGTATGGAGGATTGGGGTTAAGTCGGGGTGTGGGTGTGGGGGATTTGGGTTTGGTTTTGATGTGGTTGGGAGGGGTTGGGGTGTGCCTGGGAGGTGGTTGGTTGGGGTGTGGTTGGACAGGGAAAAGGTATGGTTGAGGTGTAGCAGCGGTGTGGTTGGGTGTAACGGGGGTGTGGTGGCGGTGTGGTTGTGGTATGGTTGTGGTATGGCAGGAGTATAAGGCTTGTATGGAGTTGGGGTGTAACAGTGGTGTGTATAGGGTGTGTCTAGGCCGTGGTAGAGGTGTAGTTGTTGTATGGGTAGGGGTAGGCAATCTGTATCTATCTATGTATTGCCAGACGCCTTAATCCCGTAGGGCAGTGGTTCTCAGCTCGTTTCAGGCCATGGACCACCAGCCCAATTAAAAAAAATATCCTGGACCATTTCATTTTTCAGCAATGATAAATAAAGCATAGACAACAAACATTTTGGTTAGAAATATATTTCTTACAAACAGAATTTCGAGAAATGATATAAAATAGTAGACAGCTGACGTTTTGGTCTGAAACATATTTCTTGCAAACATAATTTCCAGGAAACACATGAATACTGCTTTAACATTTTGCTGTGAAATTTATTTCTAACAAACAGAATTTTGAAATTATTAGGAGTATACAACTAACATATTTCTTTGCAACCAGACTTTTGGATTCTCTTCTCACTGACAAGCTTTTCAATGTTAGGAGTGGTACTTGATAAAACACAATGAATATCGCTTTCCACTGCAAGCCGGTTCCTCTGTTTGGACTTAATGTGCAACAAACATGAAAATCTGCCTCACACATGGAAGTTGATGCAAATGGCAGAAGACATCTGACTGTATGTGTTGACAGATTTGGGTAAGTACCAATCACACTGGAATAATCAATGGGAATAATACAATAAAACGAATGGCCAATTATTTATTTTGAAAAAATTTTTCGTACTGAATTTTCAATAAATTAAAAAATATATGCACCAATCTCCAGTTTATTATGAAATATAGTGAACGTCCTGTGGACCACCCAAAAAATCACCATGGACCACCAGTTGAGAACCACTGCCGTAAGGGGTGGCCACAAACAAATCACCTTCATGTCGCCCTGTTTGTAACTCAGTCATATATTTGTGGCTCCCAGTTCCTATTGAAAGAAACGAATATAACTAAATGCTATTATAATACACTAAACCAAAAAAAAAAAACCCAATGACTTCTTAATTATACTGAGCTAAGTAAATTATTCGAGGTGCTCATGATATTATAATTCGTAGCTATAATTCAGCATCATTGGCACGAGAAGCATCACTTATAGGCAGAGAATGACCAACTAATACGGCAGTTGCTTCAAATTATTGTTTTTCAGTGCCGTAAACGTTTGGTAACCACTAATTTTTATCTCGGGTAATAATACTAATGCGGATCCATGCAACAATGAAGTAGTGAATGAATTGATGAGTTCTAAGATGCCAGTAAATGTTTGTTTGTGTGTGTGTGTGTGTGTGTGTGTGTGTGTGTGTGTGGATGAGTAAATTGGGAGTGTCGTCCTGTCTCGGTCAACCTCCTTTTTTGGGAATGCAGCCTAGGTATATAGATAGAAGAGTAGACAGAAGCGCCAGTATGCTTTTAGCCTTTGTGAAGACACCACTATAATTTTGCCCGAATGCTTAATATATAAAGTACAGCAGGATATATTTATTCGTACTGAGATGCAGAGGCAGAAGTCTAACATTACTGAGTGCCTTAAGTCTTCCATATTCGCAAACTGAGCTCTGTCGGCACAATTGTTCTGACACTTTTGAATATAGTGGCTTCTCTCAACTTCTTCAGTGAGGTGATGTATTTTGTATATTATTTTTCTTACCTCCAGACTTTATTTTTTTTAACTTAAGGGACTCTTCTTGAACTGTACGAATTAGACTATCTCCTCCATGAGACTTTTTACAGCTAGACGTGTATGAGAGAGGGGGGTGTGAGCTGGGAGCAAGGCAGTGATGTGGCATTGGACAGGGCGACATGGAGGCGATTTGTTTCTGGCCACCCCTAACGGGATTGAGGCGTCTGGCAATAGATAGATAGATAGACGTTCTCCTCAACCTAA
The DNA here is from genome assembly GCF_032717465.1 of Coenobita brevimanus. NCBI lineage: Eukaryota > Metazoa > Arthropoda > Malacostraca > Decapoda > Coenobitidae > Coenobita > Coenobita brevimanus. The sequence continues at coordinate 2,870,170 of NC_137013.1, forward strand.
ATATAATCATATGTTGTTAGCGTGACCAGTGAAAAAATAAAATCATGTTGAAGGGGTTATATTTCAGATTGGCGTCCCCTCATCTTGGGTGTGGTGGGGTATATGGGGGGAGGTGAGGCAGTGAAATAAGAACTCTGGCAGTGAAGCAATGAAGATGGCCGAATATACTTGTACGGTGTGCTGTGGTGTGGGTGCAGTGGGTGTGGTGTAGTGTGATGTTGTGTGGTGTGGTGTGATGTGGCATAATGCTGTGTGGTGTGGTGTGGTGTGGTGTGATGTGGCATAATGCTGTGTGGTGTGGTGTGGTGTGGTGTGATGTGGCATAATGCTGTGTGGTGTGGTGTGGTGTAGCACAATGTGGTATGGAACTAGTGTGGAGTGATGTGGTGCGATTTGGTGTGCAGTGTAGTGCAGTGTGATGTGGGAGTCATACGGTATGGTGTGGTTTGATGTGGTGTGGCGTGGAGTAGTGTGGTGTGGTGTGGTGTGTAGTAGTGTGGTGTGGTGTGGTGTGGAGTGATGTGGTGTGGTATGGTGCATTGCAATGTGATGTTGGAGTAATGTGTCACAGTGTGGTGTGATGCGGTTTGTTATACCAGGAGTGTGGTGCGGTATGGTATGGTGTGGTGTGGGAATGTGTGGTGTAGTGTAGTGCAGTGTGATGTGGTGTGATGCGGGATTTTTGTGGTGTGGATGGTGAAGTATGACTTAGTGTGGTGTGGTGTGGTAGTATGTTGTGTAGCGTAGTAGTGAGATGTAATGTGGGAGTGGTGTGAGAGTGGAATGGTGTGGTGTGGCGTGACGTTGATATATGGGGTGTGGCAGCAGAATTGCAAAATGCTTGAATGTGCCGGTAAGGTGTGGCGTGGCGTGGTGTGGCGTGGCGTGGCGTGGCGTGGCGTGACGTGGGAGTGGCCGGGTTAGGTCAGGTGGGGCGCTCTGACCTTCATAAACTTTTCGCTGCGGCAAAAACTGGCACCACCCCCCGTACACTCCGTTTTCTATGATGTAAACAAGATCAGCTGGCCTGGGTGAAAGAGAGAGTGGACTCGTGTAGTTTTTGTGCTTCTATTCGGTGGGACTATATGAAGCTGATGATACTGGTTAGCAAACGCGGTTAATCGGTTAGTTTAGGTTAATGCTGACTTTTCATTCTGTATGTGGAACGCCCTGGATTAACTTTTATAAGGCAGGGTCAGAGCACTGGCAATACTCAGCCGTTTTGTTGTTCTAGGAGTGTTTTTTAGCAACATACATAAATCATCCTCTTACATACCATGCCCGAGGTTGTCAGTAAAAATGCTCTATGTGTCCTGAACTTAATATACATCACTTCTGACAGGAACAGGACTCAACCACCTTCCTGAATAATTTACTGTGACAGATTTATAGTTAATACTGTGAGAATGCGTTGTTTGGACGCTGGTAAATCTGGGGAAATGACTTGGGATCGAAATGGCTGGATCAAGTATTTATTACATGTAAGGAAGAGCACATGCTAAGGGTTCGTTACTCATTCTCTAACTTGATAGCCGACGGAATGAATGCCTGACAAGTTTAAGTACATCTAAAAAAGAAGAAAAAAAGAACTTTGCATACGTTTTTTCTTGAAAAGTTGGGTTCGGAATGTGTGACCCTTTTCACTGGTTATGATTTTGATAGTCCTCCCACTTTTCCACAATCCCTTTCTATATTTCTAAATCCTACTTCACTCAATTAGTAGATGGGAATAATGACCATAATAATGATGATGATGATGATGATGATAATGGTATGGTTCTTGCAATGTATCTTGCATTTGTACTTCTAGATTTCTTTTGCAGCGTGTGTTTCCTAGTGAAGTACATTTAGGTCAGATGTGATGAAATCAGGTTCACTCCTTACTCCAATGACTATTTTCTCAGATTCTCGCTACCACTAGATAGTTTTATTTAATTCAGAAAAAGTCTTCGTTATCAAATAGTTAATAAAAGTTATATCAGGCCTCTCTATTTCGAATGGTCTCTGATTCTTGTTAGGTTGGCCTCTTCGTCACTGATTTTTTTTTTTCAGTCCTGCATCCCCCAGGCGATTCATTTGACTTAGGAGGGACATCCAATTAGAGAGACTGGATACAGCCGTCATTAATCTAATCACATACGGCGCGATGGAGAACGAGAGACTGACAAGGAGAGTGTATGTGAGTGAGGTGGAGGGGGAGAGAGGGACGGCGAGGCCAAGGTTGAGATGGAGGGATGACGTGGAGAGATATATGAGAGAGAGGGGTGTGAGCTGGGAGCAGGGCAGTGAAATGGTGGGGGATAGGGCGACATGGAGGCGATTTGTCTGTGGCCACCCCTTGCGGGATTGGGGCGTCTGGCAATAGATAGATAGACATTTCGGGCGTCCTCTGAAGATAAATAAAATCACTGGTTGGCAGATAAAATTAGGTAAACATGACCTACGTGGCCAGAAGTAATTAAATGCCTGGATGCTTAGATTGTTCAGAGAGAGAGAGAGAGAGAGAGAGAGAGAGAGGGAGAGAGAGAGAGAGAGAAAGAGAGAGTGTTAATTACATCCTTCATTACAGTGAGGTGTATTTAATTAGGACACAACTGGGCGAAATTTCATTGAGCTTCATGGAGATGTCTTATAGTAAAGAAGTCTAATGAAGGCAACGTCTAATTCTTCCCGTCAAAAAACCTACCCTAAACTAGAAAGATCGTCGGAAATAGTGAGACCAGTATTTATATATAATCTTAATGAAGGAGTACTGCCACTGAGCTATGGGAAGTAAGGTGCAAAGCGATGAAAATTTTCCGCCCACTCAAGATATCCTGAAATTCCGGGTACTTAGTGACATATGCTTCAACAGACAAATTGCCCCCAGAAATCAACCATTGCTGACCTGGCACTTTAGCGATATATTTGCGACCACGTCAACAGGAGAGTAATCAAGCGCCTTCGTTGACCGCGTTACCTGCGTCGCGTCATGAAAGAATTAAAAGTAGAGGAAGGTAAAAAAAAAAAAAAAAATGGGAGTGGTGAGCAAAGGAAAGCTTGGAATGGGCTGGAATTTTGATAAGCGTCGGGACGGGGGAAAGAAAGAATAGCCTGTTAAGATGTGTAGTGTTGAGTTAGTGGTTTGAGTACAGGAAAGGAATATTGCAAAATATTATAAAAAGTGACAGTTCCAGGGATGTAAATATATGGGCGTAGGGGACAAAGAAATGAGTGGGAGAAGCGGTAATTCTGGAGGGGGAAACGAGGGAGAACCATGAAGGGATGAGTATAGAGTATATTCATGAGTGTGACAATGGCTGCTGTAAGGCTTATTTTGAAGTTCCCTCCAGTAACAAAACAAAGCTAATATACTCTTGCGTTATTCTCGTCTAGTAAAAAGCGTTTTAAATCTAAGGGTCATGATAGAAGATTCAAGAAGACGGCAAAAGATCGACAAAGAGAGGATTATTAACAACTGTTTTTTGCTGATTCACATGACAAGAAGTGGCAGACGAGACACTGAGTTAACAAAGAAGTGACAGTGTGAGAACAGGCTCTAAAAGTATTATCATCTAACTGATTTCGACAACATTCGGTCTCTGAACTGTTCTGTTTATATGATCCCTCACATATAGGAGTAAATCAGTCGAAAAAGTGCAAGCAAAACTAAGTAGAAGAAAAACCTCCATGCTGTGGCAAATGAAAGGGACGACTACAACCTATCAGGAGGGTAACAGGGATCAGAGAGACGTCCGTTTTCTCGTTGGCTTAGGAGGTTCGTTGACACCTACTCGTTATTAATTTACTTTACATAATACACACTAACCCTGTCATAGTGAGAGCAACTCTAGCACTCTCTTTCACCTAATGCCATACAATTTTATTCAGGTAAGAGTTGATCATAAGAGCCTGAGAGAGTTAATAATGTCATCCTTAAATCTTTCATGGTCACAACAACTCGGGCATTCTGTTACAAATAACGCCAGACGATTTTACTCAGCTGAAAGTGAATCTAAAAAGCCTGAGAGTTAATATTATGTTTATGTTATTTTTTATGCACTGAGGGTTGCATTAATAATATGAGAACATTGACGTGCCATTTTGACGACGGAAATGATGACAAATAGTAGACCCTAAGAGATTTCCTAAACTTTTGAATTGTAGGATTTTTCCCTTTTCTACTTCCAGATGATTTTACTGAGTTTGAGGGAGCCCTTCTGTTGTGAAAGTGAAAATGAAAGGTACATCTAACTCCTCCAGTACAAAAACATTCTCCTAAGCTGAATTTTATCGTCTGTAATTGGTAAGAATAATGCGGAAAAAAGCACTATCAATTTCAAGGAGGTAATCAACGAGAATGCTGGCCGACATGAGGTATAAAGCAGGTGCCATTTGTATCATGTAGTGGTCAGACAAGTGATCAAGAGTCAGTTGGAAAAATGCAACATATAAAATTACATACCGTATAACTTTCTCAGTCGTAACCTCTGAATCCTGTGTAGTCTTTTAGTAGCTTATTCTTGCTTAGTCCAACTTTATTCAGCTGGGGAAAGGCCTCTTGTAGTGAAAGGGGGTAAAGAAGCCTAATCTTACATCTCCAGTTCATGAATATTCTCCTGAGCTAAATAAAAGCGCTTGGAGATAGTAATAGTAAGCTGGAGAAATACGTCGACGATGTGAAGGGTATAGAAAAGAATTATTCCTTCCGTTCCCATCAACTTTCTTCAGTTTCCCATCAGTTTCTAAGTTATAAACAATTTCCAAGTACAGTTATAATGTGCAACAGTTTACTATCACAATCAAAAGTTCCCCGACTCCCCCTACCAGCGTTGTGTCCTGCGTAACATATTTCTCATTTCTTCCTTTTTAAACTGGTTGATCGGTTGCCTGATGTACTGGATGCTGGTTGATTGGTTGCTTGATATACCGGTTAGTTGTTTGCCTGATATACTGGTTGTTTGTTTGAAATGTTGATTAGTTATTTGATATAATGGTTGGTAGTTTGCCTGATATTCCTCTCACATAAAACATCTCCCATCGACATATCCAATAGGAAAGTGACGCTGCTACAAAGCTATATGGTCATTTTTACAAGACGATCACGAAGTCAAAATCTTGTACCTAAAATAACCTAATCTCATCGAAATAACCTGACTTGACATAACTTAATCTGGCTTCATCTAATCTGACGTAAATTAAGTGAAGCAAATATAACCTAATCTCAACTCACCAGCATGACGTATCCCACTCTAATCTCACTTAGGCTATCATTTAATTCTAACACACACTAACTTACCCTAACCAAGCAAGTAAGGTTAGGTTAGGTTAACTTCTGAGCTTTTTCCTTTTAGTTGCACAGTGAAAGCGTACTCAACAAGATGTGGTATTTTCGGTCTCTGAGGCTCGTATATGTACAGACAGTGATGTATTTTTGAATGAATTTAATACTTTAATAACTTGATAAGAAGACAGGGTTACCAAAGTATCAAATGAATAGAGTTTTCAATAGAGTGGCTTCTACCTCAGTCTAACCCATTGACGTAATTGTTCTACTTTTCTCTTAACATTTTAATAACCCACATTTCTTGGCAGAGTGGCATATGTGTCGGACGCTCAGGTGCTTATCACGACTACAGCCATCTAAGTCCTGTGCTTTAACTTTCACCACTGTTACTGACCGCGCGGTTGCTTAGTGTATTTAGCAGGTCAGCCTTGTGTCATGCCTTAACCCAGAAGTGCCCCTTGTCATCCAGGAGTCGTTTTTATTGAGGATTTCAACCAGTTCGTTACCAATTATCTGAGTAAACGAAACCGAACTATATTTAATTACTATCCCAGATCGTTTTCCTTTACGTATATTATTACTAACACTCACTCTGATTTGACTGTGATGTGTTTTGTAAGTGTGATTGAAGACGACATATATACAATCAGTTCTGAACATACTTTGAGCCTTAGAGAATTTATGAATATATTTCCTGACCTCAACCAGCGCCAGACAACTGGTACACATCGAGTCAGGCCAATCAGCATCCCGCCTAACATTTAAGTCTTGCCTCATCAATAATACCACTCTGTCAGGTTACCGGGTATTTAAGAGTCACAATACTTATGATTCACAGTTCTTGATGTCTGTGGTTATCAAGGCAAATCAATGAATATACTGCCAACAATGCGACAATCTGAGGTAGAAAGTCTAATATTTCTCTGCCCCTATCGCGACCCACATCTCTGTCCCTACACAAACTGATATTAAGTCTTTCCCTGTCACCACATTTTATCTAAAAAATTATAATTATATGAAAAAATAAAAAAAAATAAAAGTTGTCTACCTTCACCATCAATCCCTTGCTCTCCTCAAATGATTATATTCAGATTTTTGAAGTTTTTTCGGCCTGGCTGGACTAGAGACAATATCCATTACCATTTTTACCTCGAGGATCTTATCGTGGTTCAATAAAGCCACATGACGATAGCAATAAAATAAAGTAGCAGTGGGAAAGGCTAAAAAATATAATATGTACTAAATTTCCTCCCAACACTGGCTTTTCGTGAGACTTTTCCTGTAATCATATTCTAAATTAAAAAAAGAGGTTATACCTGTGTGAAGATTACGATACGTGACTACCTTTACCTTCAGGCGTAGCAGTGTGGTGTTGTTAGTTTAAATACACTACGCTTTATTGCTGTGTGTGTGTGAGAGAGAGAGAGAGAGAGAGAGAGAGAGAGAGAGAGAGAGAGAGAGAGAGAGATATGCATGTTCTACTTCAGCTACAACTAGATTACAGTCAACCTACGGAAAGCCTCTCGTGCAGAAGGGCTTAATTTTAGGCTGCATCAAAGCCCTCTATTTCGAAAGGTCTCCCTGAACTGAGTAAAATCGTTTGGACATAGAAAGTACAAATAAAGAATAAGGCGTACCGTGACTGAAGTGAATAAAGTTACTTTAGAACCGGTATCTCCCTGTGTGTATAAGCTCTAGGATTCCCAGCTTGATGCCAGACGATTTTACATGGCTGAGAGGGCGTTGCAGAAGCCTGAGAGTGTCACTACTGGTGTCATTAACCGTCTCATGGTCGAAAGAATTTAGTAATGTTTTCCAGCCGACGCCAGACGATTTTTATCCATCTGAGAGTGAGCCACAAGAGCCTGAGAGTTGATTTAACCTTCTCATGGTAGGAACAAGTCTAGTTTTGAGTTCCAGCTCACACCAGATGACTGTATACCTCTGAGTCACAAGATCCTGACTGTTAAGGTTAGCGCGACTCTGGTACTGCCCCTTCATGGCGTCGCCTGACTGGTTTTCGCGGGTGTGGTCATGGCCTATCTCAGTTTTTGCGGGAACTGGTGACCTGACCTCACACTACCGCTGACTCAAGTGCCTGTAAGATCACCTCTGTGCCTTTGAAACGTCTGTGTATTTGTTTAGCCTTAGTTATGTACGAAAGCTTATTAGTTACCAGCTGAATCGACCCCAGCTCTGTTTACATTGACGTCAACTGAGCTTCGAGGGTTAGGGAATCGCAGTTGGGCTGGAAATCACGCTCTGTTCTCGGCTCCAGGGCCATATAAAATTCCCATGAACATCAATAGCAGAGACAGGTTGCTTAAGATAATTTTTGTAGTTTTGAACAATATCTGGAGTTAGCCTGGTTAAGATATTCAGGTGTACAGCGAAAGATTTAACTAATTCCCTTATGATTTCTCGCTTGTACACCACGGACATTGAAGCTTCATAACCCCTGCATTCTGGCAGCGTAGAATTTTAGTTTATTCCTTCTACTTCCACTTTATTGTACCTGGGAAAGATCTTTCGTTCTGAGGGATTAAAAGAAGACCTTATCTCACCTGTCTAGTCTGAGACATCTTTCCAAAGGTAAACAAAATAATCTGAAGGTCAGAGATTAAAACCTTAAACTGCGCCATCAGAATGGAGAGATTACTTTTAATCGAAGACAGACCACTCCTTAGATGAATTATATTGTCCCGTTGTAGCAAGAATGAAACGAGGATTTAGCATTTAAGATCTCTGTCATCGGTGAAGTTTAATGGACCTGTTTTTGGCTTTTAGATGGAGATACGTCACTCTCAAAATGAATAAATTGTCTGGAGGTGGCAAGAGTACGAGAGTTCAGGTCTCCGTCGTTGACAGAGGAAACGGTTTCATAGCGATCACGGAACTTTTTCATTTTTCTTCTGTAGGTTAACGCCAAGGTTCTTCTTCGTCTTCTTCTCCTTCTTTTTTTCTTCTCCTTCTTTTTTTCTTCTCCTTCTTCTTCTTCTTCTTCTTCTTCTCCTCCTCCTCCTCCTCCTCCTTTCTTTTTCTTCTTCTTCTTCTTTTCTTTCCCTTTTCTTCTTCTTCTTCTTCTTCCTGTCTTCTTCTTCTCCTCCCTCATCTCCTTGTTGTTGTTGTTGTTGTTGTTCTTCCTCTTCTTCTTTCTTAAGCTGCTGAAAACCATAGTAAGTCAAAGGGTTAGAAAGTTAATCGATCATTACACTACTTTCTTAAACTGGTATTTTACTTAAAGACGTGGCACCTCAATGCATGTTTATTCCCTTGATCTAAGTGACGAAGGCTGTATTGTGACCTCCATGAGTAAGCTTCAATATTCTTCATTAACTTTTAAGTGTATGCCTGCTACTTCTAATACTACAACATATGGATGAAACTTTATAAAAGAATAATAGAGTACATTCAGAAATCCATAGGCACATAAAGAGAATAGCAACAAAATTTATGTGCAATCGTCAGTCAACAGGGTAAGGGCAGTTATTGTGCATCGTGTTCCTGGCAGATGTTAAACAGGATATTACAGATTTTATTTTTGCATATCCTGAGAAACATTTAATCGCATGTGGCATAGCTAACTTGTTTTCGGTAGGGAATAGTCTCGGTTTACGTATCTAGGCCAAGAGGTTAGGCTTTGCAAACTAGTAAAGGTTAAGACAAGTAGGTTTGCTGTGGCCTGTTATTGTGTCAGTGGCCTTTGAGAGGACTTTGCATGATGATACGTCAATGAAACATATTAATAAGGCAATATATGATTTTCTCGTTATTGCTTAAAGATATTGTACATGTATATCCACCTAACTCAGCCTTGTAACTATTTGGGTCACCTCTTTGCAACAAATACAATTCTTTATTTATTTATTTTTTCATGGTCTCCAGTGTAATCTAGATATTTGCTAGGGAGTTATGTTGCGTTTGACTGTTTCCTATCCTGAGAAAGGCGACGTGGACAAAAGGATCTTCAGGCGTCTCAGTTCCCTACTCAATAACGACCCCTCCTCGCACGACACCCTCCCTTACATACCCTCGCACCGCATCTCGTCGTCTGCTTCACGGTCCCGCCTCACTTCACCTCCAGCCCACGATTCAGCCATTTTCAGACGTAAATTAGACCGTAGATGAAAACCCGGAATGTGTCTATAAACAGTTTGAAAATTAACCCCCTTGTGCCTAGTATGTATTTTTATTGCATTCTTTCTGTGAGCGAGATTAAGGCAGGTGAACTTGAAGGGTTAGAGATAGGCTTTATTATCCCAGCTAAGGGTTCTTCTACGCTGAATAGGATCGTCTGGTGGTGAGAAGATTATATACAAACTGCTGTCTGATATTCATGGTATCTTGAAAGGAGTATCTTGTTCCTCCCATGCTGAATATAACCGTCTAGTGGCAGCAAGATTGAATCAGATTATATACAACTGATTCAAAGGATTCATTGTCTTGATTTTCTTTAACTGAATATAAGAATCTGGTGGCAGCAAGATGGTATACAAATTTCTTTCTCCGATTCAAAAGGTACAGTATGTTGCTTCTCCTACGCTGAGTATAATCGTCTGACAGAAAGAGTGTATACAGATTACTTCCCCTGATTCAAAGGATTCGTTATGTTCGTCCAGTATGCTGAGTATGCTAAGTATAATCAAGTGGTAGTAGAAGGTTTATATATAATTAAGTGGTAGCAGAGGGTTTATACATCAAGTGGTGGAGGGTTTCTATAATTACGCCACATGATTTAAAGGGTTTGGGGTCTTGTTTACATGTCTCAGTATTTTCGAATCATCTGCGACATCCTTTACTCCATGTAAGACTTTGGTTACGTTTTGCTACACCCTTTTTACTCTAACTTGGCCTAAAATTGCCTCCTCTTCATCTTTAATGCTGGGTTTTAACAACAGATTAACGCTGGAACATGGTGCTTGTCACGAAGAAGTGTTATGGAAAGAATGTAGAGCCGTAGCATAATCTTTTTCTGCCACTGAGCTACGGGAAATAAGCTGCAAAAGGGCGAAAATCTGGGCCAGTTTAGTGGAAAAGAACCATTGTTTAAACCTTCATATGGTAGTGTCATCTGTGCTTTATATACGATGAGAGCCTGGGAGTGTTAATAGTATCCCTCTTGACCCTCTGTTGATAAGGACAGCTCTAGTATTCTATTCCATCCAGCGCCAGAGGATTATACTGACCTAAGAGTGTCATAAGAACTGGAAGTAAATAATCTTTAGAGGAAACTGGGGGGGATGGTTGCGTTCACGAGAGCCACTAAAATAAAGATAACTAAATAATAAATAAATAACTACATAAATAACCAAAAAAACAATGAATGAATAACGGTTATTGTTTTCGGCTTTCTTGTTTGATTTTTTTTTTTATTTTTTTTTTAATGGAAGATAGGTGCAGGTATCATGCCACTGTTTCCTAAATTTACTCCGCACACACACACACACACACACACAGAAAGATAGATAGATAGATAGTTTATTGACCACAACAACACTTTGTTACATATATAAACTTTTACAAGATTGGTCCAACATAAACCCAAATTTATAATACAGGAAAACACTTTATTGCTAGTCCAGTGAAAATACAACTATCTCGTTGCTTCCATACAACTGATAAAAATGCTGAATGTATTACGTGGTAATGTAAAATATAAAATAGCTGAAGCAATCATTACAGGTACTTGTCTACAATAATAAAATAATAAAACAAGAAAACGCCATCTCAAACAGCGACAAATATAAAAACATAAAGATCTGAGATTATAATAATGTTTACAATTAAGACCAAAATAAAAGAAAACACACATGCTGTATTTCATACATTCATACAGTTCTAGACATACACAAATACAGACATAAACAGCCCACATAGCTTCACACACACACACACACACACACACACACACACACACACACACACACACACACACACACACTGCCGGTTCGCATATCTTTTTTTCAGGTTGCCTGCCTGTCTGTCTGTCTTCTCCAATTTTTGTAGGGGAAAGGGACATAATACACTGTGATGGAAACTAAGGGAGATAGGAAGGGAAGGGAGGAGAGAAAATGATAAGGGGAGAAGGGAGAAGAAAAGGAGGAAGGGTGGGAGGGAAGGAGAGAGGGAGGAAGGGAGAAGGACGAAGGAAGAAGCTGTAGGATTAAGCACGCATTTCTTTTTTCTCTATTTTTTTTTAGACTCTTATTTACCACGCGGCTCAAGCCCCATAATTCTGTCGGACTTTGTCGCTGAAGGTCATGAAGGAATGGCTGGAATAAATCAAATTAGTTTACAGTATTATAATTCAATCAGAGGTGAGTTATCACTGACACAGCAGAACAATGATAACATGTTCTCTGCTACAAAGTTAACAGTAATTATGATGACTGGGAGACTAAAGCAAAAAAATCTAAATAATAAAAACCAATAATCATCACAATAAATCAATATACGTGGAACACGAGCGGATGTGGTGTTGGAAACCAATGCCTTCCTTCGGTGGTACAGACAGAAGCGGGTGCAACACTCAGGTCCCTCTCAGTCTTTCGAAAGGAAAGTGATAGAATGCAGGAGAAGGGCAACTTCAGCCTGGAGTCATTTGGGTTCACATTCTGTTGAACCAGGGGCTACAGGAACAGCAAAAGTGCGTGTAAGGAGAACACGGAATTTCGTGGAAAACAAAGGAGGGAGGGGGGATGAGAACTGAAATAAATCTGTTAACTAAACAAGCAACATGATGGGAGGGTGAGTGAGATGTGACAGCTTTAAATAACTTTGAAGTGCAGAGCGTCAGCCAGGTGTCAAGACAATTCCCCCAGTGAGTGACACAACAGGCGAATACGAGTAAGGACCACATCACATCGGTGAGTCGGGGTGGGATGCTTACTCCAGATGTGTCGCAGCCAGTGGTTATTGTCACAGTACCAAACAGAGACGCTGATGGGCCGTTCGGTATATCAGTACTTAGAGACATTACGGGTCCTCTCTAGCCCCCTCCTCAAGGATTCACCGGATACATCCAATCACTTTCTTTCACAATATCGCTGATTAGGATGGGGGTGTCTTGAACTCATTAACTCTTTCATACTCGCAACAACTCTGGTGTTTTATTCCAGCTAACTTTAGATATTCTTTGAATATAAAAGTCTGAGTATGTTGATACTGTCACTGCTGATTCTCTTATGTTCGGAGCAATACTTCTATTTCATATTAGGTATCGATACACAGTTTTATTCAGCCAGGAGTGACATAAGATACTGACAGTGTGAATGCCTTCAGTCCCCAGACAGTTCCGTTTTTGCTTGAGGGACATATCGAAATGGATAGTACTGAAATGAACCTTCCTTAACCCCTTTTTCACCTAAACCTGAATAAATTTTCCTAGCAGGATGAACAGCAAAAGTTAAGTACGTTCACGATGTATAATGGTTAATCCTCTTTCCTCGAAACCATAATTCTCCTTTGCACCACCACGATGCGTTTACTCTTAGCTGACAAAGACTCTTAACTCCTTTTTCTTTGGCTGATGGTCAGGTGTAGTGAGATGAGAAGGTCGATATAAGTGGTAACTAAATAGACTCATTCCTTCCTCGTTACAAAATTTCATCAGACATACAACAACGACTTAGTATTGTAGCGGGGAAATGGCCCAGTTCTGTCATGTGTCAGGTTCCAGGACGCAGTATATATCTTTATCCTTTCTACTTCCAGAAGATGATAGGATCCTGGTGGTGCGGGAGAGGGAAGCCTTCGTGTGGTGGCACCGATATAAGCAGGCGGGTGAACTGCCTCATTATACTCAAGTCCTTTACCTGCATCCCTGTCTCTCTGAAGGAGGATGGAGGACTGCAGAAGAGCAACTGAAGCCTGAAACAACCCACCAGATTTACGTTTAAGATGAGCGTGGTGTTGAAACTACGAGAGCTTTTGGAGCATTCTGGCGGTGAAAAAGGTAATGAAGGATATAAATAAGTCTTCCAATTAAAACTCTCCTTTAATCTGAACAAAGATTTTAGAGAGTACGAGCCTGCAAGAACGTTTGAAATCTCGCTTAAGCTGTGTGGAACTGTAGATGTGTTAAAGAATTGTTGACCGAGACTATGCATGTATTCGCAGGCTGAGGTCCAGGAGTCCAAATGCAAGTGAGTGTGTGTGTGTGTGTGTGTGTGTGTGTGTGTGTGTGTGTGTGTGTGTGTGTGTGTGTGTGTGTGTACTCTTGTTAGATACTAAAGGTGGGGAAGGAGGCAGAAAAATGTAGCTATTGTACATTTTATCAGACGACATTAAAATCTCGCTAATATGGACCGACCAGATATTTAACGCAGCTCATCAGTCCATGCCAATTGCCAATGACCTATCTGTGTTGATCACGACCTCTTTCGACATTAATTCGTTATTACCCAGGTGAGATTCCATTACCTCAACTACGTCTCATCCAACACTTCAGTCACGTGGCGTACTAAATAGCCTCGTTATTACTACTTTTAAACGATTTTGTTACATCAGCGATCGCGGAGAGAGAGCGAGTTTTGTTTTTATCGGAGTGCACGTGTGCGTGTGTCAGTAAAATAACTAAAACGGTTTTTATCCGATTTTGATCGGATCAAAGGAGCAGGTCAAACGCTGACATAGCAAAATCAGCTGAATCAGTTTTTCTTTTCTTTAGACCAACTTTGGGTCAAGGTTTAAGGGTAAGGCAAGAATGAAGTGACTCAGTTTTGAGAAGAATCAGTTAAAGGTCAAGGTCACAGGGAAAGGTCAAAGGCCAAGGTGCAAAGCAAGTTTAGCACAAACATTTTAAAATCCGCTTCGAATAAAACTTAGTGGCAGTGTTAAGGATCAGGCATGATAGAGAGGAGTCAGATTTGAGAACAATCAGTCAAACATGAAGGCTACAGGGTAGGGTCAAACTTCGATTCTTGTGTCTGTGTTCGAACAAGATAACTAAAACTTGTTTTACCTGATATTTATCAAACTTGGTGGATGAGTTGAGGATCACCCAAGAAGTTGACATATTGGAAACAAGAAATCGAAGGTCAAAGTCACATGACAAGGTCAACTTACAGTTTTTATCCGATGTAGACTAAACTTTGTGTAAAAGGTCATAGTAATACAGTGATTCGATTATGAATACAATCAGTCAAAATTCTGGCTCACAGGGAAAGGTCAAAGGTCAAGATCAGTGGGTAAATTTAACTCAAACAGTTATGATATGAACCAGTGTTGTTGGAAGGGTCATGAGTAAAAAATAAAATCGATTCAACTCTTACATCAACGAGTGTGTGAGGGTGTTGCACTGCCCGAGTTGTCCTTCTTGTTTAACGTAGGAAAGGCTTCTCTTATTGAAGGGGTTTATGAAAGATATATTTACCTCTTCCAGCTCGATATGTCTCCCCTAAGCTAGGAAAAAAAAATCGTCCAGTGGTAGCAAAGAGGGCATATGAAGGACGTGTTCGAACTGAAAGTGTTAATGCCAGGTCATCCTTTCCAGCCAACAGGTCTTCTATTCTATAATCACTGGCCTTCATAGCCCTCGATTTAGCCTTACTATAGTCACCATTAGCATATCAGCGTCTGTTTAAATACTCAGGTTCTACAACTCACTCTCAGTTTAATGTAATCCCTGAAGTTAGCTGGAATAGAATACTAGAAATGGCTCTATTATGTTTGAGTTAATTTTGACAGCATAAACACACTTACTCTCCTATGATTTACTCTCAGCCAATAATAATAATAATAATAATAATAATAATAATAATAATATAGTGATAATAATAAAAGCTGACGTTAACTGGCACGGTATATCAGACGTGCCCCGACCATGAGACAGTTAATGTGTTGATTAAAATAAAGTAAGGACCTTGATCACTCGTATGGGTGATAGGCAGTGGTAGTGGATATGCCTGGCTGGGAATGAAGGAGGTGTGGCCGTTGACTGGGGGTGAAAGTGGTGGTTCCGTTATGGCAAAGGGTCATTATAAAGGGTCATATGGCGAGGAGTTCTGGGAAGGGATTAGGAGGTGGATAAAGGGAGGGGTTGATAGTTATGGCATCCCTTTATGGCAGAGTTATGGTGCAGGATTTTAGCAAAGGGCTATGACAATGGGTTACGGGTTAAGAAAAAGGGTTAAGGCAAAGGGATATGGCAGTGGGTTAAGGGTTAAGTTAAAGGATTATGGCAAAGGGTTATGGCAAAGGGTTATGGCAAAGGAGTTAAGGCGTATGAACAAGGGTAATGACAAAGGGTTTCTAATATTAGTTCAGAGTTGCCTTTATTTTACTTAGGGGAGACTTTTTGTGGCGAACGGATCAGTAAAAACGATAACTAACTCTTGTCCAGTTCGGAAATATTGACTGACTTTATAGAGAACATATTGAAGTTGACGTCCTCCAGCCTAAGGGTTAATAAAGGGTTAGAAAAGGCTCCTCTAAAAATAGGGCCCTTCTAAGCTAAATATTGTATGGTTGTGGTGAGAATTGGCTAAAATCATATCTCCTCCTAATGCAAGGCCTAACCCCACTACTACAATCTCTCATATAAATTTCTTCTTGCCGTGTCAGACGCTTAAAGCTAAGATGAGAGTTTTAGGACCTGAGGTATTAGATATAAGAATTCATTAACCGCTTCAGTAAGAGTAGTGCTTGGTATGTCAGATAATTCAAGACAAGTACTGGTCCAATAGCCAATCCGGTCACCACTATTGATAAAAATCTTGGCGGGCGAGATGAAATATGAAAAAGCTACTCTGTCTGGTGATCATTTTATACCGCAATAGTGTTCATGTTTTGAGTTACTGACGTTCAATTTTACCACCACAGACGAAAAAGTATTCCTGCTTTTGATGTGTCTCTTAGGGGAAAAAATTGAAGACTTCTCAAGCTGTCATTAGCTTTTGATGGCATAAGTCTGATACTACTGGTTAAAGTTTCTCCTCCAGACTGGTGCTCGTTTACGGACTCTTACCGAATAGAAGTGTCTGAGTCCCGCATCATATGAAACAGAAATTTAAAACTGATAACACTCTCGAATAGTATCGCATGTGTATTGAAGAGATCATGATAGGTGTGTGACAGGAAACATTATTTATGTTAATTTACATCCCCTCCCCCCCAAAAAAAAGAAAAAAAAAGAAAGGGCTTTATTAAAATTAAGCTATAGCAGGTTCAGTGGTAAAATCATACAGATATTTCCTACTTGCCCTGATGATTGAAATTTTGCTTGTGTCTGATATTCTTGCCACTAAGCAGTATTTGCAGCTTTTTGTTAAGAATCGTTGCATTTTTAGAGGAGAAAAATTGAACCTCATTCTGTTAGAAATGAAGCAATGATTTAAACACACACACCAGCAGCATCAAAAAGCTATACAGTTTTTATATTAGCACCTGCTACTGTCTGAACAATTTTTATAAATTTTCTGGTAGGCAAGTAAAGAAAAAATTATCGAGCTAATAAATTTTGCCATTACCTTTCCTAACTGGGTGGCTAAAAGCTCTACAATAGTCCATCTAAAGCGAGGACTCTAGATATATAATTAATGTAATGGACGAGGCATTGGAACATATGACACATTCAGAGAGCATTACAAGCGTGACAAAGCGCAAATACTTATAAGGTCAGGGTTAAAACGAGGTAATTGCGCGGGGAGGTAAGATATAGGGGTGAGGAGGAGCTATCAAAAATGCTTTTAACCTTTCGATGTTGTGGCGTCTTTTGTAAGGTATTTCATATTAATTTTCTTCTTTTTGATTTTGGGAGAGCTTTCTAGTACTGAGGGGGTTGACGAATGTTACAAAATACTTCTAGTTCGAAATGTGTCTTAAACTGAATAAAGTCGTCATGAGATAGAAATAAATAAGCAAAATTGACGTTCCTGGGCTGAAAAAAATTAAATTATTTGATTATTCGACGTTTTTTTTTGCTTTTTCTTGCTTCCTCTAGACGATTTTATTTTGCAATAGGTTGACCTGTCTTCGTAGAGTGAGAAGCAAGCATCATTAACCCATAAACTTGCAGACGTCTGACCCTGATCTGAATAAAATCATCAAGTGGTGGCCAGAAGAAAAATAAAAGCAGTTACCTTACTTAAGAATGACTCAGCGAAAGTTAATCGAAGCCTGAAGGAGTGAGTTGGGGTATGACATTCAAATGGTGGGTGACAGAGCGACTTGGAGGCGTTCTGTCTGCGGCCACCCTTTGGAGGATTAGGGCGTCGGGCTGTAGATAGATAGATAGATAGGACTCACGGATGGGATAGCAAGGGCGTTCGTCGACTAGGTATCTCCATCGAGTCAGCAAAACTAAAACCAGCAGACCGAAGAACAAGCTCAATGCCTCATGAGTTTCCTGTCCGAAGTAACTAGGGGAAAAAAATGTCCACTGCTTGGCTCCTTCAACCCCGGGGAAAATAAGAATAAAACAAGAAGGAGCACAATACCCTCTGCCGCCAATTTGTCTAAGGTCCGAACATTTGAATTTGCCTTATGGACCTTCAATCGAGTACTCTCCACATCGAAATGCTTCCTCTCTTCTTGGTCTTTCAGCAGGTTTGACCCACATCAGATCAGCAGTGTTCTCGTCATTTTGTTCACACACACACTGACACGTAGACTGAACTTTGACCACGCCCTATGACCTGGATTTCTGACCTTTCCTTGTAACCCTGTCTTTTTTCCGATTGCTCTCAAAATCGAATCCCTTTACCTTTGCCGTACCTTGAAGCCTTCCACAAAGTTTGACCTAAATTGGATATAAACAAAGTTAGCCTAGTCCTTTGACCTTGGCCTTTGCTGTATTGTTCTCAAAGCAACAAAGTAACCCCCTCGGGTGATCCTTAAACCTTTCACCAAGTTTGGTTTAAATCAGTCCAAAATTGTACTTGTCTCCTGGTTGAAATATGGCCATGTCCTGTGATCTTGACCTTTGAATGAATGTTCTCAAAATCGAATATATTTATCCACGCCGTATTAGGACCTCAGAACCCTCCACAAAGTTTGGTTTATTCACAGCAACAACAGACATTGCCATATGACCTTGATTTTTGACCTCTTGTTCCGAAAAAATCAACCTCATGGGTGATGCACAACCCTTCACCGAGTTAGGCTTAAATCGGATCAAAATTGTCTGAAATATTTTGTTCAAACACACACACACACACACACACACACACACACACACACACACGCACAGAGAGAGAGAGAGAGAGAGAGAGAGAGAGAGAGAGAGAGAGAGAGAGAGAGAGAGAGACAGACAGACAGACAGAGAGAGAGAGGAAAAAAACAGTACCCTCTATTGCTTCTTGAAAGTGGGTGTAAAAATGCGGCATTAAACTGAAAGGGTTATGGGAGCTGGGAGCAGGGCAGTGAAATGGCAGGAGACAGGGCGACATGGAGGTGATTTGTTTCTGGCCACCCCTTACAGGATTAAGGAGTCTGGCAATAGATAGATAGATAGTTATGGGAGATTGCTACCTTCACTTCCAGCCCAGATGTTCTCTCCACAGCTAAATTAAGCGGCTTGGAGGTTTCAAGAATCGAATATTAAATGGGTGACTCTCCCAAGCAAGGACCAATGCACTATATAGCTCTGCAGGGTAAGGAGAGATCTTCAGAGACAGCCACATCTCTCGGCAGAAGTAAAATATTAGAGACACCTCCAGACTGAATAGGTTTGCAGCCAAGTGTAGGTAATATTACATTCATTCTTTTAAATCATAAGCGCATTGAGACCCAGACTGCGAAATAAACGAATTTTTTTTTTTTTAACTCAGGCACGGTCGGTGTTTATATGTGAATCAGCTAAGGACATCCAAGTTCAGCTAGGTCTATTCAGGAAAGCAGTTTAATGATCACTCTAATTCTTCATATCCAACGCGACTTAGCTCAATTCAATTTCTTTCAGAGCCATTCCGGACCAGTTAGATTCACATCATTCAGCGTTATCAATTCTTTTACAAGTTTAGTCAGGTTTATCGCGTTTTTTTCAGCCTAGTCAGGTTATTTCAGATTAATTTAGGGGAACACATTTCAGATAAGTTCATCCGTCAATTTTCATCCACTCCTGTCCTTCCAGTGCATTCTCATCTTAAGTCTGTCCAGGGTCATTCAGATCAGAAGGGGCCTTTCCATACATCGGGCCCTGTCACTCACTCACTCACTCACTCACACACACACACACACACACACACACACACACACACACACACACACACACACACACACACACACACACACACACACACCCTAGATACATTTCATTCATTATACTTCACTTTAGCTATATTCAGATTAGATCCTTTAATTCACTTCAAGTCTATCAAGTCAGCCAAACTTATCAAATCATCGAAATCTAATCAGGCTATACTTAACGAAGGCGTGTGCTAAATACCAGCCCCATCCGTGCCAAGTTTTTCGACAGGATGGTTCAGTTTTTCAGATTTCTTAAGTTCCACGAAATTGATTCAAGTCAGTGAAATAGTTCTGGTACTCATTATGAAAGTGCGTGCCAGAAAATCAGTTTAATTTATACATATTTCGAGATGTTGATTCGGGCAGTACAGGTAGGGGGGAGTGAGGTGGACAGAGGCGAGTGGAGGAGGTGGTCTGAGGCGATGGGGGTGAAGGATCGTGAAAAGAATAGTTTAATCAATGAGTATGGACATCGCCTTTGGGTTTTGTACGTCTGCTGGTAATCAAAGCCTTGTTATATACATTATCAGAGCATAAATGGGTGGGGTGAATGGACAGGAGTAGGTGGGATGGACTAGGATAATGAACTGCTGTGATACATGGCAAGGGAAGTAAACATTGTAAAACTTAATGATATGGGAGGGTTGGAAATGCGGAAATAAAAAGTAAGGAGCAAAATATAGTTGCCAAGGGATAAGATGCTGTAAGAAGTGTTAAAGGACAGGACGAGTAAACCCTGCGAACATGGACATTGTGTGAGGGTCAGCGGTGACATTTGGAAGATGTAAGTCACTGAATTTGCTTGGGAGTTCAGTGTGTATGAAGTAGAAGATGATGATGTTGGTGGAAGGAAATGTGAAGATCAAGCTGTGATGATGGTGGACGTTGGATTAGGACAAGTGTCGTGAAGGTGGTCTTTCTTACCTGGCTCCACACAGTACAGGTAATAATGGCAGATAAGACTCGAAATAAGACTGCTTGGATACATAGTGGAAACGCACGGGATTATTTAAAAAATAATAGTTGGACAGACTGGCAAACGTACAGCCAGTGTTATATGTTTATGAGTCACCACACATATTTCACCTTTACATATCAGTCACTTTTCTACCTGACGCTTCATAACAAAGAGTCATCTATGGGCAGTAACTCATAGTAAACCTCTCAGTTTAGGAGGGATAGCCCCCAGATCGCAGTGAGAAGCAGAACTGGCAGAATATTACTCGATCGTATGTTCCTGTATGTGCTAGCTACTTGATAACATATGTAATCAGTTTCTTTTGAATTGAAACAAGGTACGGATAATTACGAGCCAGGGAGAAACCCTCTCGAGGCTCTCGTCAAGTAGTGGCATTTTCACACATATGAGTGTCCCGACTCGGGCCCGGCCAGACCGTAATGCTTTTGAGAAGCTTATATCTCAGCATCAACAGGGCCGATCTCCTCGTGGTTTGCACCATATGATAGCCCAATTCTTTTAGATTTGTTTATGACAGGTTTCATCACACCCAGGCGAAAATCTTCAAAAGAAGGCCACAGGCCAGACAGTTTGTCGTAAGGCATGAAACTTGGTAGGTAGACAGCCATCAATATATTCTGTGTATCCTCGGGGTGTAAGGCAACATTTCAATGCTTTCGGATTTAAATGGCCTCGCTCGTACCACGCCGACAAAGGCGTTTTGCTGGTATTAATTGGACTTATCTAGGCAATGCTGACAGTTGTAGTAAAAAAGACAGTAACTGATGGTTGATGGTATGTTAGTTAGTACAATGACTTGTTTTTATAACTCCCACTACTTGTGTATATATATTTCAAGATCATGGTGGGTTGTTTGACGGCAAACTTGCTGTTTCAGTTTTTCTAAGCGATTCCTTGTACGTCTATTCAGGTTGGCTTAATATGCATTTTATAAGAATACAAGTAAGGATGACTGGAGCAAAATCTTAAATAACTGACATCCATTTGCGCAATATGTGACGATCAACTAATATTGAAACGGCATTTTACAGTTGTTACTCTTATTCACTTTACCCATTTCATTCTTTTGCTCTAGTTCTAAGTGCCAATGAGTGTACTGTACGTTCACTCTTCAGAAAACAACCATAGAATCGACTGGAATTCTAGCAAAATTTTGTACAAACGTAGTTATTAGAAGAAACGTTGGATAGTAGAAGCTGTATGTATAGAGAGATAATTAACCACTGTGACGGAATGTATAAATTAGATCCAATAATGAGAGATTTAGTGGCAAGGTCCTTGTCGCCCCTTGTAATCCCTCACTCAGGTCGTGGACAGTGCAGAGGGAGTGTCAGGTGAGGCCACATATGATGCAGATGGAATAAAGGAAGTGTGTTTACCCTGCACATAAGCGCAGCTTCTCAATAATTGTATGTACCACTCTTGGTCTGTAGCTCCACTGAAGAGGGCTACAGCTGTCGCCGAAACTATTTGGAAATGCATATTCTTCGTCTGCCAGTGTGTGTGTGTGTGTGTGTGTGTGTGTGTGTGTGTGTGTGTGTGTGTGTGTGTGTGTGTGTGTGTGTGTGTGTGTGTGTGTGTGTGTGTGTGTGTGTTTTATCCTATTGCATGTTCACGATAGCGTGACTCTTCAGTCGTCAAAGCGTTTCATTTTTGAGCCGTAACATAGATGACATCAGGAGGCTTCGTTACGCCTCTTCTTAAACAATTTATTTTGCAAGTTACACCTTCTTAACCCCTTGTTCGCTACGGAGTCCTTCGATGTCGATACTAAAAAATGTATGAATAATGTCAGGGAGAACAGGAAGGAGTAACATTCATGACAAGTTGGTCAGAAGAAGTTGCTTCAAAGCATCCAGTGGCAACGAGGATACTGGCTTTAGAACAAGCACTGTTATAGAGTCATCATTACCACCAGCGATGTAACAGTGGCTATGGGAGGCGGAAAACAGAACATTGGTTAACACTCAGGCTTCTGTGACTCTTATGTCGGCTGAGTAAAATCGTCTGACTTAAGATGGAAGAGATCACTAAATTTGCCTTGACTCTGAGAGGGCTAAAAGTGACTACAAGCACTCTCAGGTGAATAAAACTGTCTGCATTTAGCTGCAATTTAATACTAGAAAAATAAAGATAACACAGTATAAAGATATGACCGATATGTTTGTTGTCACCTTCCCAAAATCTGTAACCACTTCCAGCTAACTACTGGCTAAGGGTAATGAGAAGCGGGTTATTCTGAGTAGTAACCATGGAAACTCAGTCCTACCTATTAAAGCTCATTGGAGTCCATGCAAACTATCTATCTATCTATCTTCTATTGCCAGACGCCTTAATCCCGTAAGGGGTAGCCACAAACAAATTGCCTCCATGTCGGCCTGTCCCCCACCATTTTACTGTCCTGCTCCCAGCTCACACCCCCCTCTCTCATATACCTCTCCATTCCATCCCTTCATCTCATCCTTGGCCTTCCCTCCCTCTCCCCCCCTCTACCCCATTCACATACACAACTTAATATTCAAGTTGTGTGAGTGGCCCGGTTCCATCAGGTGAAAAAAAATCAATAGGAAAAGATAAACTCCTCAAAGACGGTGTGTTAGGCCGTCAAAATAAGATCGTTTACCTTTCTATAGTCTGTTCACCTCAATTCTTTCATGGTTAGGACAGACTAGAGTGAGTCATAGGAGCCCGAGAGTGTCAGTACTGTCACCATTAACGCTCTCATCGTCGGGACAACTCTAGTATTCCTTTCCAGCTAACGCAAGGCGATTTTATTCAGCTGAGAGTGAGTCATTGGAGTCTACTGAAGATTCTCACTATTTCCCGTAGATCGGAGGCAGAATAAGACAATACTGCGGCTCTACATCCTTTACATCGCACTTCTTCGTGATTAGTATCATATTCTAGTGTTAATCTATTGCAGCGTAGCATTGGAGATGGGGAAATGGCAATTATTGACCAAGTTAAAGTGAACAGAGAATAGCCCAGATGTGAGTTTGAAGATATCTCGTGTTGCGCTCACAGCTCCTACTTGCTACTTCATAATCTGCAGTAGTTGCGGGTCGTCTTAAAGCTTCGTTATCCTTTACTCTTTATACTGAATTGTGGTGCGTTAAGAAACAGATATTTGCCCCTACCCACACTCTGAGGTGGACAGTAAAGAATTATTAACCTCGCCAACCCGCGTCAATAATTGTACGTTGTTTTTGCCACACCCAGACGTCTGTGTTCAGTATGGCAATGATTTCTTGTGCTGAAGAAATTAATGAAGCCTGTATCTAAATGGTCTCATCAAAACGTCACTCCAAAGCTAAGTAAAATCGTCTGAGGGTAACAACATGATTAAGGACATGATAAAGAATATGTTTCCTGATGATCCTTCGCAATAATCAGATCTGTTAATAATAAAAATCGATACGGTATTTATTTTAACGAGTCAGTTTTTTTTTTTTTTTTTTTATAGAAATTCAAACAGTATATGACACCGTATTCACAAGTCTCAGCAGCCTAATTTACCTTCGAGTGGTTAGTTTATCTGTTGTCTGAATGGACCCAGGTTCGAGCCGAAGGTGAGGGAGAAAACAAGTTAATTTTCTGAATTTCGTTGAACAGTCTTTCCTAATCTTGCACAAGACCCACCTACATATCGTAACCGCCCCTCCCCAACCCCTGATACGATCAAAATAGTCATGAAAGAGACAGTTCCAGTACGTATTCCTTACTAACAGTGGGTATACGTGCCGAACTGGTGACATGTGAAGGTATGTGACAAGCAGGGAGACCACTGAACTTTAAGGACCGGGCTGCCTAGTGAATGTTCAGAGTTGGATACGAGAAGGAAAAGAATGAGGGTTGGCGACCGGTTTATCGAGGGCCTTGGTATATCGTTCATCGTTAGTGTCAAAATGCACACACCGATAATTTTACGGCGTGCTTGACCTCCGTGGCTGCCTTCACGCTCTAGCTGGCAAAGGGCCCACGCTACACAGCACCACACCATCCCCTACACCACACCCACCAAATCACATACACCACACCCACCAAATCACATACACCACACCCATCAAAACCACATACACCACACCCACCAAACCACATCCACCAAACCACATACACCACACCCACCAAACCATTACACCACACCCACAAAACCACATACACCACACCCACCTAACCACATACACCACACCCACCAAAACACACACACCACACCCACCAAACCACACACACCACACCCACCAAACCACATACACCACACCCACCAAAACACACACACCACATCCCAACACACCACGCCACATCACACCACACAACACCACATCATCCCTACATCACATCCATCAAACCACATACACAGCATCACAGCACACACCACCACACCACATCACATCCCAACCCACCACACCACATCACACTAGCAACACCACACCACCCCTACATCACATCCACCAAACCACAGCATTACAGCACACCACATCACATCACATCACACCACACAGCAACGTACCACACCGCATCACAACACCACACAACCACCAGCGCATCACAGAACCAGACTTTTAATACTGTATTTAAAGTCACTTATTTATACGCATTTGTTTTTTACCGATACGAGGATAATGGATTTTTTTTTTTTTTTATAATATCTGGGCTACAAATGCGATGTCACAATTTTCTTCATAAATAAAGTATGTGGGAAACGTAAACATCAACTCAGTAATAAAAAAATGCAATTAGTTTTTTACCGATACTCTTATTACTGGTGATGTTGGTAGTGGATTTGGTGTGTGTGTGTGTGTGTGTGTGTGTGTGTGTGTGTGTGTGAAAAAGAATGCACATTCACTAGTAATAATGTAATGGATGACCTGGGATAACATTCAACTTCTTCTACTGAACTTATACTCGTACATGTTGATGAATACCGTAACTTGCATCGTCAGTAACATCAAACACAAACAATGTAAGAATTTCAGCATTGTTTACAGTATCAACCAAACCTTACCCCTGTTTCCATGGGCTATAACTGTATTCACGTAACATCAGTATTTTTTTTTTCCATGCTGTATTTATGCTGGAATAAGTAGGTACGCACAATACGCGAGTTTATGGGCGGCAGAGGAGGTCGCTTACTAGGAATTCACGTACAATGAATACATAAACTAATAGGAAAAATTACCTATGGTCGGCACCCCCCTTCATCGGTAACCCTTGAGATTCCTTTCAGACGTAAGTATTGTACTGTACAGGAAAACTATGTGACATATTACCTAAGATAAAGTAAACCATCAAGATTATGGCTTTACTAAATCAACAAGGATATGGCTTGACTAAACCAACAAGAACATGGCTGCTCATCTTAACCCAAGAGGACAACAGCCTTGATGGACGTAAGAAGGGGATCCAAGGCAGGGTGAGGCACCTAGCGTGCACCTCCTGCACCACCTGCCACACCACCCGACACACCATCTTCCTCACCACTCTCATCATCAGCACTTTCGACACTTTCACTAGCTAATGCACTCACTTCGCTCATAAACCCTTTAAGTTCCATTTCTGACACCTCAGACATTGCATCATCCTATTGATCCTCCCCAGGAAATGGCTCTTCTGAAGTTGAAGGGAGTGATTCCTTACTTTCTTGAGGCCACAGGTAACAGGTGATGAGGGTTTGCCTCCTCCTGTTAACCTCGGTTGTGCCTGTCTGTTTAGTAGTGGAAGGTTCTGTCCACTGAAGTCATCACTTCCTCCACTTGCAACTGACAGTGATCGATGTCCTTTAATTCTTCCCTGAATTTATCTAGGGCACACAGTACCCAGCTCAGCTCCATCATCGACAAGTCTCCACTCTCCATCACTGGTGGTGCTGGTTGTTCTGCTGCGGTCTCCTGTTCTCAGTCCTCCTGCTATCAACCCTGGATTTGGGCCACTCTTTGCTGCCGTCTCGCCTATTACGAGTTCAGTTTGCGTACTATTAAAAAATACACTAAAATTCGATAAAAAATAGGTCCTTGCATACAATGAAATTCACGTACCGTGAGCTTGCCTACTCTGCATACCTACTGTATAAGGAGATGTACATGATAAAGTTTGAACATGTAATTTTATTTGGCAATTGACGAAAAGGCACCGTCCCGCAGGCATTATGGTGCACAATTTTATGTTGAAATTTTGTCTTGTAAGTTGGAACCATAAATTTCGAGGGCCCGAATAATGGATGAAGAAATATATGAACAGTTTTATGGTGCAGGCTGTTTGCAAGTCTTCCAGCTTGTCCACTTTCCTGTTCCAGTTTCTGAGCCATTTTTATCCAAGGTATCAGTGAGTAAGAGCTCTAGGATAATATTTGCCGGTGATGGTATTTGCTGAATCATATATTATTAGTAAATAGGGTTTAGAATATTCAGTGAACCATACTTGTGTCTTTTTGTATATAATCCATCTTATCACTAATTAAGGCTTCACCTCTTTTTTTTGTGTTTGTTTTTTATTTCTTCATTTCAGTCGACCTTCCCAGGTGCCACGCTCCAGTATTTCACAGAATTTTTACATATTCGCCTAATCCCACAACATACTTGACTCATGTTTAAGATATAAACTTTACATCCTATACTGTTGATCTACGTTAACTCTATATGGATTATTAAGGTCTTTTGTTTGCACGTACGGGATGCTTTAATTTAATTACTTTACGTAAGTGCCTCCTATGCCTGACCGTACTTAGAGTACAAAAGTATATGGAGGAGGATGTTCAATTTTATTTATTATGAAATGCATAGGATATACTGCCATGTGTTACACAAAAGTTATTAATTCTATTTCATACGCAGTTGAGGCTGACATTTGTTACAAATACGCCTATGACTCACCAAAGTGTTGCACATACAATCTGTCTTCATAATATTAAACACAAATGAAAATGATTGCTATACACTGAATACCATTAGATACTTACATAGAAATGTTAGTCTGAAAGTTACTCTTCTGAACAAAGAACCACTATGGTGATGTTTTGTGAAGAATTTGAGTAGGTTTGTTTGGCATACAATCTTTCGTTCTTCAGGTGGCAGATGAAATACATGATAAAAATGGATGTGGATTGATTAACGCATAATGAAATGATAAATGAGTGAAAAACATTAAATTTGATAATGAGATCAGACAATATTTGGATGATACTTAAACAATAACACAAAAAGTTAATAAAACATGAACAAAAATAACATCATACAGTTAGACTGTTACGAACTAGCTAGAGTAGTATCCTCTTGGACGTCCGTAGTACCCCTCTCCTGACTCGTCTGAGTCTTCCTCGGACTCGTCCGAGTCTTCCTGTGACGGGTACTCGGCCTCGCCCTCGAACGTAACCTCGGGAACGAAGCCGGAGTATCCGTCCACGTAGTAGGTTACGGTCATGAGGCGACCGTCGGGCAGCTGCACGTAGTACGACCCCTCAGTTTGGTCGCCGTCGCGGGACTCCTGGTGGCCAAAGTAGTTCTCGGAAGAGTCGTCCTCCACCGACCACTCGAAGCTGTACTTGACCTCGCTTGAACCATACGAGCCATAGCCCTCACCACCCTCATCACCTCCTCCATCTTCATCTTCTTCCTCTCCCTCATCAGCCCCGCCTTCGTCATCCTCGGCATATTCCCTGGAAGATCCCTGAAAAATTACTTGGAATAGAAACTGAGGAGAAAAAGTGTTTGCATGTACAGTATATCACATTTCTTCTCTCGAAGCCCATATAGCCTACGTGCACTTTTAACGGTAGTGATGAGAACTTTTAAGTAAACATTTCTCCCAACCTAGCACAAACTACAACCTTAATGGAGTAGGAAAATACATATATTAAATATTCCAAAGTAAGTATATATTATAAGGTTAAGTGTTCAGAAGTAAATGTACAGGATGTCCCAGGAAGAAAGGTCGTAAGTTTGAGAAATAAGAAATGAGGAAATTTCAAACGAGGAAAAACTTTACATCAACGTGGGACCAAATTTAAACCGTATCGGAGGTACAATTGGTGATGACTGTGGACAAAACTGGTCTCTCTCCCATAATTCCCATTCAAAGTTATCAGTAATTGTAGCTCCGTAATGGTTTAGCTTTGAACCCTCGTTGATATAGCATTTTTTTGCTTAGATTTCCCTCATCTATCATTTCCCAAAGCTATGCCCTTCCCTCCGAGGACACCCTGCAAAATATGGGTGAGGTACAAAGTGGTAACAGCAGTAATAATAATGTCTCACCCTTGGCAGGTGGTAACTGTAAGATGGTCTCCTCTCCGCCGACACCATCACCACCCCAGCAAGCAAGAGCAGAGCCAGTGTTACCTGCAATGGTATCAGATGCAGGCACCACCATTTCAAGACAGTGCAACATTTTCTGCGCGCGTGCGTGCGTGCGTGTGTGTGTGTGTGTGTGTGTGTGTGTGTGTGTGTGTGTGTGTGTGTGTGTGTGTGTGTGTGTGTGTGCAAAATAGTCACAAAACATACAAAATAATTTCAATACAAGTTAATTTCCGGGTTCATGTACAGTGATTAGAGGCACTACATGTGAAAGACTGGCTGCCATTATGTGTAGAGAATAAGACAGCCGAAAATGAAAAAGAGTGTCCTCCAAGGTACGGGAACAGATAATTCATTTTCTGTATGGCTAGATAGAAATATGTTTAGACTGTGGAGAGTGTAGCTTACTGTTGTATAAGTGCCTTGCATATACAAATAAATCTATCTATCTACCTATCTACCTATCTATCTATATACAGAGAGAGAAAGAGAGAGAGAGAGAGAGAGAGAGAGAGAGAGAGAGAGAGAGAGAGAGAGAGAGAGAGAGAGAGAGAGAGAGAGAGAGAGAGGGAGAGTAGCTTCCTGTTAATACATTTATCAGAAATACAGGTGACCAAAGAATTTGACAATGATTAGAGTGTTGTAAACTGTTAATATTTTAAAGATGGATCTGGATTTCAAATATTATTTGAGTGTAAATATATTACGTTGAGCATGAACTTGGATTATCGTTGCGGCGAAGAACAAACACTGGGATGTCTGCCTGCATAATTATGTCTTACATGATCCATTCAGTAGGCTGATGTCTAATAACTTTTTAATTCTTTTGTCGCCAGACAATAATTTATTCATCGAAGAGAATCACTGTAATGAAAATTTACTGATAGTCTCCATTAACCCTCTCAGTATGATGGCCACTGTTCAGTATGTTTCTTGTTACCTCCAGATGATTATACTGAGATTTACAGGCGCTCTACTTGGTCTGGTATCAGTGGTGCTGGGGAGGACGCCTTCACGTGGTGGCACAGCTGTAGTCGGGTTGATTTATTGCCCAGATATACAAAAGTCCCTCAACCACCTCCTTATTCTCCCCAAAGAGGATGGTAGACTACAGGAGAAGGGTTAATTAAACCTGCAGTCGACTGGGTTCACTTTTCAGACTATTTGGTATCGGTTTGTATTATTTCTGCACTAGTCAGTACCACCTAACCGTGTAAGAAACGACGCCAAGTGGTGACAAATACTTCAGGAAACGGGACTAATCAGGCTAAATCCTTTTAGTGTGGGGTTATTTCTCCATCCGTAATATTCATTTGATATGGTAAAATAGAGAATTTCTGCTGACGATAAACAATGTTGCCGACATAAACAGACTACACATTATCCCTTGATTAAATATGCACCTGCGTCGATAATGAACTCCTTTAGCCTTTCCTCACTAACCTGGCCTATAATTGACATTATTCATTCTTGAATGCCGAGATGGAGGAAAAGATTAACGCTAGAATATGACGATAGTCACAGAGAAGAGCCATTGAACATGTGTAGAGTTGCAGTATTGTATTCTGCTATTGAGTACAGTCAAATAGGATGCAAAAAGAGCATAAATATTGCCAAACTAATGTAGACTAAACGTCTATCTATCTATCTATATACCTAGGCTGCTTCCCCCAAGGAAAGGGAGGTAGCCGAGACAGGACGACTCACTCTCCATTTACTCATCCATTCAAACACATTCATTCGCATCTTAGCCCCAAAGGGGAGAACGGACAGATCCTCACTGCACCACACCGTACAAGGGTCAACTGCGCAATGCAATCAGTCTAAACGTAAAAGTATAAAAACGCCATTACACCTTGGTGAATGGAAGGTTAAACTTCCCACTTGACTGATACCTTAATCAGCATGTTTGGTGTGGTGGTTGTGGTGGCAGCTGCTGTAGTGTGTGACCATCACAGTCCTCCTTTGCTTGCCTTATATACCTTGGCCAGGTCCAACCTGTCCCGCAACCTGACAACCTGTTTTTACGACTCGCTTCACGCAAACCTCCCCCGGTTACCTCAGTGTCAGCGACACAACTTTCTACCGAACAGTTTATTCTTGTAGTCAAAGTTAACCCTGTTCACCTTTTTCCTTTTGCATTTATGTGAATTAGGTGAATGTAGTTCACTCACAAAATTCATTTTGCAGAGATTGTGACTTTTTTTTAATCAAGGCGTAAAAAAATTAAACTCTCTATATTCTAGATAAGATTGGAGAAGCAGAACACAACCATTACTTCAGCCACGGGAAGAGATAAGGGAGTCAGTCATATATATATATATATATATATATATATATATATATATATATATATATATATATATATATATATATATACACACACAACGATGCAATGAGCTTTTTACCTCAAATTGGATTAAGTCACGGATTTCTCTGATGAGTTTAATGTAGGAAGGAGCGGGCAGGAAAAAACGCTGGTATGGATGGAAAGGGGTTGGATGGATGAGATGGAGCAGTTGTGAGTAGTGTGGTAGGGAGTGGGTAACACACCCTGTAAAGGTTCCCGTTCTTGGTTGGATGGTATGGTTGATGACATTATTTAAACATCTGAAACCTATCGTGATGACACATTTGTCTGACTGCGAGATGGTTACAGCCATCATCAGATCTGAATACCAAACATCCCTATCAGCTTCTGGACAAACATTCCCTCTTCTAGAAGACTCTTAAGAATGAGGGTAAGACGTTCATTACCTCATCATGTTTATCTACTCTCTTAAAGGCCTTACCATACCAAACAAATTCCCTGAAGATCTTCAAGGACTGCTTTCGATTCTCGGACAGGAAATTGCTGAAAATCTTGAACTGTTGGCAACATACAGCATCTCTTTCTCCATAAGGATCGAAAGGATGTTGAGCTATGCCACTAATTTTCGATATTTAAGGAGAGAACAAACCAGCGCTAACTCCGAAGATGTATGATGAGAACAATAAAGCACAACTCTTTCTCGGATGTAAAACCTTATAGGTTAAGTCCAGTTGGAGCAACTTGACCTATTGAACCACCAGGCGTTCATTTGGTTTTATTGTCATCACTCATATATCTTCCTTCCAAAGAGAGTTAAAGAAAAAGGAAGCCAAAATCAGGATGTGGTGTAACGAAGGGTAGAAAAGAGTGAGCTTAATATAATGGCCACAGACCGATATGAATAGTGAGGTTTAAGAGAAACTGATGCATGTGAGTTAGTATGATGGCAGGAGGAGAACTGGAATGCCAGGAAAAAGGTGGCTGGATACAAGAATGATTGTATTAGACAGCGATGACTGAGGTTGTGGAGTCAAAGAACTGCCGATGAGTGTAACTGATGGGTGATTGAGTTCGTACTGAGAGGTGATAGTCGAGTGGTTAGGGAAATTGGCTACTGTCTGAGAGAGAGAGAGAGAGAGAGAGAGAGAGAGAGAAAGAGAGAGAGAGAGAGACGAATATGGAAGAAAGAAGAAAATCATCCCAAGCTTGGAGGAGGAGGAGTCTGATAATCTGAAATACCGAAATACCGTACATCAAAACAAATTTTGCTAATCTTCCACAAGATCCACCGACATGTAATAAACAAATCGTTATCATCAATAAGTTCTTTATTGCCGCATCAGGAGCGTAAGGGCTTAGGTCTAGCTTGCTTATTCCAGACACTTTAGGTGTGTAAGCAGCCGCTCTTCCCTGAGTGGCAATATATGAGCAATAAAGCCCAAATCATTCGTTGGAGTTAAACCCTCACGACCCACATCAGGTTGGAATGTCTTAGCCTGTGAAACCACTGGATGGTTTTACCTCCGTCAAGGAGGTTATGTTTTCACCCCTGTCCGTTTGTTTGTTTGTTGGTTGGTTGGTTTGTGAGCAAGATTACACAAAAACTACTGGACGGATTTCCACGAAACTTGGTAGCAGAATGGGCCTTGGCCCAGAATAGACTCCACTAAATTTTGGTGCGGATCCGGATAATGGTGCGGATCCGGATAATGGTGTGGATCCATTTTTTTGTTGTTGTTCACTTTCTTTAACATTGCGAGATAGGGCGTTTTTCGACATTTTCATAAATTTTTCAGCGAATATTGTATGGATCTTGATGAAAAAAATCAGGCATACTTAGGAAAATGTGTACAGTTTGGCGCGGATCCATGTAAAATTCCAGATCTAGAGTACTTAAATACGCTTTTAAAGGGGGGGTAGTCTTTTTCCATATTGGATTAGACTTGACTGAATTAAAAGGAACTGCATGTTGGGCCTTGGCGGAGGCATGCGCTCTACTGAGTGCCATTCTAGTTTTGTTGCAACCGAACAAAGTAAATACAGGAAACCATTATGTTTGACACCCGGTATAGTCATCTGAAGGTAATACTACATCTAGTGAATGGAGGGAATGCACTCCTACCTATCACCTCCTCTGCTTTCATTTCACCAGTCCTGAATGACACACCCGCGGAATTTGTTTAATATTGACGACTGAAGAAGTTACATGAAGATGTAGACAAGTATGAGAACTTGAGCCTAAAGGAACGAAAATAACAAGTGTGTGTGTGTGTGTGTGTGTGTGTGTGTGTGTGTGTGTGTGTGTGTGTGAATAATGGTCTGTGCTCCACAGAATAAATTACTCATAGTGTTTTTTCGACAGCTTGCCCAATCAGTGAAGATAAGATTTTCTAAGATCTAGATCCTAAACGAATGAATGAATGTTGTGCATATTCCCCCAGGCATCCTCTCGGTAGTTTTCTTGCCATCTGTCTCTTCCTGGGTTATGATGGTGATAGTAAGCAGTAGTTATGATTACTTCCGCCAACGAAGTTAAAGGAGGTTATGCATTCAACCATGTTTGTCTTGTCTGTTTGCTTGTCCACAAGATACCTCAAAACGTTATAAAAGTTCTTCAATGAAATTTTGTGGATATGTGGGCCATGTGCTAAGAAAGAGGCGGTCAAATTTCGGTGGTAAGCAGATTTCGAGTCCCGGTTCAGAACTGTGTTTTGTTTGCACGTCTACATGATATCTGAAATAGTTATTGATGGATTTAAATGAAATTTTGTGGAAATCCGGTCATGGGCCAAGGAACAGTTGATTACATTTTGTTGGTGATCTGACTTGCCTGGTATAGGCGGTGTTGGTTTCCCCTCTCCGGTGAGGAATTAACTTATATATATATATATATATACATACATATATATATATATATATATATATATATATATATATATATATATATATATATATATATATATATATATATATATATATATATATATATACTATCATGCCCATGGAAGAGGGAACAACTCTTTGGAAGAAACTATTAACTTAGCACAGATCTAGTGCAGGCATCCTTGTTTTTGCTTCCCTGATAACTTTTTTTGTTTTAAATAAACATTCATAATTTATCAACAGAGAACGTTCACAGATCCTAATATGACAGGAAAAGTGCACATGAAACCGAAACAAGAGGATGTTTATCTGGGTGGGCTTATGAAAGTGGAGTAACTGAATGAATAAACGTAGGGCGAGAACCAGGCGAAAGGATGAAGTAGTGAAGTAATGAAGGAAAGTGGAGTGTGGTGGGAGGAGAGGACAATGCTGTTTAAGGTTGAAATACCTGGAGCTCCTTTCGACGTAGGCCATCCCTTAGTGGAAGCAGCGTCAGGCAGTAACTGGATTATGCAGAACATCCACTACTGTCCATATTTTGCTCACAGTACCTTATTGTACAAGTATATTCCATGGGCGCTGCCAGCTGCATCCTGTCTGGTCCACCGTATAATATGGAAATGTGTGCGTTTCTGTCTTAAATCAAAGGTCAACAATTCAGAATGCAGATAATAAAAATAAAAGCCTTTTACACACTTGCATGAATTACTTTAATGAACAAATGATGTGACATCCTATGAAAGGTGTGTTACACAGGGTTTTCTATGCCTGTCGTTGTGGTAGGTGGGGGCACTCACCATCCACTCATTCGATCCATGCTATCTTCGGGAAACTCTGCGCTGAGCGACAAGTCAAAGAGCTTCCTGTAAGCCAGGAAATAATTTACTATGTTCAATAATTACCATACCAAGTGACACTTGGTGGCTTAGTGGGTTAAGGCGCTTCAACTGGACTGAGCCTGTAAGGGCTTATACATACTCAGGGACAAGTGAAGTTAGTCACCCTTGCCTTAAAAGTAAGGACTGAGCACCTTATCTCCCAGGATGTTGCGTTCTCATCAGACAAAAAGATTTGGATGATGATGATGATGATAATGATGTTGATAGCAGGAAATGGTTCATGAAAAATGACAAGTATAAAGGCTATAAATTGGACGATTGGATTTAATCACTGGATTAATACGAGGCCAGTGTGAAGTTCTGAATATGCCAGTGGAGACATGGAGCAATGGCATCGTCAAATACATATGATAAATATGCAGTTATGTTATTGGTAACTTTGTCTCAAACATGTAACCTGACGACACGCTGGGTATAATTAGAAGTTAGTCACAGTTGGCCACATATCCACAAAATTTCATTGCAATACATCAGTAACTTTTCAAGGCACCTTGTGAACAAACAGGGGTGAATACATACTCTCCTCCAACTTTTGTGGTGGAGGTAATTATGGTAACGCAAAACATTTTCGATTTTCGTAAGAAGGGGAAAAATTGACAGATCTTTAGTTTCTTTCTGCATTAAAATGACACTAGAACGTTTAACATTCACCGGATAGACCCCACCCCCTCTATCAAACCCCATCCCTAATACCCCGTTGCATTTCGTTCACTCAGACATTGAAGTATTTGAAGATTGCTACCTTGAATGACGTAATTATGCTATGACATTTTTAAAAAGAATTAATATTTCTCTTCTAACTGAATACCAAAGTTTACCTGCAGTGAAAGTGACGCACACACACACACACACACACACACACACACACACACACACACACACATCAAATGACCTGATCTTCCTCTCCGCCTTCTCACCTTGCCCAGTCCTACCCCGCGACCCCGCCCCCACCCAGTCAGGTCACTCAGCCGGCTCTCCACACAGCCGTTTTTTTTTCCTCCTCACGCGGCCACAACACTAGATTTGGGTTTTGAAGGCGCCCTGGATATTAACTCCACTGGCCAGCACAAAGGAGGCCACAAGCAGAGTTTTGTTTTGTTTTGCTGTCTGGTGTCTCTAGGTGGTGGAGCATGGGGTAAGAGAGAGAGAGAGAGAGAGAGAGAGAGAGAGAGAGAGAGAGAGAGAGAGAGTGGTGAGGGCTAGGTATGGTGTGGTGTGGTTTTGTGTGGTGTGGTTTTGTGTGGTGTGGAGTTGTGTGGTGTGGTGTGCGATGTGGTATGGTGATGAATGGCGTGGTGTAATGTGGTGTGGTGTGCTAGTGGTATGGTAAGATGTGGTGTAGCTTGGTGTGATGTGGTGTGGTGTGGTTTGGAGTGGTGTGGTGTCATGTGATGCGGTGTGGGTGGCAGTGGTGAGGTTTGGCAGTGGCGTGGTGTGGCAGTGGCGTGGTGTGGTAGTGGTGTGGTGTGGCAGTGTTGTGATAGTGGTGTGGTGTGGCAGGCAGTGGTGTGGTGTGGGAGTGATGTGGTGTGGCAGTGGTGTGGTGTGGCAGTGGTGTGGTGTGGGAGTGATGTGGTGTGGCAGTGGTGTAGTGTGGCAGTGGTGTGATAGTGGTGTGGTGTGGCAGTGGTGTGGTGTGGGAGTGATGTGGTGTGGCAGTGGTGTGATAGTGGTGAGGTGTGGCAGTGGTGTGATAGTGGGGTGGTGTGGCAGTTATGTGGTGTGGCAATGATGTGGTGTGGCAGTGGTGTGATAGTTGTGTGGTGTGGCGTGGCGGTGGTGTGATAGCTGTGTGGTGTGGTGTGGCGGTGGTGTGATTGTTGTATGGGATGGTGTGGCAGTGATGTGATTGTTGTGTGGCGTTGTGGTGATGTGGTGTGACAGAGGGGTGGTGTGGCAGTGGTAAGGTGTTGCATCGGTGTAGTGTGGTGTGGTGTGGTGCTGTGTGGCAGTGTGGCGTGGCAGTAGTGTGATGTAATAGTGGTGTGGTATGGCAAAGATGGTATGGCTTGGTGTAGTGTGGCGCTGGTTTCCTCCACTTCTGAACATTGCTAACGTTAGGTTCAAAGGATATTGGTACGTTCTAGGCTTTTGAACCAGTCAGTAAAGAAAAAAAAAAGAATGCTGAGATTTATTTATTTATTTATTTATTTATTTTTTTTGAGAGGCATTTCGTTAATTCTGATGCTTATTTATCAGAAGCTCTCCAATCCAGTACTTTTATTTACTTCAGAGCTCTGTTGTGAGGACGATCTCTGCGAAGTGCGTCTCATGAACTTCAGGTAACGTTTCACAGAATGAGACTGAAAAAATTTTGTTCGTACAACTGTCTTTCCTTTCATACTTATCCTTGAGCCTTTTTTCAGACTCTGTGTTCAGATCAGGGTTCATTTGATCACTTGCAGAACCTCCTCCCTCCAGTTAACAATAGCACGTATGTAATCCGTGAATCCATAATCTTTTTGACTTTGCACTATTCGTATTGACGCCTTTATCATCCCAGTTGAAGGTTTTATATGCCCCGTGGGGACAGCCGTGACTCACACACACCACAAAGCCAGCCAGGAGACAGGACGTGCGTGCTGGGCAATCCCCAGGTCCTGTCCTCCCCCCTTACTGTTTTTTAACCAGCCCATACCCTACTGACCGGGCTAATGTATGGCCCGGCCTGCACTATACAGTAGGTGCAGGGAATCTTTAAACAAACAGCCGTGACTGCTGGGTGATGAGTACGATTTCACTTATGTTTCATCTTAAAGGATTGTTAGTCTTCTGCAAAAATTAATAAAATATCAACTGGACTTTTTTTTTTTTTTTTTTCAAGCACATTACACTCTCCCCAAAACAAAAGCAAAAGTGAATATTGTGCACTTTGATTGTCAACATAAACTGGTGTGTAGAAAGTTGTGTCCGTGACATTGAGGCAACTGGGAGGTCATTGCGTGAAGTGAGAAGTAAAAACCAAGCAGGTTGCGGAACAGGTTGGGAGAGACGATCTGACCCAAGTATATAAGGCTAGCAGATCCAGGCAGTGGTGGTCACACACTGTACCGGCTGCCACCACAACCACCACATCAAACATGCTTACTAAGGTACCAGCCATGTGTGAGAATTAATCTTGACTTTACGTTAATGTATCACTGTTATAATTATATTCCGTTGTACGTTCATTTTAGAGCTGATATTCGTCCCTTTCCGGGTTATTTTCTGTAGGTTAGTGGCAGAATAGGACAATACTATAGCTCTACATCCATTTTAAAACACATTTTTACCTGTTATCTCGTGTTACAGTTCGGTATTCACGGAGGAGAAATGGAAAGTATAGGCCAAGGTACAATGGACATGGATTAATAATGACATTTTTTATCACCAACACAGCGGCATAAATTATCATGTGTGAGAAACTGCACTGGTGCTCAAGACAGTGTTGGTTCTGTTTAAAATAATGGTTGTAATTTTCAAATATGTAATATTTGTATGTCAGATAACTGTTAAGGATGTAAGTATAATTGCAGTCAAGCTATAGTAATTTAGCTTTATCATTTCTTTTGTCTATAATAATCATAATCATAACTGCTTTTTACTCTTAACACTATTATGTGGCACTAAATGACTGAGAAAAATAAATGATACAATGCCGAATCCTTTGTGTAAGAATAGAATACCAAATGTAAATAGAACTATCTGTTAGCAACAAATATCTACACAGAATATATATCATTGCACTGAGGGAATAACGATACTGTTGCTACCATCATTCTTAACACCTCCCTTTAAGGATGAATAAATATGTTAGGCGGGAGCAAGAATTAAATGTAAACAGACATGAACCAACTGAAGAAGTTAAGGTACACACGTGTGCAAAGTTATGCCAGCGTCTGTTCTTCGATGACAGAAAGAATACAAGAACAACGATTCATCCGTCCATCCATCCATCATCCAATCCTACGTTGCCCCTTAAGAAGCGTAAGAGTCCGGGGCAAGGCAAGTTGGTCCTGACATTTAAGATGAAAGTGACAGAACAACGATTAACATAATACATTTACATTCCGACAGAAACTGAACTGCGGAAACATCCACAAAATAGTAACCCCTCAATCCCCTAAATACTGCCAGCTCCTCAGATCCCCTATATTTGGTATGGCTAAAGTTTGATGGATAAAAGGAAGCTTCTGAAATACACACCTAATTTTGACTCAGTGCCATCCTTCCTACTACCAATATGGATTATAATTACCATCTGTGCGGGTATTTTGATAAATTGCCTAAAATTTTATCGATGACTTTCACAGTATCCGATTTCCGTACCTTTGCAAACTGACTGGCTAGTCAAGGTAAATAAAAGAATGTTTAGTTTTTTTGCAGACTGACTGAGAAAGAAGCAGAAGATTCATTTCGTTATATATCAGTAACACCCTGAAACTCGCACATGTGTGTGTGTGTGTGTGTGTGTGTGTGCTGAAGGAGGGGGAAGATCTCCATACAACTGCCCTATTAAAGGTATAACTGAAGCCAACTCATTTCAGTATTTCTGCGTCCCTCTTTTACTGACTGCAGTTTCTCTTTCATTGCAGTTGGATCTCTCTCTCTCTTTCTCTCTCTCTCTCTCACTAATCGATATAGATAGTCCATAAACCTAACTGTTCTCGTTAATAAGCAGATAATTGTGGAACAAGACATTTGCCACAAGGTCTAACCAAGATTCCATCATACACTACATAACATATCAAGCATTCTCAATTTCTTGTACACAACTGATCATCATGAGAAAAATCTACAGCTGTTTTTCTCTCATCGTATTACGGCCTTCGGTGTTTCAAACGAAGTGCTGCTAAGCCTTGTTTGTTATATGATATTGAAAGTGTAGATTTTCTAATATATAAAAAAATAGATATTCGGTAGAGATCTACACTTTGTTCCACACACACACACACACACACACACACACACACACACACACCAAAAAATGCTCAGTTGCCTGAAATGGCGTTACGTAATAGATGATGATAGGAAATGGGAAAAAGAAATCATGCAATATCGAAAGCCCTCGCGATATCTGGTTTCCTTTTCCTTGTGGACATCAGCATAACTTTGAATTACGTGGTCAGTTTGCATGGTTGTATAGGTTCCTTGTAACTCTGCAGGTAACACTGGCCCTGCTGTTGTTGGCTGGGGTGGTGATGGTGTCAGCAGAGCAGAGACCATCCTTTAGCTACCACCTACCAAGGGTGAGCCAAAAGCATAAGTGAGGTACCGGTACCCTTCCTACTTTTCATAAAAAATATTGCTTTCACTATCTAATACTCCAAGTCTTAGAGTGATCTGTTATTGACAGTAGCATTTTCCGGTTTAACTTCTAACCCACACAGTACTTCAGGGATCTTCCAGGAAACATTCTGAGGACGAAGAAGGCGAGGGTGATGAGGGTGAGGAGGGCGAAGAAAATGAGCGAGATGAAGATGGAGGAGGTGATGAGGGTGAGGGTTATGGCTCGTATGGATCAAGCGAGGCCAAGTACAGCTTCGAGTGGTCGGTGGAGGACGATTCTTCCGAGAACTACTTTGGGCACCAGGAGTCCCGCGACGGCGACCAAACTGAGGGGTCGTACTACGTGCAGCTGCCCGACGGTCGCCTCATGACCGTAACCTACTACGTGGACGGATACTCTGGCTTCGTTCCCGAGGTCACGTTCGAGGGCGAAGCCGAGTACCCGTCACAGGAATCCTACGAGGAAGACTCGGACGAGTCTGAGGAAGACTCAGACGAGTCTGGGGAGGGGTACTACGGAAGTCAAAGAGGGTATTACTCTCGATAGCTTGTGATAGTTTAAATATCTGATTCATTACATCTATTTATATTATGTCTTCTGCTATTGTTACGGCCCTAATTCAGCGACAGGCTTATTTATTCATTAATGTTAATGATGTACTCATTCATTCTCTGTTACACTATACATTACTTTACCAATATCCATGTTTATCACATAATTCACCGCCCACGAATCATCTAAGCCCTCAGGATGATGAAGTGTGTTCCATCCACTCCTGATCATCTTCTGCTCAAATGATTCCCTTTAGTCTAAGGATCTGCTGATGTACAATGCCAGTGTAAATAATCCCAATAGTATTAAATAGTACTGGTTGTCT
The DNA here is from genome assembly GCF_032717465.1 of Coenobita brevimanus. Classification (NCBI taxonomy): domain Eukaryota; kingdom Metazoa; phylum Arthropoda; class Malacostraca; order Decapoda; family Coenobitidae; genus Coenobita; species Coenobita brevimanus. The sequence continues at coordinate 2,911,126 of NC_137013.1, forward strand.
GTGAAGCAAGTTTGTGAGTAGTAAGCGTAGCTGTGACAAAATTCAGCGACATTGTGTTTTTCATGTTACAGAATCAAGTGCAGTACATGTCTATATGTTATGTGCGTAAAGAAAATAAAACAACTGAACAAACTCCTGTATTTGCCTGTGTATGTCCTAATGCAAAAGACACAATTACTTAAAGGGCTGATATCAAAGGATCATGTAAGTAAAAATATAGAACTTAAATAACACGAAAAAATAAAATCAGTTCAGCAACAGAGGATGTCAGCACCATATCTCAACTCGACTCACCGATGTAGTTTAGTGAGGTGAAATTGTAAGATTACAGAGAGGTATCAGACTATAACAGTCGGAAGGTTCGTCTGTGATGATGAATGAAACAAGAGTAGGAGATTGATCTGATGATTGTAAAGGAGAAAAATGTCTGACTTCATTAAAAAATTATATCGTTTTCAAAGAAAAAATGTGATGTTTGATAAAAAAAAAAACTATGTTTGTAAAAATAAAGAAAATAGGAAGAAGACCTGAATGGATGGGAAAACAAGGCAGAAAGTTTATTTTACTTTAAAAATAAGGAAAAAATATAAACTGAGTAAACATAGTAAATACAGAAAGTGATGAAAAAATAGTGAGAAGTTAAGAAAAGTGATGTAATAAAGAGTCAGTAAAAAACCAAATGCAGCTATGAGAGAAAAAGCAGCGGGGTTAATTTGTTGGCTCGAAACAGCAGATATTCAGTGTTGATAATATTGAGGCCAAACTTGCAAACACAAAGCAGTTTGTTTGTGTAGTGACTGTGTTTGGGTGTTTGGTGCCACGACGCAGAGAGTTATGGAGAGCAGCACGTCAGACTGGGAAAGCATAGCCCATTGCCATATGCTTAGTTATATAAGACTCATTTTTCTCGTACTGTGCAAGTGCTCTACCACTACCGTCTAATCTAAGACCTGTTGGGCAGAGTTGTTCCTGTTGACATTAACGACTTGGTGTCTGAATGAATTTTTGTGCACTGAAGACGCTGTTTCTGACTCTGTCATATATCGAACATCACGAGGAGGAGCGAGAGGGAACGAGTGCATCATGAAGTTCCTTGGTGTAGGATGAACACCTGCAGTTAATAGTCTTTGAGGACATCGCCTTTGAAGTCCTTTCGTAAAATCTTCATCTGTATCCCATGGTCCTATATACAGTTTCATCAGGACATCAAAGGTGTGAAACCTAATTCATACGTCCATTTCGAGGGGTATATATCTCCTAAACTGGAAAAAAAATAGTTTGGAATTGGCCATAATAAATGAAAAAGAACGCCCTCATCCTAAACAGGTTAATGCATAATCAAGATAATTTATTTCTTACAGCTAGTGACGTGAAATAGGAACAGGTTAGCTAACTTAACCTTCACCCTCTGTCCAGCCAGCGTGTCGATTGTGCAATACCTCACCTTTCTCACACCATCACAAATTACTCCACACGCCCCGCATCTGTTTTTGCCTCCGCAGTAAACAAGGTAGAAAAAAATGTAACTGGTTTTATTGAGTTCAAAAGCGTATCAACTGGCATTAGGAAATAAACACTGAGGGATAGATAATGGTATTTCTGATGAATGCCTAGTAAGAAATGGGGACATAGGAGCACCAGAAACGATTGCAATATTTTTCATCTAGTATCAAGAAATATGCGTCCACGTCACATAAGTGGCACGTGGCTGAGCGAGCAATGTTGTATTTTTGTCTTTTTACGGCTACATTCTCTCTCTCTCTCTCTCTCTCTCTCTCTCTCTCTCTCTTGGTACCGCTAGAAAGCAATTTGCTTGAAAATTTGAAATAGGTACGATATATAACAAAAAATGGACTGACCTCAGTGAGAGAGAGAGAGAGAGAGAGAGAGAGAGAGAGAGAGAGAGAGAGAGAGAGGTTTTTGTTATGTTCTTGGCTAGCAGAAATTTTTTTGGAGTTTATCGGCCATAATTGCTTCATTCTGCAATAATAAAGAATGATCCCAGGGAAGCCAATTTTCATGACAGTCTGAAAATGGTAAGGCGTGCCACGAGTTAAGAGGAAAATGTTTTGCTGTTGTTTTGTTGTGCAAGCCAAATGGGGTAAGAATTTTATAGACCAGAGTTCGGCTGAAGTAGAAAGCTTCCACTCTTTTCGCCCACTCGAACTACCAATCACTGTTTTTTAATGGAGACCTCTGTTTTGAAGACTCTGCATTTATTTCATTTATTTTTTTTATTTTTAGTATATCAATGCATTTCTTACTTAGTATGTTTACTGGACTGACACAGTGTTGTACTCTGTAGAGCTTCACTGATGAGGAAAAATTATGCACTTGTACAGTGAATGTTGTGTCTGAAGATGTTAACGAAAAGATTATGGAAGGTATGTGTAAAATAGTGGTGATAAAGAGACAAAGTACAATTGGGCTTCTTGGTGCACGAGAGAAGGGGAAAGAATTGCATAACAAAATATCAGTTAAAAATCAAAGATGGTCTTGGAAGAAAAATTAAAAGAAGAGTAGAAGAAGCGAATGCAAAAATGACAAGATATAATGAAAATTGCAATACTGTGTTTCCTGTCCGGTTGTTAGGCATTGGTTTTTTTTGAAACCATCCTCCTCCATTATCTCCTCCTTGAAATGAGTCTTCCTTAGCCCGTCTACAGCTCGCTTTATAGTGAGAAAGGTATTCTTATATTACTGTGGGAAAAAAAAATTATCATTAGCATCATCAATCCTCCTCATTGTCACTCACTCACTGACGTATGGTAAAGTCAAGAAAGAAAAGCAAGAGAAAACATAACAAAGGACACCTATGGCAGCCGCAATCAACACTGAAATATTGTGAGCGGATAGAAAAAATATATGCGGGGAGAAGCGATGCCCATGGGCCCGCCTTTGCTATAATTTAGTCCAGGGTGGAGGTCTTCTATTGTGCAAAATATCGTGTTTCTAAGTAAACACTAAGGCATTGTCCCTTCCTACCTTTCAGGGCAATGTCCTCCATGGAAGTGAGCGTGTCCCATCGTGTTTATAACCTGGTCCTGGTGCGAGTCTACCATTATGAAAAATTAAGCAGTAAAAGAAACTACGGCCATGCATTTCACACACACCACAAAGCCAGCCAGGAGACAGGACGTGTGTGCTGGGCAATCCCCAGGTCCTGCCCTCCCCACTTACTATTTTTTAACCAGCCCATACCCCACTGATCGGGCTAATATATAAGCCCGGCCTGCACTATATGTGCAGGAAATCTTTGAACGAACGAACGCCATGCATTACAGTGTGGGCCAAAACCCCCATTATCCTACGTCGCCTATAACTTGCACCGAGTGAATGTCTACCACTGTTCAAAATTTCGTGTCCCAAGTTAAAAAAAAATAAAAAAAAATTATGGACATGGAAAACAATTTAGCCACAACCCTCAGAGACTTCACCTCTGTGGGGACGACCCTTGGGGGTGCTGTCCTCCCAAAAACCTGATCCGAGTAAAGGTCTACCACTGTGCAAAAGTTTTTGTTCGCAGAAAAAAAAAAAAAAAAAAGGCTGAGATCCCAGGGGGCCACCTTGCCCACCCCATAGGGAAGGTCTCAGTGGTTCTACTCTGCCTGAAATCTAGCCCGGATCAAAGTCATCATCTGTGTAAAATTTCTTCTTCGAAGCACCCCCATCCCCCATGAGGCCTGGAGTTAATCCTTCAAAAAAAGCACAGTAATTCAGCGAGTGAGTGAGTGACATAGTTAGGGACAAGCATTGTAATTGGCCGTCCCTGTGAATTTGTTAAAATACTGGTATGACAGTGGGTGACTAGTCAAAAGCATGTCCAATGAAATGGGTCACACAACCATTCACTCATCGTTCAAGACCGCAGAATCTTAACTGACCCTCATCTACACACCTTTCCACATATAGGTATATGTCCTTCATATCGCCTGTCAAAGTTAATACGACGACTGCCAAGTTGAAAAGAATGTGTCGAACTCTTTTCATACACTCCTCCATACAAAATTCGTCTAGCCAGCTCACAAAAAACTACCTCCCAGTTCGTCCTCTCCCTGTGATGTACAAGTCATTCACAAAAGTCCTACATAATGGAGGGTTATACCAGACAAAAATATTTCCTTTAGGGACCAGATTTCGTTGTTACTTGAGACAGATCAAACCCAAGTTGTTAACTAGTTGGAAAAATCATAATATAATAGATCTATGTGCAAGATATTTATTGAGTATATTATTTTAAGAAAACAACAGGACACTTGAAACGAGGTCAGCAATGAGACTTATTTGAGAACAAGTTGCAGAAGATATTTTCATCAAATCAGTATAATGATTATTGAGCATAATTGTCTTTTCATCACTGTGTTAAGTGCATAAGCAACTATTATTTAAACGCAGTCCGAGATCTTGGCGAATAATGTAAGCTTGGTGAATATGATGGTAACCGAAATGGCAAATGTCCAGTGCTGACAATATTGATGACTTGGAGAGCCAAAGCAGGTTGTTTGTTTAGTGACGGCGTGAGGATGTTTTGTGCCTTGATGCAGAAGGTCTTGAAGCATTGCACGCCAATCTGTCAAACTGGGAAAGAGCTATCCACTGCCGTATGCTTAGTTACATAGACCAATATTTTATCCTGATGCCTAAGGTACTGTGCAATCGCTGTACCACTACCATCCAAAACTTGTTGAGCAGAGTTGTTACTGCACACGTAAGGACTTGGGGTCTGACAGAACTGAAATGCAGTCACACTGTTGATCCAGGGCGTTTCATACAACGAACTTAAGCACATTAATAAGGAGGAGCAAACCGGGAGTGATTGAAATGTGCTCTGGAAGTCCCTTGGTGTAGGATGAAAACTGTAGAGATCAGCGTCGTTCACTGAAGGATTATGATATGTACGTTCCTTGATAAAATCTGCAGTTGAGGCCCTTGATTTAGCATCACATAACGTAGAGATACATGCCTAACTCCTTCACCCTCGGGGATTTCCCTTGTGGATAAAATGGAGTTAGCATTAGTCAGAATCAAATTCAAAGTACAGTCTCGTGCTGAAGTGGAGTTAATGTCTCTCTTACATAGCAATTTATCTCTTAAAATCTCCTATGTAAATTAGTAACCGCCTGGTTGACTTGACCCCCGTACCCTGTCCAGCCAGCATGTCGGTCGTACCCCAGCCATCTCACACCATCACATAATACCCCACACACAGCCAGTGCTCTGGCCGCAGCTACTCTGCTAACATGGTAATCACGAAATAAAAAAAAGTAATTGGTGTGGCAATGTTCAAGAGACTACCTACTGACACTGCCAAGTAGGTGGTACGAAATGGCTTATGATTTTTTCATGAATGCCTTATATGAAAACCAGGCGCCTGGCTCGCCAAAGACTTCTATTTACCGCTTTCTAAAAATCTAACAGTAAGTATTAGTTTGCAAATTTCTACGTATACGTATAATTATCAACCCCTCAGCTGTTATGTCTGGCGTACACTGAAATGAATGAAATGTATATATTCAGTTTTACAAACGAATAAAATAAAACATTTATTAATAACTTGGTTTCTATAATGTGCATTTTCTCAACAAAATGATTCATTTATGAAACACCAGTGCTAAGGAGAAAATTCATGGTACACCGTCTCCTAGAATAATATTACGGATACTTATCTGTCAACTTATCTATCTATCTATCTTTCTTTTATACACACACACACACACACACACACACACACACACACACACAGCTATCTTTCTATCTATATATTGACACAATAAATAAATAATTAATTAAATACACACACACAGACACACACAGACACACACAGACACACACACACACACACACACACATATATATATATATATATATATATATATATATATATATATATATATATATCACTGGCTGTATCTATCTATTTCTGTATATCTATCTATCTCTATGTATGTATACGTATCATTCTCAACTCTCAAGTTAGCGTCTATACGTATATATGTCTGTAATACGAATTTGTTGCCAAGCACCACACAAAAATGGCAAGGAATATCAAGACACTACAAGAGCCCAAGTTACTAAGGAACCTTTCGAGTGTGTTTTAAGGAAAAAAATCTTGAAATCATGTCAGTTTGCCTTCAGACTGTGTTAAAAAAAATAATGCCAATCGCTAATAGGCGGATGATAGAAGATGTAAGTGGTTCTAATAGAGATTTTATGGCCCCAGGAACTGTAGGAAGTGTTATGGGGAAGCAGGACAAAAGTTACTCATGAAAGTAGTGTTTTGTGTCATTTTTAGGTAAGCTACTTAATCAGGACAGTATTATGTGATTAATAAACCCCAGTCCCTGCTTTTATGTAATCTCACTTAGGCAACATTAGGTTGGAGCGGCTTTGACCAGCGGGCGTGCATTTGCTTTTACAGTGTATTGTTACCACCTAGTGTAGAAAATGGTCTGCTGGGCTAGAAGACTCCAATTGGCTTGTCACTCTGTGTAAAAACCCAGAAGGTAACACTGCATCAAGTGGGTAGATGAAGGCCGTCCCCACCTACCTTATATATAAATAAATAACTAAAACATCTATCTGCATTCTTCTTCTTCTGCTACTGTTGCCGCTGCTACTGTTGCTACTGCTACTGCTGCTGCTGCAACTGCTGCTGCTGCTGCTTCTGCTGCAACTACTTTTGCTGCTGCTGCTGCTAGTCTTGCTGAAGACGATCATACAGAGTTATCGAGTATCTCAGTGACTAAATTATGTTATGTTCATTTCTTCCAGGTTTTTGCTGCTGTCTGCTGAATCCCTTAGCAGATTTTAGAGGAGAAAGGAATGGTTCTGAATGAAATGGTATTCCTTAGTAAGCTGAAAATACCAAGGCAATACTGACGCTGAATAGGTCTGGGCGGCTTCCCTCTCCACCTCATAATTTGTATCTTCCTTTAGAGGTCTTGTCTAGGCTTGCCCTCCCCTCATGAGACTCACTGATTTCTCTCAGCAGCTCTTTTAATATCTGTGTTGCGTACGGCTGTTTTTATTTTATTTCCGCTAGCCTCAGACAATTTCAAGTAGCTCTGGAATACGCTCCACCATCACTAGGGATAATTAAAGGACTCGATATATTAATTACTGAGTATAGTATCAGTGCGCTCAGAGTTACTAATCCTTCTTATTCTTTTTTGCATAATAGAGAGTTGTATCATTATGTTTTTGTCAATAATCTTGGAACATTCCGTTATGAAATTTATATCTGTATAGCACTCTGATACTCGTCCAAATAGTAAAAATGCAGTTTCTGTATTCCATGTTTAGGAACAAATCTCTCTCCGCAGAATGAAGGAAACATTGCATTCACCTAAAACAGTCGTAAATCAACAGAGGAAAGGTAAATAGGGTGCACTTTGACTGTGACCATAAACTACTGGTTAGAAAGTTCTGTCCCTGACATTGAGGCAACAGGGGAAGGATTGCGTGAAGAGGGAAGTAAAAACCAGTTGTCAGGTTGCGGGATAGGTTGGGTGGGCCGGTCTGACCAAGGTATATAAGGCAAGCAGAGCCGGACTGTGGTGGTAACACACTGTTGCAGCTGCCACCACAACAACCACACCAAATATGCTTGTTAAGGTACTAACCAGTCTGATATGGAGCACAGTTTAAAGAAGTCAGAATTTTTCAAGCCTTTGTTTCAGTCCATAACAATGTATATTATTTATAAATTTTTTTAATTTTGATGAACATAATTTGCAGACTTCGGAGACCATTTTACTAATATTATTGTATATATCATTTCATGTTTAATTGTAGTGTTCATGGTAACTTAATTGTTGAGATCTTTGCTTTATTCTTGCTTAATAAATCAGGAGTGGAAGCGAAGATATTCAAGCCCTTAAAGAGCAGAGTTTAATATGAATATTTTATTCTAGCGACCACAACACGATTTCAAATTATCAAAATGAAGGAAACCTATACCTTGTAAAAGTCTTTCTGCTTTCAGTTAATACTGGTTTTCCTCATGTATTATATACTTACATGAAACATTCTCTTCCAGCTCAGTTGTCACCAGGCGCGACCACTGTTTATCTGTTATTACAGTGGTGTTTTGCATGCTTATTTTTGACTACCACCCTTTCAGTACCTTCATTAATGATTTGGTTACCTATTCTTATTGCTTTATTCATTCACCAGTAAGTATTCAATTACTTTATTATGCATCCACCTAAATGTCCTTGCATTTGTGTTCAGTTTTATTGTACATAAAACAAATTTCCAATTTATTGGTTCATTGGTTTATTCATAGCTAATACTTTACGAACAAATAAAAAATCCATCTTTCTATATAAACATGTAAAAATTAAATACAGCAGGTGTAAAATTCTTTAAAAATCACCAGTAGAAGTGGGATAAAATCCTTATATATATATATATATATATATATATAGCAATTTTGCACACGTTTTACCTGGAGATTTCTCTAAGCGTGGCACTTATGGAAAAATGCCAAAAGTAAAAGTTCAGGCCACCAGGTGGTGCCATAAGCTGATATAGCTTGAAAGTAAAAAAAAATAAAAATCACCGGTAAAAGTAAGATAAAATCCTTAATTGTGGACCAAATCTGCTCAGATCTTAACTGGAGATTCCTCTGAGCTTGGCACGTACGGAAAAATATTAGTCAAAAATTCAGGCCACCAAATGCGGCAATGTGTTTATGTATTTTGAAAGCTGGCAAAAAATTCCTACAAAATCACTCTTAGGAGTGGGAAAAATCCTTATTTATGAATCAGTATTTTTTAGAATTTGACTTTTAAATTGTCAAAAAGGGAAACTTTAGGAAAAATTGAAAACTTTGACCGCTTGGTTGCGCAGAAGTTGATTTGAGGATATGAGATGGCAAAAACTTTTAAAGACAATCATTTAAAAAAGTTAAATAAATTAATGAATCAATCTTCCACAGAGTATCACTGGAGATTACTCCTCTTTGCTTGGCGTAGAAGGGACATTTTGAAAGGTAGAAAACTGATAAATTTAAGGTTACTTTCCTTTCAAGAAATGATGCCTTAGAATTTATCCACAGTAGCAATTATTACGATCACAGTCGCAATTTGTTCATGACATTCATCTTTATGAAATGAATTTTATTTGTTAATATTTCAAGTCAAGTGAAGGCGTCCAAGGGATGGAACTCTGGTCATTTGAGCGAGGTGGCCATCATCCTGACAACTGAACACACACATATTTTTCAAGACCAGGTGGTGGTCACCTTGCTCTGGTGACCAGCGTTCCACCCCATGGACGCCTTCACTTGATGACAGAGCTAATATTTTTCACTCCAATATCTGAATGAATTAGGAGAAACCTAGAATATACTAAACAGCTAATAAAATTTAGTTGTCTATTTATCTGTCTAACAAACAGTGCTGTCCTCATATCATTTTGTTACCATTTAGTTATTATCTTTTTGCAGATTTCCTTTCTCACCCATTTCATCTTTTGTCTGCATCTTCTGCTCATTTTGTCTCTAGCTTCAACTCCGTTTCAACGATAGTCCACCTATTTCTGTTCTGTGAAAGGCAGCCTGTTAGTGGAAGAATAATATACACTTTTGGAACAGTTGTATGCATAGCAAATTAGGCAGGAATTGGAGTGTCTTCAGTTTCTTCATTTTCAACTATGTTGATTGCATTTACTTGTTTCGTCTGTTCCCTATCCAAGAAACTGTTTTCCTTTCATGCAATGCTTAGTGATATGCTCTCCATCCCTCACACAGCACTCCTAATTTTACTTTTTAAGAACTGTTTTGGTTCATTTAACTTTGTTTGTAGTAAAGGAGGTGAATTAAAATTTTTTAGTTTTCGTTATTAGGGATTGATGCAAATATATTTCTGAAAAGATCTTTGTCCACTCATAACTTCATATTCGTGCTGCAATAATGTAGAGCATCAGTAGAATCATGTGGTTACTAATTCACACACACACACACACACACACACACACACACACACACACACACACTGAGAGATCAAATGTAAAAAAAAAAAATAGTGCAGGTACTTAAAATGGTGGTGTTTGCATCTGATAAAATTTCAGGTAACACTGGCCCTGTTGTTGTTGGCTGGGGTGGTGATGGTTTCGGCAGACCAGAGACCATCCTTCAGTTACCGCCTACCAAGGGTGAGCCATTAGTACTATTGCCATTTTATAATACATTCCGTTCGAAAATGTTTAGATCATTCACATATCCAATGTGAATCAATATTTTTTTCTTTAGGACATTTACTGGTGCTAAAGAGAGTTATTTATGCTAGACAGTTCTAATAAATCTTGTTTAAATTTCATAATTTTGAAACTAACAGGTGTGCGAGTCGCTTTTTTTTTTTTTTTTTTTTTTCTTCTGACCCAAACAATTTTTCAGGAAGTTTCCAGGAAACATTCTGAGGACGAAGAAGGAGGGGGTGATGAGGGCGAGGAGGGCGAAGAAAATGAGGGAGATGAAGATGAAGGAGGTGATGAGGGTGGTGAGGGTTATGGCTCGTATGGATCAAGCGAGGCCAAGTACAGCTTCGAGTGGTCAGTGGAGGACGACTCTTCCGAGAACTACTTTGGCCACCAGGAGTCCCGCGACGGCGACCAAACTGAGGGGTCGTACTACGTGCAGCTGCCCGACGGTCGCCTCATGACCGTAACCTACCACGTGGACGGATACTCCGGCTTCGTTCCCGAGGTCACGTTTGAGGGCGAGGCCGAGTACCCGTCACAGGAAGACTCGGACGAGTCTGAGGAAGACTCAGATGAGTCCGGGGAGGGGTATAGATACTACTCACGTTAGCTGGTTTTGGTGAAATAGTTTTTGTAGCCAATAATCTATGTGCTAGTATCTTTCTTTCACTATCTTTTTATCTACGTCTCCGTGATCTACAGGTCGACTTTTCTTCAGTCACATTGCTTCCATTCCATCATCGTTATTTTTCCATCGCTTTCTGAACATACCTTTCCATCCCTTGTCCCATCTTTCGCATCATCTCATACCTGACGTGTGTGTGTGTGTGTGTGTGTGTGTGTGTGTTTAACCAAGGCTGCCCATGTCCTCAACCACTCTTAGGGTTGTGTCTTTTAAATATCACCACCAACTAGTGAGGTAATTGTGCAAGGATTTGGTGACCAGCAGAATGAATGTATACTCATCCCATCCGTGGCCTACTGGGTGTTGGTGGCTCTGTACAGTAAACTCAGTGGACATAAGTATATTATGACACTCATTTTATGTCATTATGTATGGATGTAAATAGAAGTGAATTATATCTATTTTATTAATGCGATGTGAGGTTATGTATGTATCTTATGAGTAATGTAAATGCAGTGCACTACTATCAAAATAAGGTACAATAATAAAAAAGAGATTCTTTGTTTTGGTTTACGTATACCTTTTGCCTCATGCATCGTCCTGCAAGGAGTAAAAAGGCTCCTAAGCATTTCTGTTCCATTCTGTAATGATCTTTAAGAAAAATTTGTATTGTATGCTACTTCAACGGGTTCAGAGTCTAGGCCTTTTTTAGGTGTGGGTGAACAGTTATAATGTTGCGGTGGTACTTCTATCTATCTATCTATCTATTGCCAGACGCCATAATCCCTTACGGGGTGGCTCTGAGTTATCTGTTTCACAGGGAGGGGCACTAACCCTGCACCAACCCACTTGACACGTAAGGAGCACGTGTGGTTTGGTTATATGGTTACCACCCAGCGTTGTAAATGGTTTCTTGGCTTACAGGAAACCATTTGGTTTGTCACTCAATGTAAAGCCATCTGTAACGGAAAGAAAATCAATAAGTAGTGACAGGAAAGATAGGAGAAATAGGAAGAGAGGAGGACAGGCACAGAAAAAGAATGATAAAGGCTAAGGAAGAAATAGGCAGCACTACATCAAGTGAGTGGATGATGGTCGCCACCACCTACCACAAATTGATAATGAATATTCAAATCACAATGAATCCATGGGTGTCGGGAAAAGATGGGATTATTTGGAGTTGTGATGGGGGTGGAGAGAGATAATGAGAGCATACTTTGTGAATGTAGGTGCTGTAGAAGTAATAGTTTGGATTTAATTCCATAATTTCCTGGAACAACAAAAATAAGAACAAGACTCGCATTGCTCTCATTAGCCTGGCGTCCTGCGACACAGACAATATTAAATTTACATCGTTTTAGTCTGTCACCGTTTGGATTTGTATCACAAAAAGGCATAGACGAGCACATTTACTCCGCCTGCTTTTCCTTTAAAAATCTGTTTTTAATACATCAACATACTCTTCTGCCACATTTTGCCGTTTCCTTTCCTCATTTCCCTGCAAATCTGCTACATTCACGAACAGAAGGAAAACAGTTTAGAAATACTGTCTCTATACATCAGGTACTTGTATTTTCTCCCATTCATCTCAGACACCTTTGTTGTTTCAGTCTAAGCAAAGAAATCTTGGGGTGCAGCCAACAGCTTGAATGTGATTTTCTCGCATTCTCTAACATTTTTCTTTATTAGTATTTTCTTAATACGTTCGTGAAGTTTTATGTTGGCAGTGTTGTCTGTACAAGTATCATCTAGAAAATGTTAAGTTACATTTACACCATGCTCTCGAATTTCTCTCATGTAAACCGACATTCCAACTGAATCAAATATTTTCTCAAAATCAAGAAGTACCATGCATCTAGATTTCTTTTGTTCTAACGTTTTCTCAGCCACTGCGTTAATGAATTGTTTATGGTCTGTTGTAGAGTAACTACCACGAAATCTGGCTTGATCTGTTGGCCAATATGCGTCTTCAGGATGATTCGTAGAAATTTTTGTGAATAATTTATATAGAACAGGTAGAATAATTATTGGACGGTGGCTTTTATTTATTTATTTTATTTTTTTTCACGTCACCGTTTTTGTGAAGCAGATAAGAATTACTATTTTCATCACTGGGGTACTTTCACTTTAAAGCATTCATTAAACAGTTTCCCTAGCTACTTTAATGCAAAATCACCTGCACCATTAATAGGATCGATGGTAAGACCATCATCACCTTTCTTGCCCATCTCCAATCCTCTCCGAATTTTCTCTTTCTGATCTGTTGCTGGGAATCACTCTGCCCAAAATTTCTCTGCCCCAGCAGACCTTTTGATCATGCTGTTGCTGTTGAATGGTTTTTGCACAAAAATCTTTTTCTGCTTTCTTTTTATAAGAAGCCTTTTTTTTTTTTTTTTTTTTCATACTCCATTCCTTGAAGATTATTTTTCCCCATGTTATACTTTGAGATCTCTTCTTTCTTCTTGCTGCCAATGGTTTTCTTCACTTCAACTACTGCAGTTGCCTCAGTAACTTGTCCCCCTTTTTCATGTTACCTTGTAAATTCTGTTTTTCTTTTTCTTTATTTATTTTTTTTAAGAATGTTTCTTACCGCCTAATTCTAAAGCTGAATCGCTTACTATATGCATTAAGTTTTGTTTATGTCTGTGTCTATATCTGTTTCATTCATTAACTGTAAAAATTATTCCGAACAAACAGATTAAACTTTGCTCACACCTACAGTGTTTGTTTGTTTCCCTGGGATCAGCTACTTCATCGCTTTCTTCTGAAATTTAGTATTACCTGACATCACCATTTTATGGACACATTATGGTCAGTGCAGTTACAGTCATCTCTACCGGTAATCATTTGTCAATGATGGAATTAATTCTTTATATATTGATAGGCTGGTTACTGTTAGATGATGACAAGCATGTCATATGCAAGTAAAGAGTGTAGCCTTCACTTACGTATATGCAGTCGTCAAATTCTTTTCCATTCACCCCTCTCAAAACTTGTTAGTACCTAACAAATATAATTTCTAGCGATGGATACTTAGCCTATTCCGTATGGCGACGTCTCTTGTATATTGTCTTTGCAGTATCAGGATAGCTTTATTCACCTCGAGGGAAACCTCGAACTGGAAAGTTTAGATATAGTTTTAATTAGTCCCGGGAAAAAGATCCTATAAAAGTTTGATAAAATCGACCAAGACTATCCTGATTAGGGTGAAAAAGACGTCTCTGTGTAGTCTTGACTTCATTGTTCTAAAGCTGGATTCGGTTAATAAGCTTGACCTGTATGGCAACCTTCACCTGTCCAGCCGGCGTGGCAGTCACACTTTTATACCCTCCCATATTACGCCACAACCAGTGCTCACCCTGCATCTGGTTTTGCCTACACAAGAACGCAGTGGGTGATCCATTGGGGTGGGGGAGGGGGCAGGCAGTTTGCATTCCACCCTTTGCTTCACCTATGCTGAATTTTTTCATGCAAAACAAATGCATAATTATATAAAAATAACGATACATTTTTTTTCCCATTGTCTCTGTATGGATTCCTCATTATCGATGAAGCTTTGTTGTTACGGTTTTATAATGAACAGTTAATTTAAGTATTATCGTTTTTTTTTGCACTGAATGCATTGCCGTCCTTAGTGTAAACAAAAATGAAAAAAAGTTTAGGGCCCCCCTCTTGTAAGAAGTTCAGTGACCACCATGAAGTATGGAAAAAATGGAAACTGGCAAAGCAACGTTGAAGGAAATACAGAACACAAATGTTATGTGGTGTCCATAGTATCAATGAATTTCTAATTGGATGGAGATAAGAGAGAGAGAAAGAAAACAAATTGATAGAAACTGAGTTACTTGGACGATGTATTCAAAAAATTTGTTTTTCACTCCTGATATTTGCAAATGATACCGTGCTGCTTTTAGGTACTGAAACTGTCTACCAAAATAGGCTCGCAGTCGATGGGCATTAAGTCCAGGTCTTTTTCTCTTCCCTTCTCCCCAGTGTTCATGCCTCGACGTCTTTCTGTATCATCAGTAAATAATAAGTAACTAATCATCGTTGCCATGATAAGAGACTGACGCGATTTACTCCCATAATGTTCTTATATCCCTTTTACTATGATACAAAATAGCACCTTCATCTAAATATTTTCCATGAGAACAGGATGACAACAATTTTGACGAAGGTCATAACAAACAAAATGAGCTTAAAGTGCTCGATGGATAAACTTCATCAAAAATCTGTGGAAAATGAACCACGTAAGTATATTACATTCTAAAACACACACACACACACACACACACACACACACACACACACTTAAATTTATGTCAGGAAAAGGTGATGACTGTGTACTTTGAATGTTAACAAAAACTGTTGGTTAGAAAGTTGTGCCCCTGACATTGAAGTAACTAGGGAAGGATTGCGTGAAGGGAGTAGCAAAAACCGGTTGTCAAGTTGCAGGGCAGGTTGGGCTTGCCGGCCTGGTCAAGGTATATAATGCAAGCATAGCCGGGTTGTGGGGGTCACTCATTATAGCAGCTGCCACCACAACGGACATGCTTATTAAGGTATCAATCAGACTGATATAGAATACCGCATACAGAAGTAAAAACGTCTGTAATATTAGATCTGCAATATCATACTTTATTAATAACGTAGCATTTATCCTTGAAACAGCTTCCTAACAACAGAAGCAAGTACTGTAGAATCTAATGGAAAAAACAAATGTCATACTCTTTATCGTCACATATTCATCCAGTGAGTTCTCGCGTTCACCAAACCAAATGAGTTGCTTGAAATGCGTTGTCAAAAGCACACTGAACATTGCAGCACCTTATTGCATATCGCAGTTTTAATTAACATTATATTTCCATACCTTCTCGGACTCTAAACTGTACACATTTAACACACTATTAGGCTCCAGTTTCTCTTTTGTTGTTGGGGCACGAAGGATATAACAGTGTGTACCTTTCATTATAGTTATTGATCGATTTATTATATTCCTTTTCATTGTGATTCCCTATTAATCATGAGGTTACTAACTCTTCCTTACACAGTTCATGTGCAGCATCTCAACACAGTTCCTTAATCATAGTTTCGTGTTGTAGCACCACATTTGTTTAGTCAAGTTTCACACACACACACACACACACACACACACACACACACACACATTGGCGCAGATTTAATTTGCTTAATGGGTCTGGTCTGAGAGTAATGAGTACACAGTGGCGCTCATTTTAAAAGAGTAGATTGATACGTCGGATCAAATTACATTTTCTTATTTATATTTTCTGCAACTTCAGCTTTCCTATAAGTGAAATAACATGAATCAATATTGCAGGTAACACTGGCTCTGCTGTTGTTGGCTGGGGTGGTGATGGTGTCGGCAGACCGGAGGCCATCCTTCGGTTACCGCTTGCCAAGGGTGAGCCATTAGTATTTTTTAAGACAAAGACGGTATTTTAATCTAACTTTAGAATTTCCTTTGAAGGTCTCATGTACATATATTTCTTACTCAAAAAACAAATAGGTCGCAGCGAAAGACAAATATATGGTTTCACGGGCAGATCTGCAATCTTCAAACAATATAAAAATGGGCTTCTAAGTGAGGTAAATATAGATATCGGAGGAACGTTTTCAATTTCATTTTCTAACCCAAGCAAAATTTCAGGGTACTTCTAGGAACAATGCTGAGGACGAAGAAGGCGGGGCTGATGAGGGTGAGGAGGGCGAAGAAAATGAGGGAGATGAAGATGAAGGAGGTGATGAGGGTGGTGAGGGCTATGGCTCGTATGGATCAAGCGAGGCCAAGTACAGCTTCGAGTGGTCGGTGGAGGACGACTCTTCCGAGAACCACTTTGGCCACCAGGAGTCCCGCGACGGCGACCAAACTGAGGGGTCGTACTACGTGCAGCTGCCCGACGGTCGCCTCATGACCGTAACCTACTACGTGGACGGATACTCCGGCTTCGTTCCCGAGGTCACGTTCGAGGGCGAGGCCGAGTACCCGTCACAGGAATCCTACGAAGCTGAGGAAGACTCGGACGAGTCCGGGGAAGGGTATAGGTACGACTCACGCTAGCTGGATTTAATGCAATAATTTTTGTAATCAATAATTTGTAAAGGTCTAGCTGTATGTGCTAGTATCTATCTATCTATCTCTGTTTATCTCTCCGTGATGTACAGATTTACTTATCTTCAGTCACACTGCTTCCATTCCATCATCGTTATTTTCCATCGCTTTCTTTATATACCTTTTCATCCATAGTCCCATCTGTATCACCTCATACCTGATATGTGTGTGTGTGTGTGTGTGTGTGTGTGTGTGTGTGTGTGTGTGTGTTTAACCAAGGCTGCCCAGGTCCTCAACTCTTCTTAGGGTTGTGTCTTTTAAATATCACCACCAACTAGTGAGGTAATTGTGCAAGGCTTTGGTGACCCGCAATATGAATGTATACTCATCCCATCCGTGGCCTACTGGGTGTTGGTGGTTCTGTACAGTAAACTCAGTGGACATAGGTATATTATGACACTCATTTATGTCATTATGTATGAGCGAAAATAGAAGTGAATTATGTCTATTTTGTTAATGCAGTGTAAGGTTATGTATATATTGTGTGATTAATGAAAATGCAGTGCACTACTATTAAAATAAGGTAAAATAAAATAAGAAAGTAATATATATATATATTTTTTTGTATACGTATACCTTTTGTCTCATGGATCGTCCTGGAAGGAGTAAAAAGGCTCCTAATCCTTTCTGTTCCATGCAGTAATGATATTTAGGTTCACACCTCCCCAACCACCACTTCATATTGTATGGTACTTCACCTCAGTCAGAGTCTAGGCTTTTATCGGGTGTGGGTGAGGAGTTATAATGTTGATGCGGTATTTCTGATAATGAATATTCTAATCACAGATAATCCATGGGTGTAGGGAAAAATAGAATGGTTTGGATTTGTGATGGAGGTTGAGAGAGGTAATGAGAGCATACTTTGTGAATGCAGTTGCTGTGGAAGTAATAATTTGAGTGTAATTTCAGAGTTTTCTGGAACAACAGAAATAAGAACAAGTTTCGCTTTGCTTTCATTAGCCTGGCGTCTTGCGACACAGAGAATATCAAATTTACATCATTTTAGTTTGTTACAGTTAGGATTTGTAATATTATAAGTCACTAACACATACATTTACTCTACCAACTTTTTCTTTCAAAAACTGTTTTTCACTTATCATTCGTCTGCCGCATTTTGCGGTCTGCTTTCCTCATTTCCTTACAAAACTGCTACATTCACGAACAGAAGGAAAACTGTTCAGGTATACTTGCTTTCGGCATCAGAAACCTTTCGTAGTTTCTGATATTCATCTCAGACACCATTATTGTTTCAAAAAAAAAAAAAAAAACGGTGCGCAGCCAACAACTTGAATGTGATTGTGTCCCCCTGTGTAATACTTCCCTTTATTGGTGTTTTCTTATTATCTTTGTGAAGTTTTATGGTGGCAGTGTTGTCAATACCAGTATCATATAGTACATAAATAAGTTTCCTTTACACCATACCCTCGAATTACTCTCACTAAAACTGCTGTTCCAAATGAATCAAATATTTTTTAATAATCGAGAAATACCGAGCATCTAGATTTCTTTTATTCTGACGTTTTCTCGGCCACTTGGTTAATGAATTGATTATGGTCTTTTGTAAAGTAACAACCACGAAATCTGGCTTGGTCTGTTGGTCGATATGCATCTTCAGGTAGTGCAGGAGTAATATGATTTGTTGACATTTTTGTGAATAACTAGTACAGATCAGGCAGAAGAATTGTTGGGCGGTGGTTTGTATTTTTCTTTTTTTTTTTCACGTCGCTGTTTTTGTGAAGCAGAATAGAATACATATATATTTTTTCATTTCTGAGATACTTTCACTTTGAAGCATTTAGTAAACAGTTTCCCTAGTTTCTTTAATCCAAAATCACCTGCACCCTTAACAGGACTGATAGTGAGACCATCTTCACCTCCTGCGAGTTTTCTCTTTCTGATCTATTGCTGGGAATCAATCTGTCCATCATTTCTCTGCCCCAACAATCTCTTTGATCACGAGATTACTGCTTTAAGGTTTTTACATTAAATTCTATATCTGGTTTCTTTTTATAAGAAGCTTTTTTTTTTTTTTTTTTTGACGTACTCCATTCCCTGTAGAATATTTTTTTCCAATAATAAACTTTGAGATTTTTTCCTTTTTGTCGTTGCTGGAGGTTTTCCTTCCGTTCACCTACTGCAGTTGCCTCAGTACCTTGTCCCCACTTTTCATAAGTTGTTTCTGAGTTTCGTGATTTTTTTTTTTTTTTTCAAATTTCTTACATCTTCATTCTCAAGCTGATTTGCCTCCTATTTTCGTTAAGTTTTGATTAATTAATGTTTGTGTAAATAAGAGCTGTATTCATGAACTTAAAAAATTTATTCTGAACAAACAAATTAACCTTTGCTCATAGTTACAATGTTTGACTGTTTCCTAGAGATCAACTTCCCCATCTCACTGTTTTGAAATTTAGCATTACCAGACGTCACCATTTCATGGCCACTTCGTGGTCAGTGCAGTTACATTCTTCTCTGTACCGGTATTCATTTTTCAATGATGAAATCTAATTTTTTTCTTCAACAATTGATAAACTAGTTACTGTTAGGTGATGACAAGCACGTCATATGCAAGTAAAGAGTGTAGCCCACACATACAGCACATATATGCAGTCAGATCAAATTCTTGTCCATTCACCCCTTTCAAAATTTGTTAATAACTAACAAATAGCATTTCTAGCAATGGATACTAACTATTCTATATGGTGACATCGCTTGTATCTCGTCATTGCTAAATCAAGGCAACTTATTCACCTTGAGGGAAACTTCGAAGTGGAAGGTTTAGGTACAGAGTTCATTAGTCTCACCAAAAAGATCCTACAAAAGTTTGGCAGAATCGACAAAGGCAGAATCGACAAAGGCAGAATCGACAAAGGCTATCCTTATTCAAAAGAAAAAGACGTCTCAGTGTTGTCTTGACTTTATTTCATGTTACAAAGCAGGATTTGGTTAATTTACCTGACCTGTATGGCAACCTTCACCTTCTGTCCAGCCAGCATGGCGGTCACACTCTCGCACCCTCCCATACAACGCCAACCCAGCGTCTGTATTTACCTCCTCAATAACGCAGTGGCGGATCCACTGGGGTGGGTTGAGGGCAGGCAGTTTGAACCCCACCCTTCCTTTCACCTATGCTGATTTTTATTTTTTTTCATGGAAAATAAATGAGTAATTATTATACAAAAATAGCAATACATTATATCCAGTTTCTGATTGTATGGATTCGTCATTATCGATGAAGCTTAGTTGTTACTATGTTATAATGAACTGTTAATTTAAGTATTATCACATTTTTTTTATATTGAATACATGGCCGTCTTTAATGTAGAAAAAGAAAAAAAAAGGAAAAAAAAAGTTTTGGATCCCGTCTTTAAAGAAACACTGTGACCACCCTAAAGTATGGAAAAAATGGAAACATATAAAGCAATGTTGAAGGAAATACCGAACTCAGAATGCTAGGTGGTGTCCTCAGTATTAATAAATTTCTACTTGGATGGGGATATAAGAGAGAGGAAGAAAGCAAAATAATGGAAACTGAGTTACTTAGAGGATGTATTTGTTCTTCACTTCTGATATTTGCAAATGATACTGCACTGCTTTTAGGTACTGAGTCTGTCTACCAAAATGGGCTGGCAGTCGATCAGCATTATTTCCTGGCCTTTTTCTCTTCCCTTCTGTATAGTGTTCATGCCTCGGTATCTTTCTGTATCATCAGTAACAAATAATGTAACTGATCATTGACGTCTTAACAAAAGACTGACGTATTTTGCTCCCTTAGTGTTTTTTTTTTTTATTTTTTTTATTTTTTTTATACTGATACAAAATAGCACCTTTCTCTATATATTTTCTGTGAGGACAAGAAGACATCAGTTTTGATAAATGTCATAATTTTACAAAATTGGCTATACAGTAAATGTGCGAGAGATAAACTTCATCAAAAATCTCTGCAAAATGAAGCACGTAAGTATATTATATTCTTAAAATAAAAACAACTCGTAAATTAATAAAAAAAAAAGTGAAGACTGTGTGCTTTGAACGTCAACATAAATTGCTGAGTAGAAAGTTGTGCCCCTGACATTGAAGTAACTAGGGAAGGATTGCGTGAAGGGAGTAGCAAAAACCGGTTGTCTGGTTGCGGGGCAGGTTGGGCGTGCCGGCCTGGTCAATGTATATAATGCAGGCATAGCCGGGCTGTGGGGGTCACACATTATAGCAGCTGCCACCACAGCGGACATGCTTATTAAGGTATCAACCAGACTGATAAAGAAGATCGTATACAGAAGAAAAATGTTTCCTTTTGTAATATTAGATCTGTTGTATTACACTTTATTAATGACGTAGCATTTATCCTTGAAACAGCTTCTTAACAACAAGAGGAAGTACTGTAAAATCTAATGGAAAAAATAAATGTCACATATTTATCCAGTGAATTTTCGCATTCACCAAACCAAATGAGTTGCTTAAAATGCGTTGTCAAAAGCACACTGAACATTGCAGCACCTTATTGCATATCGCAGTTTTAACTAACATTATATTTCCATACCTTCTCGGACTCTAAACTGTACACATTTAACACACTATTAGGCTCCAGTTTCTCTTTTGTTGTTGGGGCACGAAAGATAAAACAATGAGTAAATAACTTTCATGATAGTTACTGATGTATTTATTTTACTCTTTTTCATTGTGATTCCATGTTAATTATGAGGTTACTAAATCTTCCTCACACAGTCCATGTGCAGCATCTCAACACAGTTCCTTAATCAGTAGTTTCGTGTTGTAGTACCAACATTTGTTTAGACAAGTTTAGTAAGCACACACACACACACACACACACACACACACACATACACACACATTGGCGCAGATTTAATTTGCTTAATGGGTCTGGTCTGAGAGTAATGAGTACATAGTGGCGCTCATTTTAAAAGATTAGATTGGTACGTCGGATCAACTTACATTTTCTTATTTATATTTTCTGCAACTTCAGCTTTCCTATAAGTGAAATAACATGAATCAATATTGCAGGTAACACTGGTTCTGCTGTTGTTGGCTGGGGTGGTGATGGTGTCGGCAGACCGGAGGCCATCCTTCGGTTACCGCTTGCCAAGGGTGAGCCATTAGTATTTTTTAAGACAAAGACGGTATTTTAATCTAACTTTAGAATTTCCTTTGAAGGTCTCATGTACATATATTTCTTACTCAAAAAACAAATAGGTCGCAGCGAAAGACAAATATATGGTTTCACGGGCAGATCTGCATCTTCAAACAATATAAAAATGGGCTTCTAAATGAGGAAAATATAGATATCGGAGGAACGTTTTCATGTTCATTTTCTAACCCAAGCAAAATTTCAGGGTACTTCTAGGAACAATGCTGAGGACGAAGAAGGCGGGGCTGATGAGGGTGAGGAGGGCGAAGAAAATGAGGGAGATGAAGATGAAGGAGGTGATGAGGGTGGTGAGGGCTATGGCTCGTATGGATCAAGCGAGGCCAAGTACAGCTTCGAGTGGTCGGTGGAGGACGACTCTTCCGAGAACCACTTTGGCCACCAGGAGTCCCGCGACGGCGACCAAACTGAGGGGTCGTACTACGTGCAGCTGCCCGACGGTCGCTTCATGACCGTAACCTACTTCGTGGACGGATACTCCGGCTTCGTTCCCGAGGTCACGTTCGAGGGCGAGGCCGAATACCCGTCACAGGAAGACTCGGACGAGTCTGAGGAAGACTCAGACGAGTCACGATAGCTTGGTAAATGATTGACACTGATCACCAGTGTTTTCATCATTAATGATGTACAATCCATCCCTATTCATCCTCATCTCTTCCTTATGTACATAATTATCTTAGATTCTATTAACTCATCCATACATCAGGTTACTTATCAAATCATCTTCACCTACCGCATCTCTCACTTATCTTAATGCAAAAGGATAAGAATATTTTATTCAGAGAGCACATATCCTGTTCTGAAGAGTCCTCATATGCTGCAGTCTATATATATATATAGATATATATATATATATATATATATATATATATATATATATCACCTCTGAGCTTATAAGAATGTGGTAGTTGCATAAACACTTGAGTGCTTTCAGTATATACTTAATCTTACCTAACTAAATGTCTAGTATATGGTGATGTATATAATAAAACAAAAACGAATGTTCACATCGCATGCTCTGTTTGCTTGACCGTAAAATTATAATAGTTTGGGCCATTGTACAAATGTTTTGGGACTCCTGTAAAGATAGTATCTCATACGGACGTGTTTACTTGATAGGCTAATAAATAAAGCACAGATGTTTATACCATTATTATTTTTTTCATTTTGCATGTTATTGCTATGACCGTAGGCTACTCTACAGGAACAAAATTTAAGCAAAGAGAACATATTTTAAAACCCTCAGTACGAGTATTTCTTATTTTTATGGCTTCTTACGTATAACTATATTTAGCTCATGACAGACTGCTTCGAATGTAAGGTATAGGGGTCTGGATCAGGGTGTTAAATAAACATAATGTTACCTTGCTGTTTGGCACTATGCATAGTCGTGCAGTAGCCTTAATCTTAACAATTGCACGAGCAAGTAGTGGAGCCCAATCGTGTCCCACACAGCAAAACCTGGGTTCCTGTGGAAATGTTCAAGCCGTCACTAATCAAGTGCTGTGGCCTGGTATGGAAAAGTGGCGCAGGTGTTATGTGTTTTTCGTCCAGTCAGAGCTGACGGTAACACTTCCCATAACTAGTCACTTACACATACACTGAACCCCATTTTATTGGGTCTCTGGAAGTACAGCTTTCTAAATTTTGGGCAGAGCCATCATCACTCTCTCCCTCTCACCGAGAAGTCTGGTCTTGCAATATTGCCACCACTATGGAAACTTCTCAACGTCTCCAGCGTTGTACCAACCCTCCAACCTTGACCCGCACCTCCCGTACCTTTAATTCAAACCTCTTCCTCCTTCACAATGTCCTGTACATTTAGGACCTTCACACCCATTCTGACCCGATCAGGTATATTCAGGTCCGTCATTGTCACTTTGTATAGTTACCTCTGTTTTTTTTTTTTTTTTTTTTTTTCTCCGGAGGTTTAAACATTGTACCGACCCTGTTCACCGTAACTTAGTCCATTCAGGCAATTTTAAGTCAGTTCAGTCCCTATACATCCCAATCGGCCACTGTAGATCCTTAAAATATGGCACTTCATATCCACTGTCACGGGGTTTTTATAATATCACGGTGTTTTTAAAATAAATGCTTAAATATTTTTTAATTGATATTAATATTCAATAATATTAAAGAGCAGGGACAATGATTGTCTTGCTAAATCGAGCAACGATTCTCTAAGAACGAGAATTTATAAACTTTCTCAACAGTACACAGCAGAGACTAATTACTCACAAATGCTGAATTAGTACTGTTAGCCTCTGGAGAAAGTTACTTCACCCCTGACAATAAATAACTAATACTAATATCAGGTTCTTGCCGATGCTTAACTCCTAGAAGGCACAACGGATTTTAAGTTTAATACAAGACTGGTCTAAGTACCAGTTATGAATAGCAAAACGTCTATGCAAGCTAGGAGCTATGTGGGAAATAAGCTTAATTATGGAGAAATGAAACAAGATTTTACTTTACATTAAGCTCAAGAAAAAGAACTGTTAAATTTATTGATTACAAAAAATTAAATTTAACGTTACAATTCAAATCAAATCAATGAGACCGCACTCACTCACTCACGCAATAGCTAAATACTTACGCCTAGGAAAAACACCTTAATTAAACTCTTAAGACTAGGGAAATACAAGAAGGAAATACTATAGTCGATGAATGCTTTGTATCACCAAGGTGGGAGTACTGGAGACTGTGATCTTGTGGAGCTTGGGTGCTAGCTGACCTCTCCTCTCACACTTCTGGAGCACAGGACCTCTCTCCGTCAAAGCAACAGCTAGACTGAATAAGTCGTGGGAAAAGGGGGGGAGCAATAGGTCGCATTTTCTAACGGTCGAGGCAAGCAGGGGCGAACAATAAAGAAACAATAGTATCGCTCAGTACAGCATTTAGTGACGTGCATTAAATCGGTCACTTTTGAAAACGGTGACGAATGTTTTGAAAAGTATACCCCGAAATGGAGAGAGAAATGGTTAACTGAGCGATACACAGTGAGTTTTCCACTAATAGTTCGTGGCTTCTCACAAAAGGGGAATGTCGCGAATTTGATTCGTGACATCCACTGTGGACAAGTTACCTTAATTTAGGTAATCCAGATTTATAAAAAAAAAAAGTAGGTCAAAATACGTACAGTCGAGTTCATTAATGCCAGTTCATGTCCATTTATTATCAATACGAGTATTATCAGCGTCATCTCCAACCACTTGCTCCCTCTTTGGTATCCAGCCTGACAGTGGATGGCATTGACAGAAGTGTCTTTAGGCTACATGACCCTGGCATTCTTCACTCACTCTTACAATTATGCATTCCCCTCTTCATATCTGTATTAACTGCTCACTCTCTTGTTCCAAACGATTTTTTTTTTTTTTTTTTTTTTTTTATCTTCCAGCATTACCGTCAGTCTCATTTACAAAGAAATCCTTTCTGTATTTTTAGAACACACTACATACTATTTCAGTGTATTTTTTTCCATCTAGCAATGACCACGTTTATTCCCGTAGCCCCTTCGTCCGTTAGGAATTTCTCGTAAATTTACATGCTGTTTAAATCATGCTTTTGTCCACAACTGTTGAAAATTTATCCGGGGGTGTAGTAGTTATAACGTCCCAGGCGGAGTGATACCTACCTTGATGATGAACAACCTGAATCCAAGATGTTTTCTATGTACAGTACATAGTGTGATTATTCAGAAACCTACTACCTCTCCAAGTGGTCCACAAATTATTCAAGAATCAACGGATGAATATGAAACATACTGGACTCATCACTGCTGACAAACTTTTGTTTTCCCGTAGTGCAGTACGGCAGAAACCGTTTTCATTATGCTCAACGGGAATAAACCAGACTACGTTATTCGACGTGGCCTTATGTCTCTCTACAGTTACTGCAGCCCTCACTTGGATTCCTTTGAATTCCAGGACAACAATGTAGCTGACAGTTCTAGTAGCGCAACAGATTATGATGGCAAAAAGTTGAAGGGTAAACGGCAGCCAATCTCGCTCGCGGGTATTCTAGCTGTCTTCTAACCTGAATCCCCACTTTAAGGTATCAGTCAGTATAACTTATACTTGGACTGACCAGGGAACCATCACACTTCCAAGGCAACAATTCTACTGTCTGATCAGTCACATCTCAAAGGCTCGCAAATCATAGCGTCAGTCTGTCTAAGCATACTGGTAAAGACATAAAGCTTGTTTTTGTTTCACCACAGAATTCAAAACCTCATAGTTTCTCGCCTGCTCCAGACACCACCACACCACCAGCCAGATACTGAAAGAGCACGGCGTCTGAGATCGTTCATCGACGCCACCTGCCTCCGTCGTCTCCAAGGCATGTTGCTGAAGAATCCTCTGGAGAGTCTTATGCTGTCCGATGAAGAAGTCCGTGTAGAAGCCATCACACTGAACATTTGATTTTCACACGCACACCAGTACTAGCCCTCCCCTTGGCCTGCTATCACTCTCAGGCCTTCCAAAAATCCCCAGTACACTGAATACTTGCAGCACTCACACTGGTATACTACCCACATCATAACTGTATACATATACGGTATATTCACCCAGTTACTTAATCATCTGATACCCTGGGAACTCTTCTTCAGAGAAACTCCCACTTACAGAACTATATACCTTTACATCTATTGTCTCCATGCCCCTGTATTTATTGTATGAATACACCTATCTATATGTTTCCCCAGTGTTTATAGAACCAGCAAAATCATTTCAAAATTCACATGGCTTAGGTTTCACATCTGCATGAAAGTGTCGGAATGATCACATACTCATGCAAAGAACTTTTGTCCTGAATAACCATCTTCCTCTTCAAAGTATTGCCAAATTCAAAACTACTTTTCTACCTTTAACTGATTTCCCAATTTTTCTTACTTTCAATTTTACCACGCTTGGACAACGCAGCTCCCATACATCAAAAGCCAATTGCCTCCTTGAGCAATTGGCCATATATTCTCAAACCGACTGAAGTTAATAAACACGTTTATTTATTGTCTTGAATGAGCATGATTACTGGTGGGGCTCTCGAGACTTAGGTAACTAAACAGCTCTGCACAGTGCACAGCAAAATTATAGTTTTATTTATGCTTATGTAGTAGTTTCGGTCATAAAAACCTCTTCTGAGCCAGGCAAAATCATAATGAAAAAGAGGAAGAACTGAACGACCTTTAAAGTGATTCTTTTTGCTTAAACTCCTCTTATCCAGAAGAGCCTGCGGTCACAACAACAATAAACAAATATACTAGATGTGTGTTACCACGGTGGGGTTCCGAAAACGAAGTCTGTTATGGTCCATAGGCATGTGTAGCGGATTCTTTATTATGTGCTAATCTCTGGTTTTACCGGATAATCTTTGAGCCAATAAAAATTTAATTTGCATCTCTTCTTGCCACTTTTCCCTTCCAACCAACCTTCCTACCGTCTTATTTTCTTACCTATCGTACTCCCTACCTACATATCTACCTGCCAGCCTACTTCCCTACCTACTTTCCTTTCTACCTATCAACCTACCTGTCTATCTACCTCCCTGCCTGTCTACTTCCTGCCTACCTGCATCAACTTTTTGAGCTAACCACATAGGCGCATATTTAACGGTCTTTATGAGTTGCTAATACCTGGATGACCGTATCAGAATTTTAAGGATTTAAATTACGACATTTGAATGCCCTCTCCCACGATACCAGTTTCATGGCAAACCTCCTGTAAATAAAAGGGTTTGCTCTGCGGCCTTGGCCTCTTTGGTCAGTGTGTCCTTGAGGATGACCTGAGCGTGTTAGTCACTAATACGAGGGCACACCATCAGCGTGCGAGGATTAAAATGACACCTCAGTGATCAAATCCGTCTATAACTGTGTCTTGTCGAGTGCAAATCAACGAACGTACAGACGAAATTCTCATTTGGACTTAGCCGCCCAAGGCTATCAACTTCAACTTCGGGAAAGAAAATCGCGATATAACCAACTGAAACGTTTATAAGCATATCAGGTAAACTTAGTATGATATGATAATATATTTTACAAGTTCTTTTGTGGGGTTCAAGTCCCACAGCACTTTCCGAACTGGCCAACATTATATGACACAGTTAACTGCACAGTCCAGCAAACAAAGTGATTGTGTACATTGTTTCTTCATCCATCGTTATTTTGAATATCACCAAGTTCTAGACAATGAATTGGCTGTGATTAGGAATTGCAGAGAGCGTAGGTAGCTGCTGAGAGAAGCAACTTGTTATTTTGCCTCACATTGGTACAACATGTGCTGAATGTGGCGAAATATGTGAGGAACATAGAAATAGGATATAAGAAGACTGAATGAGAACACATTCTTCTTCATTTAAGGTGAAATTGATATGTAGCAGATGCGGCATGTGATAAAAATGTTGATGAATAAACCGACGTATAAATAAGGCAGTGGAACCTATGAAAATCAGATAATTTATGAATAGATGAATAATTAATGTGAATGGATCATATCAACACATGAAGCACAGTTTGGGGAAAAATAACTGACTAATGTCAAATATCGTAACCAGTTATCATGAGTAATACCCCTACGACCCCTCCCCAGACTCGTCTGCTTCTTCCTCAGGCTCGTAGGATTCCTGTGACGGGTACTCGGCCTCGCCCTCGAACGTGACCTCGGGAATGAAGCCGGAGTATCCGTCCACGTGGTAGGTTACGGTCATGAGGCGACCGTCGGGCAGCTGCACGTAGTACGACCCCTCAGTTTGGTCGCCGTCACGGGACTCCTGGTGGCCAAAGTAGTTCTCGGAAGAGTCGTCCTCCACCGACCACTCGAAGCTGTACTTGGCCTCGCTTGATCCATACAAGCCATAGCCCTCACCACCCTCATCACCTCCTTCATCTTCATCCCTCATTTTTTTTCTCCTTCTTCGCCCCCTGACGTTCCCTGAAGTATTGTGAGTTTTAGGTCAGAAAAGTGTCTATTGCAAATTCAGTTGTTGCTTTTGAAAATTTTCTTTTTAAATCAAGCCAGTTAATTTATTATTTGTCTCCTGAAAAGATGATACACTGTCTAGATGGATTCTTTAAAAAAATCACGAACAACAAGT
This sequence comes from Coenobita brevimanus, assembly GCF_032717465.1. Taxonomy (NCBI): domain Eukaryota; kingdom Metazoa; phylum Arthropoda; class Malacostraca; order Decapoda; family Coenobitidae; genus Coenobita; species Coenobita brevimanus. Next base: position 2,940,337 of record NC_137013.1, read on the forward strand.
TTGCATCATGTAGATGCCAAACTAAACCAACATGAATTAACAGCTCACCCTTGGAAGGCGGTAGCTGAAGGATGGCTTCCGGTCTGCGGTCACCATCACCACCCCAACCAACAACAGCATAGCCAGTGTTACCTGCAGTGTTGTTAGATACATATACCTCCTGTTTATGTAAGAGCAACTCCTTTTTTCCTGTTTTTTGTGCAACCACTCGTGTGTGTGTGTGTGTGTGTGTGTGTGTGTGTGTGTGTGTGTGTGTGTGTGTAAAATGATGAGTGATATTACAGCCCATCACGAAAAGGTAAGTGATGATCCATACTTCGTTTATTTGGCCTGAGGTCAAATGAAGAGGAAATCATGTAGTTCTGACCAAAATGTGCTGGTGCTGAGATGTTCTGTTCAGGGAGTGAATATATTGGTTAACTCTAGTATTACAGTGTTGAAAAGAGTTTTGCAGTGACTGTGAAAAGTCTCCCGTTGCACATATATTTGAAAATGGGAAGCATGCAGTCAGAGTGTTGGGAAGAGCTGCATCCTGTTTTAACTCGATGGAAAAGAATGTAGGAAGTGATGTAGCACTGCAGCAAGAGAGTTTGAAGCCACCTAAAAATATTGCACCTGTTTTACATTTTTGATACTGGCCGGACGATTATTTTTAGCCTAAGAAAAAACCTGGTAGTAATAACCTGATTTGAAGATAATATACTGTATTTTTAAACTGAAAACGTTGTGCAGGTATATAGCACACTGAGGAAATAAAAAGTTTAGTTTTTTTTATCGTAAATATTGGTATAAAACGTACTGATACGTTCTTCCCTACTAGAATTTTTTACATCATTGAAATCCGAACATTCTACGTTGATATGGGATGGTGAAGTCACAGCACAGTTCTTTGACAGCTTTGGGGACACTAATGAAGAGCCTCGAGAATATAAGCCTTAGACGAAGAGGAGTTCGCTGTGCTCTTCCCCACACAATCCAAGAGCAGCAGTTTTAGATCAAAATGGGCTACCCGTGGATGAAAGACAAATATACTTTCCCGCCCTCCTGTGTTGTGATACTCCTTGGTTACCAGTAGGTCCAAGGCTATTTGCTATACAGTTGTTAGTCGGTGAGGTTAATACATCCTTAAGCAAATACAAGGGAGGACAGGTTCCTAACCACAGCTCCTAGTCATTTTAGTCGCTTTCTTGGACATCCAGGGATATAAGGCTGGTTTAGTTTTTCTCCTCTCTTTTCGCCTAGGGATATTTGAGGGAATTTTATGGTAATCTTACTGTCTTATGGTCGGGACAACTCTGGTATTCTCTTGCAACTGTTCTCACATGATTTCATTAAGCTAAGTGAATCATAGCAGTCTGGGTGAGCTCGTACTGTTACTATTAACCCTCTCATTATCGGAAAAACGATTGTGTTCTATTCCAGCTAGTATGGAACGATTTTTTTTTTGTGTGTTTTTTTTAAGCCGGGAGCGAGTCACAAAAACCTTACTGAGTAAATACTTCCACTTTCAGCCCTCTTATGGTCTGAGCAGGTCTATAACTCTACAACTCTTAAAACTAAAGGCAGAGATTTCGCCTGAGAGTGAATCACAAGACCCTGAATGTTAACAGGATATGTCGGTTCAGTAATTTAAATAGCTGTTTAAGATACAGGCTAAAACACACATGGTTGGTACCTTAAGAAGCATGTCAGGTGTGGCTGTGGTGGCAGCTGCTATAATTTGTGACTGCTGCTGCCCGGCTCTGCTTGGCTTATATACCTTGGCCAGTTCTGCTCACCCAACCTGTCCTGTAACTGACAGCCGGTGTTTACTTCTAGTTTCACGCAGTCCTTCCCCGGTTGCTTCAATGTCACGAACACAGCTTTCTACAGAGCAATTTATGTTTGTGAAGGTGCACCCTGTTCACCTTTTTCCTTTTTTCACTGTTTGTTTGTTTGTGTGTGTGTGTGTGTGTGTGTGTGTGTGTGTGTGTGTGTGTGTGTGTGTGTGTGTGTGTGTGTGTGTTTGTGTGTGTGTGTGTGTGTTTGTGTAAAAACTCTAAAAAATACGGGCCATTTCTGGTAGAAGTAGCGATCCAATAGATCACCCGGCTTTCATTATATGGTTGGCACTAAAGGTAATTCTTCTTTGTATACAGTACTGGAAACCATTTTATTAGGCAATCAGTGCAATGTCCCCTGAACGTAACGCTTCATAGATTGAGTGGTTGGTGAGTGTTCCCACCTCCCACCTAGTAAACAAAGCAGACAAAAAAAAAAAATCAATTGGTGTGGTAAATGTATTGAAGAGTGCTGGGTACACCTTGATGGTACTGTGTGAAACGAAATGAATGGGTGAATGGTCGTGGAGTGCGAGGGTGTGAAATGTGTAAGAACGGGAACGAATGTGCGTGAAAGATGTGAAGAAGGAAATGCATTGGTTGATGAGTGAAGAGTGGCAGAAAGGAATAAAAATTACAAATGTGTCCACTTGAGGTGTAAGTATGTCAAGTTTCAGTATAAGAAGATGAAAGCAGCAGTGATTATTGCGCATGCTGCTTGAGACGATAGGGGTGAGGGGGAAAATGATAGGTTGTGGGATAAGCTGGATGTAGTAAGAGGACAGATGCCAGAGAAATGTAAAGCGTTTATGATGGGTGACGTGAATGGGATGAGTGGGAGAAATGACACTGGTCCTGTAAGTGATTAGTGGGTCATTATGGAGTACTTGGGGAGAACTGAAGGGAACAAATCGGGAAAGGAATTATGTATTTGTAATTTATATTGTAAACATAAACAGGCACACGAATATGCATGGTACAGAGGGAATGGAGACAGTGGTGAAAGGAGCCTGATTGACTGCGTGCTGCTAGAGCAAACAGTGTTTGGGAGTGGGACTGATACAAGGAGTTTGAAAGGACAATGTGAAGGTTTATCTGATAATATAACTATGGAATACTTGTGCAAGGGTCAGCTGAAAAGAATGAAATGGATAATAAGTGAGAGGATTAGTGTGGCAGGCATAAGGGTAGGTCGGCATAAAAATTAATAGTTCAGCATCAGTAATGCGTGAGGTATGTTTGTTCAGTACATATGTGGAGTTACGAATCAGCAAAAACCTGATATTATTAATAGTATTAGTTATTTATTGTCAGGGGTGAAGTAACTTTCTCCAGAGGCTAACAGTACTAATAAACAGCAATTGAGTAATTAGTCTCTGCTGTGTACTGTTGAGAAAGTTTATAAATTCTCGTTCTTAGAGAATCGTGCGAAACAAGCCAGCGTAAAGTAATCATTGCTTGATTTTGCAAGACAATTCTTGTTCCTGCTGTTCAGTATTATTGAACATTATCATTTAATATTTGCATTTATTTTAAAAACCCCGTGACAATTGGCAACCTCATTCCAGGATATTAACTCCTAGCTCTAAAGCTATTCACGAGATAATACTCACTCGCTCATATTTAGGTATTTATCATTAAAGTTTATAGGCACAAGCTTACTGGTGTTTACCGTTAGTTTAGCAAGTGAATTCTGCTTTATTAATCCATAGAGTACTTAACTCTAGTACTTTATTCTTGGTAACGCCAGACGATTTTATTCGCTCCTGGGTAGCCGCCGTACCCATTGCGTTAATTATTGAGTCTTCCCAGTCATTTGCATTTTTGCTTTATTCTTTTCCAGTTAACTAGATAAGACTGGTCACCACTAGCTTGTGTCTGTATTCTTTACTTGTGTTTATTAGCAATCGTTTGCGAAGCAGCAGTCAGTACTCAGTTTCGGCTTGCTCAGTAAATTAGCGACATGTCTACCATTGTATTTTTACAGGAAGCCAAAGAAATGGGTCTTACTGACCCAACCAAAATTAAAGAGTACATACTCTCACGCCATAATCAGGAGCAGCAGCGCGAGAACGATGCCCGTGAAGAGCGTAAGATTCAGCGCGAATACGAGCGAGAACAGCGTGAGGAACGCGAAAAGGAGCGCGAACACGAGCAGAAACAGCGCGAGCTCGAGTTGGAACAAGAGCGACAACAACATGAACACGAGCGGGAACAACATGAATATGAACGTGCTGAACGTGAGGCACGAGAAAAACATGAGCTTGAGGTTTTGAAGCTCAAGCGAGATTCCTTGGCTTCAGGCACATCTGGTGCAGCCAACCCAAGCTCCACTAGCGCTCTTCCTACACATGTCCTGGCGACCCCACGCATCAAGCTTCCTTCATACAAGGAAGGCGAGCGAATCGAGCCGTACATAGCTCGTTTTGAGGACATGGCAGACATGTATCAACTGGATGAGGCAGCGAAGCGGCTCCAATTTCTTAGTTTATTTGAGGGCCCTGCCCTCGATATTCTCCACAGAATTCGTGGAGACAATCTCACGTATGAGATGATGAAAGCTGCACTCATTAAGACGTATGGTCTCACAGTAGACGACGCCAAAGTTCAGTTCATGCGAGCTCGTCTCCAAGACAAGGAGACAGCTGTTCAGTTCCTCGACCGTCTCACTGCTTACTTAAATGAGTGGATGGAGAAAGATGAAACTCCTTCCACGCGTGAGGGGATAATTGACCTTATGCTGCGTACATAGCTAGATAGGTCGTGGCCTGCTGAGCTCATAGCACAGCTTAAGATCTGCCAGGTGAAAGATGCCAGCCAAATGGCAGAAAAGGCTGACGCGTACTTCACTGCATACGGGTATCAAACTCGTAAGCAAAACACCTGGAACAGCAGAAAAAATACTGCCAAGTCTGGGAAGCTGTCTCAGACTGAATCCCAGCAACAAGGCCATTCTCAGAATAATGGCCAAGGTCCTAAACCGCAGTGGAAGGACCAGGGGCAAAACACTATGAAACCTGAGTGGAAGAGGTACAACAAGTACCCTAACCAGCAGCAGAATCAGCCACGCAACCGACCGTCGGGACAAACTTTTTCACCACCAGCTCAAAAGAGGCAGGAAGCGAACGCAGCCTTCATTCCTCAGCAGCAGCACGGTGGTCACGTCCCTACCAGTATGGGTACTCCCCCACAGTTCACTAGTTCCACAGTGACAGTGAACCCCCCTCCACAGATGGCCAATGTTCCATCTCCACAGGCAGTGAGTACGACTCCTCAAGTACCTAATTCTCAGGGCACCATGTTTGCCGAATCAGTTCAGCAGCCTCATGAGTGGCTAGCTGCTTCCTTCCAGACCCTCCCACAGGTGACAGTACCTTCCTTGTTCAGCCAGGGTTTGTGGGAGCCATCCCTGTGAAGGTCCTGAGAGATAATGGATCCTCAGGTTGCTCTGTCAAGCAGAGTTTAGTTCGGCCTGAGCAGTACACAGGTCGACAGATCCATGCAAACCTTATTGATGGATCAGTGAGATTGTTCCCTGAGGCATGTATCCAGGTGGCATCTCCATTTTATACTGGTACGACACTCTCAGTTGTCATGCCAGAACCTTTATTTGACCTAATCGTAGGCAATATTTCTGGTGTCAAGGATAGTTGCACCGAAGATGACGCTACTCAGACTTCGGCTGCTGCGGTAACACGAGCCATGGCTGAGGCTCCAGACTGTGTCACCCCAGTGACCATTGAATCGCCGCAAGATCTGATGTGTAGCCAACTTGTTGTTCAAGAACAACATTCTGACCCGACACTTGCTGCCGTGCGGAACAAGCAAAAGGGTAGAGTGATAAAGTATTCACGGGGAGGTCGAGCCAAGTTCCTTCGTAAACAAGGACGGCTCTACCGTGAGTCACGAACACCCGAGGGTGAGGTTCAACTGCAGTTTGTCGTTCCCGCCAGGTACCGCCTAGCAGTGTTACAATGGGGTCATTGTTCAGTCTCAGGAGGTCACATGGGCAAAAGGAAGACTCAGGGCCGTATCCGAGCTGACTTTTTCTGGCCAGGGATGAGACGAGACATAGATAGTTTTGTGCGTTCCTGCAGCATGTGTCAAAGTACCACTAATCAGGGACATGTCCTTCCTGTGTCGTTTCTAACCACACCTGTAATCTCTGAGTCATTTGAGAGACAGGGCAGTGGTAATGTGGGTGTAGACCTGATGTCTCACCTACTAACTGCTTACTAACTAGCAACTGTTGTATGCTGGGTTCCGTAAAATAGGCGGCCTCAGAGATTTGAGTAATCCATGGACCAGCCTGGTTCCCAGTCAAAAGTGTAGACCTGACGTCTCACTTGTTGGCCCCACAGGACACAGTATGTCCAGGGCCTGTACATACACGTGTTCCGTAGTTTAAGAGGGGAAGTTTGAGAACTCCGCAGAGGCGACTCGAGGCTACGTGAGCCCGAGTTTGCACAAGGATTCTCAGCTCCCCGATATTAATATAAGTACTGTAGGTTAAGGGGGAAGTTCGAGAGAGAACTCCTCAGAGGCGACTCGAGGCTACGTGAGCCCGAGTTTGCACGAGGATTCTCAGCTCCCCGATATTAATATAGGCACTAGGTTAAGGCACAGGTTGAGGACCCGTGTACAGTTCGAGGCTACGTGAGCCCGAGTTTGCATAAGGATTCTCAACTTGCCGACACTAATTGTAAGTGTAGAGTTAAGTTTAACCAGTAAACTACACGAGTCCTCGAGACAACGGCGTCCAGGGACTACGTATCCTGGTTAATAATCTACCTAATAAATTAATGGCGACCTCGAATGTACGAAGCTTAGGCTGTCACTTGTATTTTTCAACTAAAGCGTACCTTTCGTAGCATGTACTGACTGCTAGGCAGAGAGAGTAATTGTAATGTAATAAGAATTTTTGTCTCATTGACACTTTTGATGCTCCACCTTAATTAATTTTGCAGGTACAGCAATGGGTGTAGCAGTTTTGCTGTGTGGGACAGCTGATCGTCTGCCGCACGCTGCCGCCTCTTTTCCTCTGCCTTCGTCGTCGCCATATTATTAATATTACTGTGTCATTTTACACATAGGTACAGTTACACTACAACTGTCACACCTACACCGTGTATTACATACACCACGCTACACAACAATTAGTTGTCAGTGTAAATGTAGTGAACTTTCGCTCAATTTGACCTGAGTACAGGATTTTCACTGTCATCACGGAGTTTTTTCCCTCAAGCTTGCCCCTATTAACGTAAATACGAGGTTTTTACGCTCATTGGTGATAGTGATTTTCTCCTGTAGCAGGATAGCACACAAACCACAGTGTGAATCTTGTGTGACTGAGTTAGGATATATATATATATATATATATATATATATATATATATATATATATCCACAAATTTTTTCCCATAAGGAAAAAATTCATTTTGTAGGGGCGTAATGTCACGAATCAATTCGCGACATTTTCCTTTTGTGAGAAACCACGAACTATTAGTGGAAAACTCACTGTGTATCGCTCAGTTAACCGTTTCTCTCTCCATTTCGGTGGTATACTTTTCAAAACATTCGTCACTGTTTCAAAAGTGACCGATCTAATGCACGTCATTAAGTGCTCTACTGAGCGATATTATTGTTTCTTTATTGCTCGCCCCTGCTTGCCTAAACCGTTGGCCACGCTTTCTGGGCTGGCCTGTGCGTTCTACCACACGCATCATATTTGAATAGTCAGTCAAGTGTCTGTTGTGACGGAGTGAGGTTCTGTGCTCCAGCAGTGAGAGAGTAGTGAGAGGTCAGCTAGCACCCAGACTCCACTAGACTACGGTTCTCTAGGCTCCCACCCTTCTTTGAGTGATACACCACATTCATTGACCAGTATTTTCTTTTCGTTTTCCTAGACTTAAGAGTTTAGTTAAGGTGCTTTTCCTAGGCATAAGAATTTAGCTTTCGAGTGAGTGAGTACGATCTCTTTATTTGAATTCATTTGAAATGTAACGTTAAATTTATTTCTCTGTAATCAATAAATTTAACAGTTCTTTTTCTTGAGCTTAATGTAATGTAAACTCGTGTTTCATTTCTCCACAGTTAAGCTTATTTCCCTTATAGCTCTTAGCTTGCATAAACGTTTTGCCATTCATAACTGGTACTTAGGCCAGTCTTGTTGTATTAAGCTTAAAATCCGCTGTGCCTCCTAGGAGTTACTCATCAGCAAGAACCTGATATTATTAATAGTATTAGTTACTTATTGTCAGGGGTGAAGTAACTTTCTCCAGAGGCTAACAGTACTAATAAACAGCAATTGAGTAATTAGTCTCTGCTGTGTACTGTTGAGAAAGTTTAAAAATTCTCGTTCTTAGAGAATCGTGCGAAGCAAGCCAGCGTAAAGTAATCATTGCTTGATTTAGCAAGACAATTCTTGTTTCTGCTGTTCAGTATTATTGAACATTATCATTTAATATTTGCATTTATTTTAAAAACCCCGTGACAATCTTACTGTTTTGAAATTTAGTATTACCAGACGTCACCATTTCATGGCCACTTCGTGGTCAGTGGAGTTACATTCTTCTCTGTACCGGTATTCATTTTTCAATGAAGAAATCTTAATTTTTTCTTCAGCAATTGATAAACTAGTTACTGTTAGGTGATGACAAGCATGTCATATGCAAGTAAAGAGTGTAGCCCACACATACAGCACATATATGTAGTCAGATCAAATTCTTGTCCATTCACCCCATTCAAAATTTAATAACTAACAAATAGCATGTCAAGCATTGGATACTAACTATTCTATATGGTGACATCGCTTGTATCTCGTCCTTGCTAAATCAAGACAACTTATTCACCTTGAGGGAAACTTCGAAGTGGAAGGTTTAGGTACAGTTTTCATTAGTCTCACCAAAAAGATCCTATAAAAGTTTGGCAGAATCGACAAAGGCACAATCGACAAAGGCTCTCCTTATTCAAAAGAAAAAGACGTCTCAGTGTTGTCTTGACTTTATTTCATGTTACAAAGCAGGATTTGGTTAATTTACCTGACCTGTATGGCAACCTTCACCTTCTGTCCAGCCAGCATGGCGGTCACACTCTCGCACCCTCCCATATAACGCCAACCCAGAGTCTGTATTTATCTCCTCAATAACGCAGTGGCGGATCCACTGGGGTGGGGTGAGGGCAGGCAGTTTGAACCCCACCCTTCCTTTCACCTATGCTGATTTTTTTTTTTTTTCATGCAAAATAAATGAGTAATTATTATACAAAAATAGCAATACATTATATCCAGTTTCTGATTGTATGGATTCGTCATTATCGATGAAGCTTAGTTGTTACTATCTTATAATGAACTGTTAATTTAAGTATTATCACATTTTTTTTTACATTGAATACATGGCCGTCTTTAATGTAGAAAAAGAAAAAACAAGGAAAAAAAAAAGTTTTGGATCCCGTCTTTAAAGAAACACTGTGACCACCCTAAAGTATGGAAAAGATGGAAACTGGTAAAGCAATGTTGAAGGAAATACCGAACTCAGAATGCTATGTGGTGTCCTCAGTATTAATAAATTTCTACTTGGATGGGGATAAAAGAGAGAGGAAGAAAGCAATATAATGGAAACTAAGTTACTTAGAGGATGTATTTGTTCTTCACTTCTGATATTTGCAAATGATACTGCACTACTTTTAGGTACTGAGTCTGTCTACCAAAATGGGCTGGCAGTCGATCAGCATTATTTCCTGGTCTTTTTCTCTTCCCTTCTCCATAGTGTTCATGCCTTGGTATCTTTCTGTATCATCAGTAAAAAATAATGTAACTGATCACTGACGTCTTAACAAAAGACTGACGTATTTTGCTCCCTTAGTGTTCTTTTTTTTTTTTTTTTTTTTTTTCACTGATACAAAACAGCACCTTTCTCTATATATTTTCTGTGAGGACAAGAAGACATCAGTTTTGATAAATGTCACAATTTTACAAAATTGGCTATACAGTAAGTGTGCGAGAGATAAACTTCATCAAAAATCTCTGCAAAATGAAGCACGTAAGTATATTATATTCTTAAAAAAGTAAAAACAACTCGTAAATTAATATAAAAAAAAGGTGATGACTGTGTACTTTGAACGTCAACATAAATTGCTGGGTAGAAAGTTGTGCCCCTGACATTGAAGTAACTAGGGAAGGATTGCGTGAAGGGAGTAGCAAAAACCGGTTGTCTGGTTGCGGGGCAGGTTGGGCGTGCCGGCCTGGTCAAGGTATATAATGCAGGCATAGCCGGGTTGTGGGGGTCACACATTATAGCAGCTGCCACCACAGCGGACATGCTTATTAAGGTATCAACCAGACTGATAAAGAAGATCGTATACAGAAGCAAAATTTTTCCTTTCGTAATATTAGATCTGCAGTATTACACTTTATTAATGACGTAACATTTATCCTTGAAACAGCTTCTTAACAACAAAAGGAAGTACTGTAAAATCTAATGGAAAAAACAAATGTCACATGTTCATGATTCATCCAGTGAATTCTCGCATTCACCAAACCAAATGAGTTGCTTAAAATGCGTTGTCAAAAGCACACTGAACATTGCAGCACCTTGACTGCATATCACAGTTTTAACTAACATTATTTTTCCATACCTTCTCGGACTCTAAAGTGTGCACATTTAACACACTACTAGGCTCCAGTTTCTCTTTTGTTGTTGGGGCACGAAAGATAAAAACAATGAGTAAATAACTTTCATGATAGTTACTGATGTATTTATTTTACTCTTTTTCATTGTGATTCCATGTTAATCATGAGGTTACCAACTCTCCCTTACACAGTTCATGTGCAGCATCTCAACACAGTTCCTTAATCATAGTTTCGTGTTGTAGCACCACATTTGTTTAGTCAAGTTTCACACACACACACACACACACACACACACACACACACACACACACACACATTGGCACAGGTTTAATTTGCTTACCGGGTCTGGATGACTTCTGAGACGAATTAGTGCACAGTGGCGCTCATTTTAAAAGATTAGATTGGTACGTCTGATCAACTTACATTTTCTTATGTCATATTTGCTGCATCTTCAGCTTTCCTATAAGTGAAATAACATGAATCAATATTGCAGGTAACACTGGCTCTGCTGTTGTTGGCTGGGGTGGTGATGGTGTCGGCAGACCGGAGGCCATCCTTCGGTTACCGCTTGCCAAGGGTGAGCCATTAGTATTTTATAAGACAATGATGGTATTTTAATCTAACTTTAGACTTTCCTTTGAAGGTCTCATGCACCTATATTACTTACTCAAAATACAAGCAGGTCGTAGAGAAAGACAAATATATGTTTTCACGAGCAGATCTGCATCTTCAAACAACATAAAAATGGGCTTCTAAGTGAGGTAAATATAGATATCGGAGGAACGTTTTCATGTTCATTTTCTAACCCAAGCAAAATTTCAGGGTACTTCTAGGAACAATGCTGAGGACGAAGAAGGCGGGGCTGATGAGGGTGAGGAGGGCGAAGAAAATGAGCGAGATGAAGATGAAGGAGGTGATGAGGGTGGTGAGGGCTATGGCTCGTATGGATCAAGCGAGGCCAAGTACAGCTTCGAGTGGTCGGTGGAGGACGACTCTTCCGAGAACTACTTTGGCCACCAGGAGTCCCGCGACGGCGACCAAACTGAGGGGTCGTACTACGTGCAGCTGCCCGACGGTCGCCTCATGACCGTAACCTACTATGTGGACGGATACTCCGGCTTCGTTCCCGAGGTCACGTTCGAGGGCGAGGCCGAGTACCCGTCACAGGAATCTTATGAGTCTGAGGAAGACTCAGATGAGTCACGATAGCTTGGTAAATGTGTGACACTGATCACCAGTGTTTTCATCATTAATGATGTACAATCCACCCCTATTCATCCTCATCTCTTCATTATGTACATAATTATCTTAGATTCTATTAACTCATCCATACATCAGGTTACTTATCAAATTCTTCATCACAACCGCATCTCTCACTTATCTTAATGCAAAAGGATAAGGATGTTTTATTCAGAGAGCACATATCCTGTTCTGAAGAGTCCTCATATGCTGCAGCCTATATATATATATATATATATATATATATATATATATATATATATATATATATATATATATATATATATATATAACGTTGGAGCTTATAAGAATGTGGTAGTTACACAAACACTTGAGTGCTTTCAGTATATACTTAATCTTACCTAACTAATTGTCTAGTACATGGTGATGTATATGATAAAACACAAACGAATGTTCACATCGGATGCTCTGTTTGCTTGATTGTAAAATTATAATAGTTTGGGCCATTGTACAAATGTTTTGGGACTCCTGTAAAGATAGTATCTCATACGGACGTGTTTACTTGATAGGCTAATAAATAAAGGACATGTTTTACCATTATTTTTTTTTTCATTTTGCATGTTATTGCTATGACCGTAGGCTACTCTACAGGAACAAAATTTAAGCAAAGAGAACAAATTTTGAAACCCTCGGTACGAGTATTTATTTTTATGGCTTCTTAAGGCCCTATCACACGGTACCTCGTACCAGGAACGGCCGAGGAAGATTTAAGTGGAACAAAACTTGGACGCTATCACACATGTTCCTCGTATCCTCGGCAAAGGACATGCTTCTCACACTTTTGCCAGAGCCCCGTCTCGCGACTGTGGACAGTGATCGCTGTCGCTGACTTGATAAAGAATAAGGAGAAGCAACTTTTGTTTACAAACTGGTACACACGCGGAACTGCCTCAATTTCTCTATAAGGGCGAATTCAGCTGCCCTTGTCCAGGAAATCGATGATAAAGCCATCAGTACGTTGTTGTTGTGGTGGTGTTTTCAGGTGGCGACTGGTTCGTCTACTCTACCTGCAGTGGAGTCCTCAGTTGTAAACACGTGATATTTTATCGACATCACAGTTTCCTCGGTGTAGGAAATATTAACTCTTTATAAGGCCTTCAAAACGGTTGATATTTATTATAAAATATTAATAAGTATTCAGTGTTAGGCTAAATGTTTAATAATGTAGTATGATATATTCTCTGTCGAGTAGCCTGGGTTTTGGTCACACTGTTTTGCCCGTCGTATCGTCGGCAGGAATCCATACAGACGGGTTCCAAATGCCCGTGGTATCGTCGGCAATTTTACCACGTTACCGTTCCGATTTACCATCGTATCCTCGGCAAACCTCGTATGAGGTGCCGTGTGATAGCCCCTTTACAGCTAATTATATTTGGCTCATGACAGACTGCTTTGAATGTAAGGTATAGGGGTCTGGATCAGTGTGTTAAATAAGTATAATGTTACCTTGCTGTTTGGCACTATGCATAGTCGTGCAGCAGCCTTAATCTTAACAATTACACGAGCAAGTAGTGGAGCCCAATCGTGTCCCACACAGCAAAACTGATGTATTTATTTTCCTGTGGAAATGTTCAAGTCGTCACTAGCCAAGTGCTGTGGCCTGGTAGGGAAAAGTGGCGCAGGTGTTGTGTGTTTTCCGTCCAGTCAGAGCTGACGGTATCACTTCCCTTAACTAGTCGCTTACACTTACACTGAACCCCCTTTTATTGGGTCTCTGGAAGTAAAACTTTCTAAATTTTGGGCAGAGCCATCATCACTCTCTCCCTCTCACTGAGAATCTGGTCTTGCAATATTGCCACCACTATGGAAACTTCTCAACCTCTCCAGAGTTGTACCAACCCTCCAACCTTGACCCTCACTTCCCGTACCTTTAATTCAAACCTCTTCCTCCTTCACAATGTCCTGTACATTTAGGACCTTCACACCCATTCTGACCCGATCAGGTATATTCAGGTCCATGATTGTCACTTTGTGTACGAGTAGTTACCTGTTTTTTTTTTTTTTTTTTTTCCGGAGGTTTAAACATTGTACCGACCCTGTTCACTGTAGTTTAGTCCATTCAGGGAATTTTAACTCAGTTCAGTCCCAATACATCCCAATCGGCCACTGTAGATCCTTTAAATATGGCACTTCATATCCACTGTGGACAAGTTACCTTAATTTAGGTAACCCAGATTTACATATAAAAAAAAGTAGGTCAAAATACGTACAATCGAGTTCATTAATGCCAGTTCATGTCCATTTATTATCAATACGAGTATTATCAGCATCATCTCCAACCACTTGCTCCCTCTTTGGTATCCAGCCTGACAGTGGATGGCATTGACAGAAGTGTCTTTAGGCTACATGACCCTGGCATTCTTCACTCACTCTTACAATTATGCATTCCCCTTTTCATATCTGTATTTAACTGCTCACTCTCTTGTTCCAAACGATATTTTTTTTTTTTTTTTTTTTTTTTTTTTATCTTCCAGCATTACCGTCAGTCTCATTTACAAAGAAATCCTTTCTGTATTTTTAGAACACACTACATACTATTTCAGTGTATTTTTTTCCATCTAGCAATGACCACGTTTATTCCCGTAGCCCCTTCGTCCGTTAGGAATTTCTCGTAAATTTACATGCTGTTTAAATCATGCTTTTGTCGACAACTGTTGAAAATTTATCCGGGAGTGTAGTAGTTATAACGTCCCAGGCGGAGTGATACCTACCTTGATGATGAACAACCTGAATCCAAGATGTTTTCTATGTACAGTACATAGTGTGATTATTCAGAAACCTACTACCTCTCCAAGTGGTCCACAAATTATTCAAGAATCAACGGATGAATATGAAACATACTGGACTCATCACTGCTGACAAACTTTTTTTCCGTAGTGCAGTACGGCAGAAACCGTTTTCATTATGCTCAACGGGAATAAACCAGACTACGTTATTCGACGTGGCCTTATGTCTCTCTACAGTTACTGCAGCCCTCACTTGGATTCCTTTGAATTCCAGGACAACAATGTAGCTGACAGTTCTAGTAGCGGAACAGATTATGATGACAAAAAGTTGAAGGGTAAAGGGCAGCCATTCTCGCTCGCGGGTATTCTAGCTGTCATCTAACCTGAATCCCCACTTTAAGGTATCAGTCAGTATAACTTATACTTGGACTGACCAGGGAACCATCACACTTCCAGGGCAACAATTCTACTGTCTGATCAGTCACATCTCAAAGGCTGGCAAATCATAGCGTCAGTCTATCTAAGCATACTGGTAAAGACATAAAGCTTGTTTTTGTTTCACCACAGAATTCAAAACCTCATAGTTTCTCGCCTGCTCCAGACACCACCACACCACCAGCCAGATACTGAAAGAGCACGGCGTCTGAGATCGTTCATCGACGCCAGCTGCCTCCGTCGTCTCTAAGGCATGTTGCTGAAGAATCCTCTGGAGAGTCTCGTGCTGTCCGAAGAAGATGTCCATGTAGAAGCCATCACGCTGGACACTTGATTTTCACACGCACACCAGTACTAGCCCTCCCCTTGGCCTGCTATCACTCTCAGGCCTTCCAAAAATCCCCAGTACACTGAATACTTGCAGCACTCACACTGGTATACTACCCACATCATAACTGCATACATATACGGTATATTCACCCAGTTACTTAATCATCTGATACCCTGGGAACTCTTCTTCAGAGAAACTCCCACTTACAGAACTATATTCCTTTACATCTATTGTCTCCATGCCCCTGTATTTATTGTATGAATACACCTATCTATATGTTTCTCCAGTGTTTTTAGAACCAGCAAAATCACTTCAAAATTCACATGGCTTAGGTTTCACATCTGCATGAAAGTGTCGGAATGATCACATACTCATGCAAAGAACTTTTGTCCTGAATAACCATCTTCCTCTTCAAAGTATTGCCAAATTCAAAACTACTTTTCTACCTTTAACTGATTTCCCATTTTTTCTTACTTTCAATTTTACCACGCTTGGACAACGCAGCTCCCATACATCAAAAGCCAATTGCCTCCTTGAGCAATTGGCCATTTATTCTCAAACCGACTGAAGTTAATAAACACGTTTATTTATTGTCTTGAATGAGCATGCTTACTGGTGGGGCTCTCGAGACTTAGGCAACTGAACAGCTCTGCACAGTGCACAGCAAAATTATAGTTTTATTTATGCTTAATTATAGTTTTATTTATGTTTATTTCCGGAAATGTTTAAAGTGGAGGGGGATAGATTAATAATGATCTTGACCAAGCTATTCAATAAGATATGGGTGACGGGGTTACTACCATCAGTTTGGAAGAATGGTGTAATTGTTAAAGTTCCGAAGAAAGGAGACCTGAGTGAATGTGGTAATTGGAGGGGAATCTCTTTGTCACCGATAGCTTTGAAAGTTTTCAGTAGAGTGTTGTTAAATAGGTTGGAGCCGGTGGTTGAGGGTATTCTGAGGGATGAACAGGCTGGTTTTAGAAAGGGACGTGGTTGCAATGATCAGATCTTTATAGTTAGGCATTTGATGCAGCAAGTTAATGAAATGAGAGTACCGTTAAGTCTTTGTTTTGTTGATTTTGAAAAGGCTTTTGATAGTGTTTCGAGAGAGTCTATGGGGAAGATCATGAGACATTATGGAATACCAGAGGAGTTTGTGAGGGTCATTATGAACATGCATGAGGACACATTTTGTAAAGTGATGGTTGATGGTTGTCTGAGTGATTCGTTTGAAGTCAAGTCCGGAGTAATTCAAGGTGGTGTTCTATCGCCTTTACTATTTATATTGGTCATTGATTACATTATGAAACGTGTTGGAACAGAAACCGGTGCAGGTATACTTTGGGGAGAGAACAGGAAACTTTTGGATTTAGATTATGCAGATGATATAGTTTTGATTTGTGATGGGCCAGAAGAGATGCAGAGAGTGTTGGACTGTTTGGTGAGTGAAGGTCGCAAGGTGGGTTTGGTTATTAATTGTGGAAAAACTGAAATAATCAATATGAATATGGAAAATGCGCAGGAATGTGTAATTGGAGGTATGGTTGTAAAGCAAGTTGATAGGTTTAAATATTTAGGTACTTATTTAGCCAAGGATGGTTCTTTGAACTTTGAATTCGAGGAAAGGTTAAAGAAGGCTAATCAGGCAATGGGAATGCTTAAAAATATTTGGAATAATAACAATTTCTCTGTGCATACAAAAATCAAACATTATAAGGTAATGGTTAGGAGTATCTTAATTTATGGACACGAGTCTTGGTACAGCACAGTGACTATGGAAAATAAATTCTTGGTGTTTGAAAATAAAGCACTTAGAAGAATATTAGGAGTTAAGTGGTGGGAAAGGATACCAAATAGTAGAATTAGAGAAATAACGGGAGTGCAGCCGATCGATGAATATGTTAGATTCTCACGATGGAAGTGGCTAGGACATGTGTATAGGAGACAGGGAATAGTACGAGGTACACCAGGGTGGGTGGCACCTGGTAGGATAGGTAGAGGAAGGCCAAAAGAGACGTGGGTGAGGACAATGAGACGGGAAGCTGGAGATGAGTGTTGGGGAGATCTTGAGGAGTTAGCACAAGATAGGATGTGGTGGTGTGAGTTCATCGAGGCCCTATGCATCCCCGAGGGTGCCACAGGAAATGATTGATTATGTAGTAGTTTCGGTCATAAAAACCTCTTCTGAGCCAGGCAAAATCATAATGAAAAAGAGGAAGAACTGAACGACCTTTAAAGTGATTCTTTTTGCTTAAACTCCTCTTATCCAGAAGAGCCTGCGGTCACAACAACAATAAACAAATATACTAGATGTGTTACCACGGTGGGGTTCCGAAAACGAAGTCTGTTATGATCCATGGCCATGTGCAGCGGATTCTTTATTATGTGCTAATCTCTGGTTTTGCTAGATAATCTTTTGGCCAATAAAAAATTAATTTGCATCTCTTCTTGCCACTTTTCCCTTCCAACCAACCTTCCTACCTACTTATTTTCTTACCTATCGTACTCCCTACCTACATATCTACCTGCCAGCCTACATCCCTACCTCCTTTCCTTTCTACCTATCAACCTACCTGTCTATCTACCTCCCTGCCTGTCTACTTCCTGCCTACCTGCATCAACTTTTTGAGCTAACCACATAGGCGCATATTTAACGGTCTTTATGAGTTGCTAATACCTGGATGACCGTATCAGAATTATAAGGATTTAAATTACGACATTTGAATGCCCTCTCCCACGATACCAGTTTCATGACAAACCTCCTGTAAATAAAAGGGTTTGCTCTGCGGCCTTGGCCTCTTTGGTCAGTGTGTCCTTGAGGAGGACCTGAGCGTGTTAGTCACTAATACGAGGGCACACCATCAGCGTGCGAGGATTAAAATGACACCTCAGTGATCAAATCCGTCTATAACTGTGTCTTGTTGAGTGCAAATCAACGAACGCACAGACGAAATTCTCATTTGGACTTAGCCGCCCAAGGCTATCAACTTCAACTTCGGGAAAGAAAATCGCGATACAACCAACTAAAACTTTTATAAGCATATCAGGTAAACTTAGTATGATATGATGATATATTTTACAAGTTCTTTTGTGGGGTTCAAGTCCCACAACACTTTCCGAACTGGCCAACATTATATGACACATTTAACTGCACAGTTTAGTAAACAAAGTGATTGTGTACATTGTTTCTTCATCCATCGTTATTTTGAACATCACCAAGTTCTAGACAATGAATTGGCTGTGATTAGGAATTGCAGAGAGCTTAGGTAGCTGCTGAGAGAAGCAACTTGTTATTTTGCCTCACATTGGTACAACATCTGCTGAATGTGGCGAAATATGTGAGGAACATAGAAATAGGATATAAGAAGACTGAATGAGAACACATTCTTCTTCATTTAAGGTGAAATTGATATGTAGCAGATGCGGCATGTGATAAAAATGTTGATGAATAAACCGACGTATAAATAAGGCAGTGGAACCTATGAAAATCAGATAATTTATGAATAGATGAATAATTAATGTGAATGGATCATATCAACACATGAAACACAGTTTGGGGAAAAATAACTGACTAATGTCAAATATCGTAACCAGTTATCATGAGTAATACCCCTACGACCCCTCCCCAGACTCGTCTGCTTCTTCCTCAGGCTCGTAGGATTCCTGTGACGGGTACTCGGCCTCGCCCTCGAACGTGACCTCGGGAACGAAGCCGGAATATCCGTCCACGTGGTAGGTTACGGTCATGAGGCGACCGTCGGGCAGCTGCACGTAGTACAACCCCTCAGTTTGGTCGCCGTCGCTGGACTCCTGGTGGCCAAAGTAGTTCTCGGAAGAGTCGTCCTCCACCGACCACTCGAAGCTGTACTTGACCTCGCTTGATCCATACGAGCCATAGCCCTCACCACCCTCATCACCTCCTTCATTTTCATCTCCCTCATTTTTTTCTCCTTATTCGCCCCCTGACGTTCCCTGAAGTATTGTGAGTTTTAGGTCAGAAAAGTGTCTATTGCAAATTTAAGTGTTGCTTTTGAAAATTTTATTTTTAAATCAAGCCAGTTAATTTATTATTTGTCTCCTGAAAAGTTGATACACTGTCTAGATGGATTCTTTAAAAAAATCACGAACAACAAGTTTGCATCATGTAGATGCCAAACTAAACCAACATGAATTAACAGCTCACCCTTGGAAGGCGGTAGCTGAAGGATGGCTTCCGGTCTGCGGTCACCATCACCACCCCAACCAACAACAGCATAGCCAGTGTTACCTGCAGTGTTGTTAGATACATATACCGCCTGTTTATGTAAGTGCAACTTTTTTTTTCCTGTTTTTTGTGCAACCACTCGTGTGTGTGTGTGTGTGTGTGTGTGTGTGTGTGTGTGTGTGTGTGTGCGCGTGTGTGTGTGTGTGTGTGTGTGTGTGTGTGTGTGTGTGCGTGTGTGTGTGTGTGTGTGTGTGTGTGTGTGTGTGTGTGTGTGTGTGTAAAATGATGAGTGATATTACAGCCCATCACGAAAAGGTAAGTGATGATCCATACTTCGTTTATTTGGCTTGAGGTCAAATGAAGAGGAAATCATATAGTTCTGACCAAAATGTTCTAGTGCTGAGATGTTCTGTTCAGGGAGTGAATATATTGGTTAACTCTAGTATTACAGTGTTAAAAAGAGTTTTGCAGTGACTGTGAAAAGTCTCCCGTTGCAAATATATTTGAAAATGGGAAGTATGCAGTCAGAGTGTTGGGAAGAGCTGCATCCTGTTTTAACTCGATGGAAAAGAATGTGGGAAATGATGTAGCACTTCGGCAAGAGAGTTTGAAGCCACCTAAAAATATTGCACCTGTTTTACATTTTTGATACTGGCCGGACGATTATTTTTAGCTTAAGAAAGAACCTGGTAGTAATAACCTGATTTGAAGATAATATACTGTATTTGTAAACTGAAAACGTTGTACAGGTATATAGCACACTAAGGAAAGAAAAAGTTTAGTTTTTTTTTTATCGTAAATATTGGTATAAAAAGTACTTATACGTTCTTCCCTACTAGCATTTTTTTCATCATCAAAATCTGAGCATTCCACGTTGATATAGGATGAAGTCACAGCACAGTTCTTTGACAGCTTTGGGGACACTAATGAAGAGCCTCGAGAATAGTAGCCTTAGACGAAGGGGAGTTCGCTGTGCTCTTCCCCACACAATCCAAGAGCAGCAGTTTTAGATCAAAATGGGCTACCCGTGGATGAAAGACACAAATATACTTTCCCGCCCTCCTGTGTTGTGATACTTCTAGGTTACTAGTAGGTCCAAGGCTATTTGCTATACAGTTGTTAGTCGGTGAGGTTAATACATCCTTAAGCAAATACAAGAGAGGACAGGTTCCTAACCACAGCTCCTAGTCATTTTAGTCGCTTTCTTGGACATCCAGGGATATAAGGCTGGTTTAGTTTCTCTCCTCTCTTTTCGCCTAGGGATATTTGAGGGAATTTTATGGTAATCTTACTGTCTTATGATCGGGACAACTCTGGT
Organism: Coenobita brevimanus; assembly: GCF_032717465.1. Taxonomy (NCBI): domain Eukaryota; kingdom Metazoa; phylum Arthropoda; class Malacostraca; order Decapoda; family Coenobitidae; genus Coenobita; species Coenobita brevimanus. The sequence goes on from NC_137013.1 coordinate 2,961,060, forward strand.
ATTCTCTTGCAACTGTTCTCACATGATTTCATTAAGCTAAGTGAATCATAGCAGTCTGGGAGAGCTCGTACTGTTGCTATGAACCCTCTCATTATCGGAAAAACGATTGTGTTCTATTCCAGCTAGTATGGAACGATTTTTTTTTTTTTTTTTTTTTAAAGCCGAGAACGAGTCACAAAAACCTTACTGAGTAAATACTTCCACTTTCAGCCCTCTTATGGTCCGAGCAGGTCTATAACTCTACAACTCTTAAAACTAAAGGCAGAGATTTCGCCTGAGAGTGAATCACAAGACCCTGAATGTTAACAGGATATGTCGGTTCAGTAATTTAAATAGCTGTTTAAGATACAGGCTAAAACACACATGGTTGGTACCTTAAGAAGCATGTCAGGTGTGGCTGTGGTGGCAGCTGCTATAATTTGTGACTGCTGCTGCCCGGCTCTGCTTGGCTTATATACCTTGGCCAGTTCTGCTCACCCAACCTGTCCTGTAACTGACAGCCGGTGTTTACTTCTAGTTTCACGCAGTCCTTCCCCGGTTGCTTCAATGTCACGAACACAGCTTTCTACAGAGCAATTTATGTTTGTGAAGGTGCACCCTGTTCACCTTTTTCCTTTTTTCACTGTTTGTTTGTTTGTGTGTGTGTGTGTGTGTGTGTGTGTGTGTGTGTGTGTGTGTGTAAGAAACTCTAAAAAGTATGGCCCCTGTCTGGTAGAAGTAGCGATCCAATAGATTACCCGGTGTTCATTTAACTGATTACATGGTTGCCACTGAAGGTAATACTTCGTTTGATACAGTACTGGAAACCATTTTACTAGGCAATCAGTGCAATGTCCCCTGAACGTAACGCTTCATAGATTGAGTGGTTGGTGAGTGTTCCCACCTCCCACCTAGTAAACAAAGCAGACATTAAAAAAAAAAAATCAATAAGTGTGGTAAATGTATTTAAGAGTGCTGGGTACACCTTGATGGTACTGTGTGAAACGAAATGAATGGGTGAATGGTCGTGGAGTGCGAGGGTGTGAAATGTGTAAGATCGGGAACGAATGTGCGTGGACGATATGAAAAAGAAAATGCTTTGGTTGATGAGTGAAGAGTGGCAGAAAGGAATAAAAATTACAAATGTGTCCACTTGAGGTGTAAATATGTCAAGTTTCAGTATAAGAAGATGAAAGCAGCAGTGATTATTGCGCATGCTGCTTGAGACGATAGGGGTGAGGGGGAAAATGATAGGTTGTGGGATCAGCTGGATGTAGTAAGAGGACAGATGCCAGAGAAATGTAAAGCGTTTATGATGGGTGACGTGAATGGGATGAGTGGGAGATACGACACTGGTCCTGTAAGTGAATAGTGGGTCATTATGGAGTACTTGGGGAGACCGATAATGGAAGGCAACTGAAGGGAACAAATCGGGAAAGGAATTATGTATTTGTAATTTATATTGTAAACATAAACAGGCACACGAATATGCATGGTACAGAGGGAATGGAGACCGTGGTGAAAGGAGCCTGATTGATTGCGTGCTGCTAGAGCAAACCGTGTTTGGGAGTGGGACTGATACAAGGGGTTTGAAAGGACAATGTGAAGGTTTATCTGACAATATAATTATGGAATACTTGTGCAAGGGTCAGCTGAAAAGAATGAAATGGATAATAAGTAAGAGGATTAGTGTGGCAGGCATAAGGGTAGGTCGGCATCAAAATTAATGGTTCAAGATCAGTAATGCGTGAAGTGAGTTTGTTCAGTACATATGTGGATGGGGTTATGAGAGGAAGAAACACTGTAATATTTGAGAGAAGGATGGCACTGGTAATAAATGGAGAAAGATGGAGTATCTCAAAATAATGTGATGGTACAGAAGATGCAGTGATTCTTGGAAATAGCAGACAAGTTCTTGGTAGACTGGTGTAGTTATGGAAAAGAGATAAATGTGTAAAAGAAATGGAAAGTAGAGTGTTACTGGGATGGAAAGTGGCTGGTATTGTGAAGGCCCTGCAGCAGAGGTCTGAGTGTGGTGGCAGCGAAAGGCTTGTAAGAAAGGGTTATGGTGTACTCAGACATACGGGTGTGAGACTGTGGTGTGGCATGAAAATAAAACGTCCAGAGAGAGAGCAGTGGATATGATATTGTTGAGGACTGTGTGTGGGGTGTGGATAGTTGATATGGTAGGTAATAAAGTGGTTTAGGAAAGATGCAAAATAAGGAAGTCTGTGGACAATAGAACTGAAAAGTGTACTTAGACGGTATGGTCATGTGAAGAGAATGGGTGTGAATAGAGAGGTGAAAAGGGTATATATGAGCGAGTATGAAGATGGAAGAAGGTCCGATAGAACAAGAAGGAGGATAGATGTGACAAATGAGTATCTGAGAAAGAGAGGTATGAAAACTGTTGTCGCTAGGCAACTGACAAAAGATCCACCTAGCTGGCTGGGTTTTTATGTGAGCGAATGCATGGCCAGGGTTTGACACCCCTTTGTAACTGGACAGTCGTCGAACTGATTCTATTGGATAGGAAGTTTTAGCTTATCAAGTGAAGCCAGGATTCCAGGAAATTGAATGGTGAGTGAATGGGAGTGTGACTCATTCAATGGGCGATCTTTGGTTAGTTTATCATTCTGTCAAGTTCTTTCTGACTCTGGACCCCTGCCTCGCCGAACCGTAAAATGGAAAAGTAGAGCTGGACATTGATGATGGTACTAATGATTGATAATTATGTTGATATTTATATTTAGAATTGGGTGCAACAAAAAAGCCTGCAGATGCTCTTGTTGCCTCCTTTTTTTATAACATAGAGTTAAGAAGCGGAGTAATGTTTTCCACTAGTGTTCATCAAAGCAAGAGTTTTTCCTTTCATGCATTCATCACTATTTTTTTTCCCATTATTAATATATGCCCATCTCTCGCGTATCACTTCATCACTTCATAATTGTTGTGTGTGGGGAGATGGAAGGTTGGGGGGGATGTTGTTCCCTTTAACACCAGCTGACCTGTTATATACCTTTTTCCTTTAGCCTGTTTATTGTGTTGGGTTGTGGCGTAATATGTAAGGGTGAGAGGGAGGTGAGGTGCAACCGGCCTGCTGGCTGGACAAGAGGCCGAGGCTGCCACAAAGGTTAGGTCAGTTAGCCAATTACTGTTTTATATATGGAATAGAGTGAGGAATATGCAAGCACATTAACCCCTTCAGTTCACTCTCTCTCTCTCTGTCTCTGTCTCTGTCCTGTCTCTGTCTGTCTGTCTGTCTGTCTGTCTTTCTGTCTGTCTGTCTGTCTGTCTGTCTTTCTGTCTGTCTGTCTTTCTGTCTGTCTGTCTCTCTTGTTGCTGTGCAGGGGTTAGGGAAGGCTATACTATTGTCCCCTCATTCCAGTCTCCCCTCAGGTTGAATATACTTGTCTTGATATAGTAAGAATGAAGTAAAAAATTGCCATCATACTGAATGGGTTAAGTATTATCAGATGTTGTGACTGATGGTTAGAAAAAACTATGGTTTGACAGCATAGGTGCATGTGTATACCGTTTACTCAAATGCCATGCTACTGTCATCGCCTTCTCACCATCTGTCTCTTTATATTCATCATACTTTTCCTTCCTTATCCTCATCTTTACCGTTTCTGAGGCAATAGATAACTATCCACCGTTATGACACTGACCACTCATTCCTATTGAGTTCAAGGAAGTTGGCCAGCGTAATGATATTAACTCAGCGTAAAGACTTATATTTACGTCGATCAGCAGATTCCTCTCTTACCATCCTATATTCAAACATTTTATTAGCAACGTAACATTATCTAGCCATTAAAACATGCTTTGGAAGTTTTGGATAGCTGCCTCCTCGTCATCAAAACCATTGTCAGAAAATTACAGGGCCAGACTGACACCATTCTCTATTCCTGCAATGCTAGAGCCTGATAAAAAGCGTCTCACTCTTCTTCCGATACCAAGCCAGCCTCTATATAGCTGTAATTTCAGACGTCCAACTAGTTCCTGTTAATAAGATCACGCATATTCTAGGTGCCCCGGTCCACGCTGGTGCAAAAAGCTTACCCCAAAGATCAGTTAGTACATCTTAGTGACGAAAAATACGGCTTTGCATCTTTTTCCCCGACTCACCAAGTGTCATCACAGTCATCGTTACACTGACAACACCAGGACATTTGCGAAGATCCCCACCAGTTTAAAAATAGTACTTTCCCTTGAAGTAACTACAAAACAATGCATTCGTCGACCACATACCTACTCTGTGCTCATAACTGTCAGTACAGGTAACCCTCAGCGCGAATAACCAACCAAGCAGTCTTTAAAAATGCCTTGTGAATGCTATGTTTTGAGCAATGTGTGTGTGTGTGTGTGTGTGTGTGTGTGTGTGAAGAAGGTAACTTATTTCTGTCGAATGTAATTAGATTTGGTGGAAAAGTTCAGAGACAGGCAATCAGCAAACTTAGTCATTTTTTTTATTTTTTTATTAATAGGACAATATGCCGAAGGTCAAGCTCCCAGGGCTAGGTCCTACGTTGATCTCGTTAAACCATCTTAAAGAGTTTTTATTCATTTGGAACCAAACTTGGGGGATGGGTTGAGGGCATCGCAAGAATGAAGTGTATCTGACTTGAGAGCACTCAGTCAAAGGTCAAGGTTACCGGTGAAAGAGTTTGGCCAGTAAGTGTGATTGTTGATAAAATAATTGAAACAGTTTTGATCCAATTTTAACCAAACTCGGGGGAAGTGTTGAAGGTCATCCAAGGAACAATACTGTTATTTTTTTTTTTTCAAGAACAATAGGACAAAGATCAAGGGCACAGGGCAATTTACTTAAACTGTAATTAAACGATTTAGACCAAACTTGTACAAGGGTTGAGGGTGAGGGATGAATAAAACTATTCGATTTTGAGACCAATCAGTCGAGAACAAGGTTTCGGAAAAATACCAAAGACCAATATCACTGGGAAGACTGAAATGGTCCGGTCAAAGTGCAAGGTAAAATAAATAAATTTTGATCTGATATGAACCGAGGTCGGTTGATGGGTTAGGGGTACAAAGAAGTGCATAGGAAAGCAAACAGCAATAGTCCCAGTTGTCCATTCAGGCCAATTGTTAGAGGGTCTATGAATATACATATTTCTATGAGTAGAAATAATGTTAGAAAAGCAAGAAGGCTTACCCCCGCCCACCAAACCCTCAAGTCGAAGCCGGCAGGGAAAAGAGAGACGTACAACCATGCAACATAGAAAAACTGTCATATGAATTTCATTGGTAAAAATTGGAAGGTGAAGCTTCTCTTTTCCATGATAATCTGGAACGGAAAAGTAACATTAATTTCAAAAAATCGTGTTGATTCAGCTTTCACAACGATTAGAAACAGGAAAACAGCTATCAGTTTTTCACATTATTTGGCCATGAATGTGTTAAACTGGGGATTTGAGACAAAGATTGATGGCAAGGATAAACTCTAAATCCTCGCTAGTTTCTCTTCTTTATTCTTGACTAGTTGTAACAGCTCTGCCCTGAATGTCGCCCTGGTTTGAACTGGCAGAGTGCCGGTCGCGCTCCCAAGTCTAGCTTTCAAAAAATGCTACATAATCAAAAGCCAAGCAGCGGCGAGATCTAAGTCAACGAACTCAGTCACGTAGCCCTTCTTACAGCTACACATTGTTACACATAACTACATAACCCACATTAACATTTACGTAAGAATTAAACAAGGTTAACAAGTTATACAATGTCCCGTTACTAAGAAATCATTAGTAACAGATACTAATCCAAACGACATTTAAATGTTACGAATGTACTGCTGTATACCACATTCCTAGTCAGCCTGTTCTGTTTGTTCATGATCCTGTTGAAGAGAAAAATGTTTTGCTTCATTTGACTGGAAAGATTTACCAATGAAACGCCGCGAACTCGGGCAAAGCACTGTCGACGCAAAGCATCGCCCGGTATGCTTCCGCCAAGCCTTCAGTACAGACTCACCATACAACCTCTATTACAAGGTTCATTGAGATAATCTAATTTGTCCCCATATGACCTTCACCTTTGGCACATTGACCTTGTTGACCTAATCAGTTTATCGCCCTTTCATACTGTATCACTGACAAAAGCTTGGTCGAAATCCGTCAAAGGCATTAGGAAATTTTGCTCTCACACCCATATCACTTTGACCTTTGACTGGCTGACCATGCAGATCTAATCAGTTCATCGTCTCTTCATACTGTATCACTGACAAAAGTTTGGTCGAAATCTGTCTAAGGGTTCGCGATATCGCGCCCACACTCATATTACCTTGACCTTTGACCCCTTGACTCTGCTGACCTAATCAGCTCACTGTTCCTTCATACTAAATCACTGGCAAACGTTTGGTCGAAATCCGTCGAGGGGTTTAAAAGAGCCCACTTGTATGACCTTGACGTTCGACCTCTTAACCTTGCTGATATCAGCTCATCATCCCTTCATAGTGTATCACTTAACAAAAGTTTGGTCGAAATCCGTCAAGGGATTCAGGAGATATTGCGCCCTCAAGGATAAACTAAGTTGAATGACCTCGACTTTTGGCCCCGTGACCTTGTCGACCTCATCACTTCATTGTCCACTCATACTTTATCACTGACAAATGTTTGGTCGAAATCCAGGAAGGGGTTCAGGAAATATCGCACCCACAGTGATAAATTTAGTCAACTCCATGACCTTGATCTTTGACCTTTTGACCTAGCTGACCAAATCAGTTCATCAACACCGCATACTGCATCTATGACAAAAGTTTGTTGGAAATCCGTCAAAGGGTTCAGGAGGTATCGCGCCCACAGAAGTGTTACAGATGTACGGACCCACGCACGCACGCAACACGCACGGACGGACAGACCAATCACTTGATGCCTCGTCCACCATATCGATTACCATATCATGTCCTTCAAAAATTCTGAGTACCGATACTCGATTTAAATCCCCCTTCAATCTGCACTCCGATAAGTGAAACAGCTTCAGCTCTTCCAAGCGATCCTCATATTGTTCACTTTGAAATCCTCAGCCTTTCTTCAGGGAAATCTGTTCTGCTACCAATTTTCGTATCATCACCGAATTTGGATATTTTACGAAACAAACCATCGTCAAATGTCTATCCATCCATAGCCAGACGCCATAATCCCAGAAAGGGTAGCCATTTGTCTTTGAGTTGTTTGCCTTGCTGGGAGGGGCACTAATCCTCCACCATCCAAGGTGTGCGCTGTGTATGGTTGCACAACAGACAGGGGAACAACAGTAAAGTTCCATCGATTCCCAGGAAAAAAGATACAGTAGTAGTGGTGGTGATGGTGAGTAGTGGTGGTGATACAGTAGCAGTGATGGTGGAGATACAATAATAGTGGTGGAGTTACAGTAGTGGTGGTGATTGTGAGTGGTGGTGGGGATACAGTAGTAGTGGTAGGGATGGTGAATGGTGGTGGAGGTACATTAGTAGTGGTGAATTTGTGCACCCCGTGCTCCTACTTTTCTAAAGTTTTAAATGTTATAATTTATTTGTGTCGTTCCATATGTCTTAATAAAAATTACAGTTAGTGCAGATTTTTGTTGTTGTTGTTGGAGGGGGGAGGGGGGCACCCAGGATGCCATACAAGTTTGAACCGCCACTGACTGCGTCTACAGTTGCTACGCTACTACAGTTGTTACATCACTATAGTTGCTACACTACTAGAAGGATTAAGTAAAGTACTGGCTGACTATTTCATACATTGTCTAAAAATAAAACATCAAGGATGACAGTACTGAGCAAAACCAATAAGAAAAAGCAATAATGGATCATTTTTCTAGCACCATCTATTACTGATTTCAGCCACCCTGGGGCTGCCAGCACCCAAGGTTAAGAAAAGCTGCTCTAGGGCCAAGCAGTGCCTCATTGTATGTGTTGATTTTTTTCCTATATGGAAGAGCAATTGAAAAGTGAGGTGAAGTATCATAATGCCATTCAAGAATGGAAAGTAATTTTGTCACGCATTTCCTTCCATGTTTATGTATCTGCAATATTTCTGGAATAAACTGAAGTTGAAAAATCTTGTTTTTTGGACACATCTGGAACTATAACCAAGAAAAGTAGGCGAAGGTCTCTGAAACCCGTTTTTTTAATAACTCAAAACCACTAGTCAAACTCCCACCAAAAAGTATACAGACTTGGTCAAAAAAAAAAAAAAAAATCCTAGGGCCAAGAAGTGCCTCATGTATGTTTTTTTTTTTTCTTGTGTAGAAGAGCAGTTGGAAAGCTGGGTGTCCTAAATATCGCAACGTTACGCATAAGTGACAGTCGAATTTTTTCCATACAAATGTTTGGAAAATGCTTTTATCACGGGATTTCTTCCATGTTCATGTACCTATAATAGTTCTGGAGTAAACTGAGGTTGAAAATTCACGATTTTTGGACATTTTTGGACCTGTGACCATGAAAAGTAGGTCAAGGTCACTGAAACTGCGTCAGTGTCATAGGGTCATGTGCTGTACATCCTCAGTAAATATGATGAAAACCGGAGACGAAGAGTGACGGAATAATAATAATAATAATAATAATAATAATAATAATAATTAGTGGGGCTCTCAGTGAAGCGCATCTCTCCGATATGGGCAAAGTAATGTGGGTTTCGTGAAAAGTGTTTTCCGGATCCTGAATCTGTTATAATATCCGGATCGGCCTTAAAAGTTAATCGATTGTTCCCTTGGACATGGACTACCTGCCAGATTTGGTCCAAATCTCTTTTTCTAGTTTTGAGTAATCCTGCTAACAGACAAACAAACAAACAAACAAACAGGGGTGAAAACATACTTTGTCAGAGAGAATAACAACAGCAACAACAACAACAACAACAAGAACAATAATAGAAATATTAATAATAATAATAATAATAATAATAATAATAATAATAATAAATAATAATAATAATAATATAATGACGGAAACAAAGATCTCCACCCATGGTAACAGGTGGAGATCAGTAATAGATTCTTGAGGTGAAGGGGCAAGAACGTTAGCATATAGACCTTGAACTCTCCAGCCATCAAGTAACCTGTCCAGCCACGTCTCACCCTCCTATGTTACACCACACAACCGACTGCTGGCCCGACCCCAGTGTTTTTGCCACCACACACTAGAGTTAGAACAGGTTTGGGTTCAGATGCAGCTTGAGATATTTCCAGCTGATAAAATTAAATGGTGCTGGAAGGTCATAGGCTCTGTGCCATGAGAAAAGGAGGTCGCGATTATATTGTTTTCATATCTCTCGGTCAATGGCCTCCTGAGTCACTTGTAAACGATGCCTTTGCGATATGTTTTTGCTGTTGCTAATGAATTTGAGTTATGAGGACACGCTGGTAGCGGAGGGAGTACCGAAGACTGCAACAACCTACTCCAGTTTGGTTCTTTTATATCTGTACAAAATCGTCTAAAGGTAGCAAGGTTAAATTAATGATGTCAACGTGGTGGAGAGATTAAGATTGACTAAAATTAATGCGAGTCTTTGGCGTATTTCTGTCACCACTGACATATGATGGTCTTGGTATACGATATATCATCTTTAGTTAAATGCAAGATAGATATAATTTTTAGCTCATCAACACAGTCGTTTCTGCTTTTCCCCTCAAACATATAAAATAATGAACTCAGCCAGTCTCTAATAACGTCGGAATTCTGAGGACATCCTTGAACAACTATACCCCTTCAGTCGCCTTATGTGGCTCTGTTGCAAAGGCATTATTATGTTGCAAATCCTGAACAGTGTTGCTCAACATTTTAGGCTCAAGTGCCGACCTTTACATTCAGCAAGACTTGTTGGGACTCATTCTTCGTATTTTGCAAGCATGAATAAAATTAGAGCCCTGAAACTTGTCCAGGGGCAATATAAATCACAACGTGTTACCCTTAGTGGTAGGTGTTGGCGACAATCATCCACTCACTTGATGTAGTGCTGCCTACTTTTTCCTTAGCCTTTATCATTCTTTTTCTGTGCCTGTCCTCCTCTCTTCCTATTTCTCCCATCTTTCCTGTCACTACTTACTGATTTTCTTTCCGTTACAGGTGGCTTTACATTGAGTGACAAGCCAAATGGTTTCCTGTAAGCCAAGAAACCATTTACAACGCTGGGTGGTAACCATATAACCAAACCATACGTGCTCCCTACGTATCAAGTGGGTTGGTGGAGGGTTAGTGCCCCTCCCTGTAAAACAAATTACTCAGAGTCAAATGGCCACCCAGTACGGGATTATGGCTTCTGGCAATAGATAAATATATAGATAGATAGTGTTACCCTCTTAGTATGAATAACCACTGAGTGAATCATTTTCTTTGTTCCACTGGCCACAAGACACAATAATGACTCGAGAATCACTAGACATTAATGACTAAATTTTAAACACCAATGTCACTGTAAAAATGAGGCATATTTCCCTAAGATATAAAAACTGTAGGCTGGTATATTTCATTTGGCGGACTGCTGGTTGTGCATCCCTGTCCTCAGCTAAAGTTATTACTCTCGAAATTGCTATGGCAGGCTAGTCCTCAGTACGATATAATGTTTAAAGTCTTAACACTAAATTGTTAACTCATTCGGTGTGATGTCTTATTTTCTAGTCTATTCTTTCTACTGCCAGACGTTTCATTTACTGTTTAGATACAACCTTCATCAAATTATTCTCCACTAGATAGTCTCCTAGGGTGAAAATATATTGTTCGGTACTCGGCAAGGAAAAGTGGAATTCTTACTTAAAATTTCAGTAGCAAGTTTTTAATGAAAATGATTACTAAATGAAATAATTCTCTATCAGTGGGCAACCATATTATAATGATCCGATTTCTGTATATTTGTTGGTTTGTTTGTTACCGTAACACAGCAAAAAAGGAGCAACGTAGCGCAATTTTTATTCGAGCAAGGTACCGTGAAAATGCTCCAACTTGAAGAATAAAACAATTTCCAGTCCAATCGGGCCACCGGTTCCCGAGTTATGACTCATTTCTGGCCTTTTGACCTCGAGCGGAGGCCGCCGAAGGAGGCTTTTAAGCGAGTGGTAAAATAAAGTCAACATTTTCCCTGACTTGTGGATACATCTCACCGTGACACTGAGCGAGACAGTGCAACGTGGATGGTGAAGAGAAAAACTTGTCCTGGCGTGACCTCGGTTGCCTGGTTGCACAAAAGGACTGACCTGACCTGGCCTGGCCTGGTCATGGTATATTAGGTAAGCAAAACCAGTTAGGGGTCAGTCGTAGGTGACATCACAACAACCAACATGCTCGCTAAGGGACGGACACATCTATAGTTACTGGTGTCTTAGAGAGTTGTATATTTTCTGCATATATAAATTATGATTTCAGAATCTATTATTTGTTAAAAAAACACTAAATCACACCCAAAACATGAGATATAAAATACTGGTACTTTTAATTATGAATATATAAAACCAGCATAAAAATGATATGCTTTTGGTTTATTATCAGTATGGCAATAGGTGCAAAGAATTATCATAAAAAATAAGTTATATTAGTCTGAGTTAAAATAAACTTACTTTTGATAAACCAGCCATTGAAGCTTTTGATAATCATTTTGCATTATCGTAGGTGTTTTGGATATCAATGAGCATGGAATTGTTATTTGCAAATAAAAAAACATGTGTGCTATACATTCTGAAAGTTTCCATTAACTGCACTGAGCTTCACATTAGGGTAAATTTTATGCCAACTTTGAAGTGATAAAGCTAAGTATTGAAGAATAAACTTACAGAATTCAATTTACGTTATCCTGGTTATTTGAACACCAATACTCATGTTTTTCCTACTGGTTACGATCTCCAGTCTTTCAAACACAATGTATCTAGGCATTTCGAAATGAATGGATCTTGAATTTGACTTTGTTAATTTTTTTTTTTCCATGGAGGGAGCAATTTGCATGCCCCTGGCCTTTGGTTCCTTCTTTCTTGCATGAAAAAAAAAATGTAGCAAGCTGCCCTCATGGCGGAAACTTTCTCCCGCAACTCCACGGATCTGACATCTGATCATAGGTACACAGTATTATACAAATACGGTAAACATTAGCGACAAGAAGAAAAAATAGCTGCCTGACTGGTGGCTATATTAGGTTGTGTGGTTATTCAGGTGTATAATATTGCACTTAGAATGCCCAGTATGACCAGAAGCGCCTACTGTGATATTTACCAGTTTATGTGTCGTGGCCTACACTCCCTACATAACCCTTGGTATAATTCGCACTCAGTCTCGCCGAGCACGGTGAACGGCTGCCAATAATTTGTAGCTGGTAGCGTTTAACAGTAGCAGCGGAGAGTGCGCAGACAAGCCCAGAGGGGGCCTACAACCTCGTAGCTTAGGACAACAAGATGTTAAGTATCCCTTTCTGCCCCAGACTCCCTCCTGGACTACCAAAAATAACTGTTCCACACATTAAGGCTGTAAAACACAGAAACGATTTTCATCTTAAATATAACAATTGTATACAGATTATTTACGCTGCTTTACAAACAGGTTATACAAGCCAGTTACTTTAATACGAACATGGCAAACTACTTAATATACCGAGTCTCAACTCGACACAAGGGATATCTCAACTACTTATATACTACTTAATAGCAACTCAGTCACTTAACTTGATAATTATGTATGACTTAAGTGCAACTCAGTCACTTGACTAGGTAACTCATCCGTTGAGTAATTAATGTTTACTTAAATATTAATCTTACACTAAATTAATTCTACGACTTAATTAGTACTTCCACGACCAGGGACATACGCGTCCAAGTAATATTGCTGGTTCTCTGGGTAATGACTGCCGGTACTTTACGTCACACTAACGGCACTTATTCACCTTGCGTTACACTCGCAAAACTGTTCTTCAAATACTTCTACGCATCAGAACCCCGATGTCCATGGTCTTGACTGTATTCCTCTCCGTCTGTCCAAGTTAGACACAAGGCAAATTCTGCCTGACTGCCAAACACTCTCTGACTGCATCTCTCTTATAAGCATACTTATATACACTTTCATACGGATTACCGAGCCACCGATGCACCCCTTGACTACCTTACTTCCTCCCCTGAGACTCTACCCTCACTCACTGGCACACGACCAGTGCACTGATCTTTGCATCCTCAGCAGATGACAGTTGCTTAAACCTACTCCTCCAGTACATCACCCTTTGCACTCAGGCCCGGTATCAGTGTTTTCCGGCTTCTCAAGGGCTGTTTAAAAACACTACGCCCTGGGTGTATTTTGCACCTTACCTAACCATCCTCCTGCTCCCACCATTCCCTCATTCGCTTCATCTATTCTTGTATTTCATCTTCTTCCTCTGTAATCCTTTCCAACCCTCACTGTTTTCTAGCCCCCTCTGCCTGGTCCCACGCCTTTTCTTCACGTTCCACAATTTCGGCGCGATTCTTACGTCGGAGTGTTTGATGAGCTGCCCTTAGGAACTTACGACGTTGCCTGTCCATGGATCCATCGCCCCCTCCTACACTTCCATCTTCTTCTCCACTTCTCCTTTCTCCATCTTCTTCCTCTCCTCGTCTACTCCCACTCGGCCCAGGCCTCGGTTTGAAAGGGCCGAGTGGATGGGAGGTGGAGATGACTTCAGGAGCAGCGGTATTCAGGTCGGCGGCAAGTACTTGTCTGTTGCGGCCCGACATATTATGCAACACTACTCGGAAGGAAAGTAAAAACTTTTGCATCCTTCAGTCAAGTTTTCCTTTACATAGCCGTACGTGCGTGTCGTATTCTAAATGCTGTCAAATGATCGCATTCACTTACGTGCAACTCTGATCCCTTCTAAATGATAGCTTTTTGAAGTGGGAATATCTTTACATTATTCCCGTTTAGTGTTGCTTAAAAGGGTCCCACGTGCTGAGACGGTAAAAAAAAAAAAATAAACATAGAAAGATGGACATCAAGATAAAAAAAGTCAGATAAAGAAACATTAGTCGTGTTGGTTGTGGCTATTTTCATATTTGAAGGACGCTCGTTTAACAGGCAGTGGACTGTATTTCACAGCTGAAGATTCTGGAGAAGCGTTGATCACCCTGAGGTTACTGTATTATTTTGTGTAATATTCATTAATAGTTTGCTACTTCTTATTGCTTTTATTTTTTGTATTGACGCTGATTCCATTAAAAACTCACTAGACATATTAACTCTGACAGCCGGGAAACTTTCACACACACACACACACACACACACACACACATATATATATTCATTCATTCATTGCCAGACACCATGTATCCCTAACGGGGTGGCCAAGGGCTTAGAGTTAATTGTTTTACAGGGAGGAGCACTAATCCTCCACCAACCCCACTTGACACGTAGGGAGAACGTAATATATATATATATACTGTATATATATATATATATATATATATATATATACTGTATATATATATATATATATATATATATATATATATATATATATATATATATATATATATATATATATATATATATATATATATATATATATATATATATATATATATATATATATATATATATATATAGTCTAGCTCTCTCTCTCTCTCTTAATATGCTGAAATAAACAGGTTGGGATACGATATTAGTGAGCCTTTCCTGACGAAGATAGGACCCCAGTACAGTGCATGGCTGTCGTCTGTATTGGGCTGGAAGCAGAAACTGATGCTGCTCTCTTTAGTACAAAGACGTCTTTTTGTTTTTCAGGATTTTTAAAACGATTTTGTTTAGTTTAAAAGTCGCTTCAGTAAACTAGAGGAGTTAAGAATAGACATGCTTAATTCTTTAACCTGTTATTATGCTCGTTGCTACCATCTTCATCATGATGACAATCAACTGCAGCAGAAGTCGCTTCATTCATTCACATTCAGCCTCTGCCTTGTTGTTATATGTATTGGTTTACACAAGGCAGTTTTAAAACGTCCAGCATCGGGCCCTGCTGATTTTTGGATTACCATTGGCGCTCTGTAGATCTTTGAGGATCAGTTAGTCTTCCATAAATCACTTGATTTCAGTTTGGTTTGGTTTTATACATACTTCCTACCCTTCTGGGTACCCAGACCTCTGTGATTCAGTATCCTTTTCACACCGTCCTTCCACCTTCTTAGTCTCAACCCCATCTTTCCTCTTCCTTTTGTTCACTCTGTATCTGAACTACTCATCATTTTCAGTATTTTATCAGTCATTTTCTCCATACGCCCGCACCACTATATCTCACCCCAGTTTTCCATTTATATTTTACTTCGCTTGGTTGTACACATCTCTTTAAACATTGTCAGGTTTCACCCTTTCAGCCCATCTCACGCAACGTTGAAACTTTAAACCTTAACCACATCACCAACATTATCGCCACTTTCTGGTCCTCTGCATAAAGGACCAACGCTTCACGTCCATACCATACAGTCATACATAACCATTTTTACATAAAGAGACAATGATCTTTCCTTCCACACAATTTCTAACTTCGCTAATGTTAAGCCTCTTTTGTACTATAGTCTACTTCACGTCCCGGAGTTCAATCTGTTTGTATATGCCCCTCAGATACCTAAAGCATACTTCCCCCTCATCTTCCCCAGCCAGACTTATTCTGCTCTGGCTTCCTGGTACATCACATTACTCTGCTCTTTCTCGCATTCTCAGGTTCCTTCTTTCACAAAATCTTCTAAATTCAGATAACTTTGATCTGCTAGGTCTACGAACAAGGTGGTCGTCGTCAGCGAACTTTCCAGTCTCCCCTCCCCCAGCATCCCGTAAACTAGCCCCTCTTCCTAGTACTCCGCCCTCTATTCTCTCACCAGCCCATCAACTGATCAATGAGCAGACTTAACAACAATGGAGACATACCACATCCATGTTGTAACCCCACCTGAACCTTAAACCATTTACCCGTTGCCAGTCTCACCCTTACACATTCCTTATTCCTTTGATCAATAATTCACTGGATCTTAAAGTTTCCCTCCTATTCTACATACATCTGTAAAACTTGCTATAAAAACATCCTTATTAGTTCTCAATTATTCCCTCTTTAGGCTCACAAAAGGTACTCACAGATCACTCCCTGTTTCAATAAATACTACGCACAAATCACTCCCCCATTCATTATCCATTTCACATGCATTTCTCAAAGCAAAATTCTCTTCCACACAGGCCCTGCTGCACGAGAAACCTACCTGTTCCTTATTAAAATATTATTCTTTTTACTGAGCTACTCTTTTGACCACCTTGCTCTCAAAAGGTTTACACATCAAAATTTCGAGCATTCCTTGATGTCATCCTTTCCTTTATGCAGTAGCGCAATACATTTTCCTTGCCAGTCTTCAGGAGACTCATCTTAATGTGATAATACTTTAAATAATCTGAGTTTCCACTACATGACGCCATCTCCCCGATTTTTATTTTTTTTATCTTTTTTTTTAAGGCTATCTGTTGCAGTCCCATCTTTTCCTGTTACTTTCCTACCTTTCGCTTTCTGTTAAACTTTCTCCACCTCCTGCCTCCTCACCCAACCACACCCAGTGACCTCCTCACCATATACTAGAAGATCTGCTCCGAGCAAGTTTTTCTCCACTACCAGTCAAACATCCTTTACATTTAAAAGTTTTTCATATTATTCACATCATTTCTTTTTCGTCTCAGCAAAGTCTGTAACTACTTCTCCATGCGCATCCCTTACGTCATCCCTTTCTTCTCTCGTTTTCCTCACACTGTTCACTCTCTTTCAGAGTAGATTATTCGGCTGGAAAATTTTCTATATTTTTTCACATCATCTTTTGTTTGCTACTTTGAACATCCATTAGCTTTCTCTTCATTTCTTTTCGTTTCCATCACTATTCCTACTGCTCTCGCACTCTATATTTTTGCAGTTAAAATGCCCATTTCTTTTTCACCTGGTCTTTAACATCAGTCCAACTCTCACTAACCCTTCTACTCTTCCCTTCATCCACCTTCTCATACCACACTCCATAATATTTGTAAGAACAGCTTCCTCGAATTCCTTAATTATTTTTCCTCGTCCCATCATGCAACATTTATGTAAACCACTCTTATCTCCTCTCCAGTTTTACCACGCCTACCTCACCTGAAAGTTCACTCACCTTTATCACTTCTTTCCGACCCAGATTCTTCCTTTTTTCTACCACAGCCACTGGACATGTTCACAGCTGCCTTAACCAGACTGATATCCCACCCGTTGCCCTCTTGATCAGCGTTCACAGCAACCAACCTTTCCTTCACACGTCTGTCCACCAACTCATAATATCCTGCTGACCACCTTTGATATATTCTCTGAAGTGTATATTATTTAGCCTGTAATTATGCTGCACATCATTATGGCTCTTTGTGGCAAGGTCTTGTATTATATGTTATTAGATATATTGATTATGTGTTCGCTAGCAGTTTCGTAAGAACTCTATTACTGTCAAGCGAAGATGATATAACCTATTCCACTCCAAACTAGAATATATAATCTTCATAAAGGTCACACTTGTTACATTTTTAAAAGTTTTCTTTCCCGTTCTTCGTTTTTCTAATCCCCCTCCCCATCTCTCTCTCTCTCTCTCTCTGCATAAATTAGTCCTGCTTTGTTCTACGATTTGTTTTAAATGTTCCCTCGTTGCTTCATTAGTTGAGTTCATTAAAAATTACGTAAAGTCGTTTCCCATCAAAAGTTTAATCCACCCACCTTTCTGTTGTTGTTGTTGCTCTACCCCGGTTTCTCTGGCGAGCAGACCCCATCGACCACAAGCAAGCAGTCCTTGTAAAAGACAGCAACTCGCCAGGGACGGAGTAGGGTCCTTCCACATGGCGAAGCGCAGGAAAATGGAGGAGGCATTGCCCCCAAGAGCATGATCTGTGTTTAGAGATAACAGTCTCAGACTGGACTAAAGTAGTTGGTAAATGTTGTTGAGTTCCCCGCCTGGGAGTGTTCTGCAAGGCCAGCTACCGGGTCTTGGCTCCATTTCACTCCCACGGTAGTACCTCCCTGGTCGATGTGATACTATGCGGGGCAGAAGTGCCCATCTTCCCTGTGTCAGACACATGCTCTGGCAGCATAACTACCACACTTTCCTGTTAAACTCTGTAACACTAGGCCAACCCTCTTGCCTAGAATTCTAAACCGAGGTGGCGCCGGTGCCGTAAGTACCAGGCTGGTCTCTTTGTGGGAGGGAGCACTATCATCTCGGCCATCGCATCTGTTAATATACTCTTAGGTGATTTTGTGCTGTAACCTTAGATAAGGTGATATATTCCACACCAAGTTAAATTTGTATTAATTAAGCTTTATGTTTTACTGTTACATAGAACTTTTTCGAAACCCTCCACCTCCAGTAACAAATCGTAACACCTGGCTTGATACCCCTCCGTGTTACGTTATTAAAGAATGGCCCCTGAAGGTTGTGTTGTTAACCCAGACGTAAAAAAACCCACACCGATCCAATACTGTCCCTGCTATATACGAGTACCATCCAAGTTATCTTATATCCCAGATGAGTATTTTTCCTCAGTAAAGAATCACACATTACTTTAGATAATTACTTTACTCTTGAGCGAATCTAGTAAAATATAGTTTCCTTTTTAATTATTACTTTGACGGGATATCGCTCGGTTTCTCCTTATATCATTGGTATTCTTGTTTATATTTTGACATCAAGTATCTTTCAAAAGTTTCTGCAAAAAGCACCCGATCGTTCAGAGTCAGTCCCCTATACTGTACAAATTAAAGCTGATACAGGCAAGGCAGTGACACCAAATAGCTTCATCTGTAGGTCAGCTGATAAACCATGACATTTGTAATTGGTTGGCAAATATCGAGTGAATTCTCTGCTTTATATTTTAGGTCACATGAAGTTTTTTTAAGAGTCAGTTTTTACATGTGCGAGCGACAGAACGGAGGGTGTGATTAATTTTGCTACGTCTGTGTGTGTGTGTGTGTGTGTGTGTGTGTGTGTGTGTGTGTGTGTGTGTGTGTGTGTGTAAAATAATTCAAAGAGGTTTGGTCATATTTTAGTCAAAACTTGGTGAAATAGTTGACGATCAGCCAAGTGGTCAACCATTTTTTTTATAACAATAGGTCATAGGTAAAGGTCAAATAACAAGGCCAGATTAAACAGGTATTATCCATTTGACCAAATTTTGTGGAAGGGTTGAGGGTAAGGCGAGAGCGAAGGGATAGCATTTTTAGGACACCCAAAGGCCAAGCTCATAGGGCAAGGTCAAAGATCGGCCCATGGGTGAGAACAAAATAACTACCGTACAGTAAAGGCAGTTTTGAGGGGAATGTGAGCTGGGAGCAGGACAATGAAATGACGAGGGACAGGGTGACATGGAGGCGATTAGTTTGTGGCCATCCCTTACAGGATTAAGGCGTCTGGCAATAGATAGATAGATAGATGGTTTTGAAATGGTGTGGACCAAAATCGGATGAAGGGTTAAGGATCAGGTAAGGGGCTGACCTGTTATTAATGAGAACAGTAAGTTGAAGGACTAGTTACATGGCATGATCAGCTTAAGGAGTTCTGAATCCTGTTGAATGTTTGTGGAAGGGTTAAGGGTAAGGCAAGAACGACGGAACTGATTTTTGAGATCCTGGGAATAATTAGTCAAAAAGTCGAGATCAAAGGGAAATGTCAAAGGTCAAGGTCATCAAGTAAGGCCAACGGAACAGATATTGTGTGATACTGATCAAACTTGCCGGAAAGGTTGAAGGTACAACAAGAAAGATGGGATGATAGTCTAAGGGATACTAGCCTAAGGTCAAGGTAAAAGGCTAGGTCACTGTTCGAACTGTGAGTCTGTCAATAAAATATCTAAAACAGTTTTCCTTTGATTTCAGCCAAACTTTGCGGAAAGATAGAGGATCAGCGAGAGGATTAACCAATTGATTTTCAGAATAATAGGTTGATGGTCATGGTCACATGGCAAGATGTATGTAGGCAATTTTTTCGATTTAGGTTAAACTTTGTGACTCTATAAATGATACAGTTTTCGACTTAAATCAATATAGGTGGAAGGATGGAGTGTCACCCAGTGCTGAAAAAGTTCATTTTTGAGAGTAACTGGTGAAAGGTGAAGGTCTTGGGTCAAGGTCAAGTCACACAGTTTTGATCCGATTTGGACCAGACTCTGTGGAAAGGCTGAAGAAGGGTAGTCACGCCTAAAGTAATTTGGATCTGAGAACATTCAGTCAAAGATTCAGGTCACAGTACAATGCCAAAAGTTCATCCGATAGACCAGTTGTAGGGTAAAGGTGTTGCAATATATAAGTTGTCATTGTCAGTATTAATGTAAAATCTCGAATTTTTCTAGCATTGCTGAACGTACTTCTGTCCTTCTGTGGTTTGTCCATTGTGCTTCTCATAACTACTGTATCATTGGTATACAACAGAATGAGATTAAAGCTATTAACGATTTCATAAGTGTTCATGATTACATAACTATTGCCTTTACTTAGAAGAGATCAATTAAATAATTTGCCAACAGCGAATAAAAAAATAATATTGGAGATACGAATTCACCTTGCCACACATCTTAGGAACCGAAAAAAAAAAAAAAAAAAAAAAGCTTGTTTGACACCCTTGACTACCACACATGACTTCTTTGTAAATTCTTTTTATGCCAACAAACAAGTTTTACGTGTTCCTGACTTATTTTTTTATTTTTATATTATTTTATTTTTTACCTGAGCTCTTTCTCGCTCATACATAAGAAAAAGATTTCAGAAAGGACAACATCTATTCAACACTCTGTCTAAGGTCTGACCATTCCATTTAGTCCCATTATCTTGACCTTTAGGGGATTATTCTAAAAATTGAATTGCTTCACTCTTGCTTGAACGTCAACCCTCCCACCAAGTTTGGTTCGCATCGGATCAAAACTATCTGATTTTTCCTTCTCCAGTGGCCTTGACCTTTAACCTATTGTTCTCAAAACCGGGTGTTGCTGATCATTAGTATTTCCACCAAGTTTCATTCACATTGGACTGAAAGTTTTTGCTGTTGAATCGAATATTATGACCTTACCATGTAACCTTGACCTACGACTGTCTGTCCTCAGAATCTCATCTCTACCTCTCTCCTAACACTTCTTTAAAGTTGGGCTAACACTAGACAAAAACCGACTGAATTTTGCTCCTGGCACACACACACACACACACACACACACACACACACACACACACACACACACACACATATTGTAAAACAATACAACTGACTGGCTATCGTGCTCAGTTGTAATAAAAAAATGCTATTGTAGTCAGTAATAGCACAATATATTTTATCCTCAGTGCTCAACATAAAATATTTTTACAAAATTATTTGCACCACAGTGGAATACTTTAATCTAAAATGCCTGTCTCATATATTTTTTTTTTTTAATCCTCCATTCTCTTGCCATTTCCAAATTCACCATAATAACACCAAATTTTAACATTTATGGGTGGGGTGTGTGGAGAGGAGTGGGCGGGATGGGCTGAAATAGTGGTGAGTGGTGGGGCATGTTGGTGAAAGTATGTGCTGTGGGGAGGGGTGTTACTAATAGGATGCAATTTGGGAGTCGAAGGAGAGTGTCTAAGAAATTAATAGGAGGGGCACAAAGGAGTGGGTGTAGAGGGTGGGAATGGTTAAGATGATGGGAGGTGGTAGGACAAGGTAACGACTACAGCTCACAATCTGGTCGTTCTATGAGCAGTGACCATGGCAGCTATGAGTTTTTTTTTCTTTTTATTTGATGATGGTTGTGACGGGAAGAGGGGTAGAAAAAGTGTGTCTTGGTGGAAATGGGTGCCCGAAATGGGTGATGATGATGGTGAGTAGTGGATTAGGATGGAGGAAGCACACCTGGTGGAGATCGGCGTTGTGAGAGGCGGAATAGTAAACGATCACTTAATAGACTGATGTAGGAGGGAGCAGTGTAAAATGATAGAGTGGATGGAGGGGGATTAGCAGGCAAAGGTCCTGGGTTGGTGATGAAGCAGGGCACGATTAATATACCCTTTCAAAATGAGTGTTGCGGGTTGACTAGTATGGCGGTGAACTGGTCTGACTCAAAAACTTTCCCCGACCAGAGCGACAAGAAAGCGAAAATGAGGACGAATCGCTTTCATAAACGGTGCAGATGACATTAGATGATTTTTCTTTGCTGTGTAGAGAGTTTTCAGACTAGAGGGGTTAGATGTAGCCTTTGTAAATCCTTCACTATCAGGGGTCTCTCCAGTAAAAAAAAATATATATAATACCAAATCATACAAAAATACACACACAAACACACACACACATACACAAAAAGAAAAAGAAAAATACAGACCCGGTGTTGAAGATTAAGGCAGTTACTTAGAGACCTTGAACTCGTCGTCCAGCAAGTAGCCTGTCCACTTGACCTCACTCTCATATATTACGCCACACAACCCACTGTTGGCCTCTGTGTTTTTGCCCCCACATACAAGAACAGGTTTTGCCTCTGACCGAGGTTGAGATATTTTCACGATATAATTGATGCTGGAAGGTCATAGGGTCAAGTACCATGAGGAAAGTAGGTCACAAAAAATGTGGCAGATTTTTTTTTCAATTATTTTCTTAATTTTGTGTTTATATAACTAACTAACTAACTAACTAACTAACTATATGTATATACGTATATATATTTATATTTATATAGATAGATATATTTCTATATACTCGTATACCTGACTTTGTCTCACACACACACACACACACACACACACACACACACACACACACACACACACACACACACACACACACACACACACAATCGCTGGTGGTTGTTGTGGACATCATATTCAATGCATTTATGCCATCTACTGAAAACTGTATTCGGCTTAGGACAGACTTTTCGTAGATGAATGTTTTGATACAGCGTTTATCAATCCAGTGACACCAGTGGGTTCTCCGAAGCTGAAGGAACCTTATATTATAATGCAAGAATAATGTACAAAACGACTTCATTTTAGAGGAGGGGAAAACTTCCTATGCTTACCTAATAAAGAGAAGTCACGAAAGTGCAGTTGGTAGTAGCATATGCTGGTGCACGTAATTACTTGCTTAGAAGAGTTTAAAGTACCGCCACTAGGAAATTACCTCAGTAGCAGATCTTAATGACAATGGTGATTGAATGTAAGAAGTGCGTTCGTTGACCGCGTGCCTGCGTCGTGCCAGCATAATAATCTGTGGCCATACACTACAGCAGTCGAAATTGCCTAGAATTTTCCAGCGTGGTTAACCAGAGAACAAAATGAACGGAGATTGATCTGAGTGAATCTCTAACGTACAGGAACATGCCCAATACAACACTTTGACTTTCGCAAGCGTTAATCTTACTACATGTCCGTCGCCTCTCATACCTCACCAGCATGAGTAAGGCGTATTTTATGGCTATCACTCTCCGTCCATAAAGAAGGTCCGGTCCCGTAATGGATCTCATATGAAGTAATACAGATATAGACAGAAAGAAACACAGATCCACGCAGAAACAGTCTATGTCACTTCGTCAGGTCAGACTCAACACATCCAACGCGGGTTCGTCAAGTCATTACACGTCATTTCGGGATAAATCAGATGCAATTATTCCTATTTAGGGCCTTTGAAGTTCAGCTAAATTTAAACAGTTACGGTTCACTAACGACCATGACACTCTGCCCGGTTTAACCAATGTAATTCAGGTTCATTCACGACCTTTCTGGATGAGTTGAGCCCATTTAGGTTCTGTGACATTCCCGGTCAAGTCGTCGCCGAGCTATCGCAACCGTGTGTTGAATTGTAGGGATGTTGAGAAAAGGTGAGAATGTTCGTTGTACTTGTCGCAGATGGCGGGAGAAAGATTAAGATGAGTCTGTGGTTTGACTGCAGTTTATTTCTTCAAAGAGAGTATCTCACAAGGGCAGTACTGAGGTGAGTGTTTCTTCAAAGGGAGTATCTCACAAGAGCAATACTGAGGTGAGGCGGTTTTATACTGGCTAACCCCGCGCGCTCCTTCCTGCCTCGCCTCACCATGCCTCTATTCTCTCCTAACCCGTTCTGCCCTGTCTCTCCCATTTCCCATGTATATGACTGGTTGTGTCACGTGTAAGGGCACTGGTCTGTGGAACTTTCCAAGCCTGGGGAGTTTCCCATCAGGCGTCATTGTGCTGTATGTGAATTTCCTAACAAGAATATGCATTGCTGTTTCCTCTAGCTTTCTTGCTTAGGCACGGCTTTCATCTAACCTCTTTTTATATACGTTACTAGCTATTATGTAGTGTGTTACGATATGTTAGTGTCCTGACATGTCCAGAACCCACCTAAATGCGAATGAAGAGTTGTGAAGAACTTGAACTATCTTCGTCATCTTAGTGGACATAACTGAACCCAAAAGGACCAAACTGACCCAAAAATGACCCTTGATGCTTTGACTAGGCGCAAATGAATGGGATGGACTTTTTAAGCCAGTAAAGTCCATTTAGGTCCAGCTGGATTCATTCAACGCATTTCGTAGTGATTAGGCCATATTAGGTCAGTTTATATCACTTCTGAGGTCATTAGCATTCATGTAAGTCCTTCATCTACCTTCAAACTCAATCAGGTGATTTTAGGAGAGTTTAGGCTAGTTCAGTGGCTTTCAGGACCAGTGACGTCTATTTACATGCACCAGAGCACAACCAGATGTGCCTAAGTCCACCCACGTGCAATCAGTTCAGTCTAAATCCATTCTAACCAACCTACATCATTTCACCCATATTCAGAATCAAGATCAGTTTACGACTGTTTCAGCATACCAATGAAGGCTTGCGTAATTAAACAGTTAAATGAATGTGATGGTGTTTGGAAGAATGCAGTCTAAAATTTTTCAGGTACTTTACGTTCCCTTTATGTCCATCGGATTGATTCGCAGTAACACAGATCATTTTAGTTCATGTGTGTGAGGGTAGTCTATCTATCTATATACCTAGGCTGCTTCCCCCAAAGAAAGGGAGGTAGTCGAGACAGGACGACACACTCCCAATTTACTCATCCACACACACACACACACACACACACACACACACACACACACACACACACACACACACACACACACACACACACACACACACACACACACATTCATTCGCATCTTAGCCCCAAGGGGAGAAGGGACAGATCCTCACCGCACCACACAGCACAAGGGTCAACTGTGCAGTGAGGGTAGTGCCAGAAATAAGTCCTATGGCAGTGATGATTTTCTGTGATAGGTCGATTCGCGCATTTCAAGACTGGGTGGGGTAGGCCTAGATCAGTGAGCTGGACTGAGGGGGATGACGATGGATGGATGGACGCAATCTTAGGCTGGCTGTTGCTGTTCTTGTATTACCCTAGTCTGTCTGGGCGAGCAGACCCATGAACCTCAGGCAAGCAACCGCAGGGCCGTCCATGAAATGAAATGGTTTTACTTTGGGATAGAAAGCGTCTCGGCACAGCAAGTTGCTGGAGAAGAATGTGGCAGAAAAATCCCGGATGAACGCTGTATTTACGTCCCTCCACCATTTACAAGGGGCACCGTAGTAGGCTCCACATCACCTGTTGACTGTAGCGTTATCACTCAGCGCTGTACATGATTTGCAACGTTACGGAAAACCATTAGGATTGTCACTCAGTGTGGGGCTACCTGAATTGGAAAGAAACATATAAAGTGGCAGGAAGGATGGGAGTCATAGGAAGAGAAGAGGGCAGACCAGGAAAAAGAACGATAAAGGTGAGGGAAGAAATACAGTAGACAGCACTACATCAAGTGAATGGATGATGGTCGCCAATACCTACCATCAGTTCGGCTCGTAATCGAAACATTCATTAAACTGGTGGGGTAAGTGGGATGGGCTGATATTGGTGGGTAGTGTAGAATACTGGGCGATGTGTGTGTTATGAAGGTCTCTGCACGTTGACTAGTATGGTGCAAGTCAGACGTGGGGGAACAAAAAAAAAAAAAAAAAGAAAAAAGAAAAAAGGAAAGCTTGGTAGAAATGCATGAGTGGCAGCGAGTGGTGAGGTGAATTAGACGATTACGCTGTGGAAAGATGAGTATTATTTGAGGGAAGAGCTGGCACAGAGAACAGATCTCTCTTAAAGATCTGATGTGTGCGTGTGTGTGTGTGTGTGTGTGAGAGAGAGAGAGAGAGAGAGGATGGTGGTACTATCTTTGGGAGCATACTACTCTTGAAGTTAGGAAGGGGAAATGGGTTAGGAGGATTGGTGAGGGCATCGGTGGGTGATGGTGTAGGATGGGGTAATACACCCTGTAGGATTGGGCAGTGTAGCTTAGCTGGTATGGGTGTGCCGACAGTTTCATCCAAAAAAGTAACCAAACAACAACAACGACGACAATAAAGTATACACGTGTTGGTCGCATTGTCATTGCATCTCACGAATCAGGTAAAAATTATGTTGCAATGTCCACGGTAATGTACAGGCCCACTTTTCCCCCTGACATGAAAATATCTCAAAGGGATACTGAGCGTGGAGGCGGTGAAATATCGTCGGGTCAACACAGTGAGGATAAAAACTTGGCCTGGCGTGACTCCGGTTGCTGGGTTGCGAGACAGGTTGGCTGACCCGAATTATCCTGGCAACTTCAGGATATATAAGGCACGCTCAACCAGCAAGGGGTCAGTAGTCGCTTCTGTCACAACAACAACCATGCTCGCTAAGGTACGGATGCAACGACAAATTACTAGTTTCTCAAGTAGTGACGTATTTTCTGTGGTTACTCTTTTCTTTGATTTATTAATTAGTTATAGAGAATATGGGGAAACTTACCGTCCACTCTCTCATAGTAAAGATAAATTCAGGTGACTCGACACTGAGTCACAAACTAGTGTCTTGTATCGCACGAAACCATTTACTACTTTGGGAGGTAAACACATAGTCAAATAGAAAATTAGTGGTCTGGCGAGATAAGCCACTTCTACTGGATGTGGCTCATAAGGGTTTACATCTGAGAGATTTAGGGTTTAGTGTTCATGTCATGTACAAATATTCCACTCAAACATGCTCGAGGAGCAAAGCATGAATAAAATGTCTGGACTAGATAGCATAACGCCGGATCCCAACAGTCTTCACGGGCAAAGGAGTAATTGGATGGTGGATATATAGATATATGTATAGATAGATGGATAGATAGGCACGTGATCTGTGTTTCCATACTTGCTGTGCATTGTACTGAACTTATCTCCACTTTCTAGTGATAACCAGATGATACAAGTGATACAACCACTAAACAAAAAATCACTCTACTGAAAGGCAAATGTAAAAATTGAATAATATCAGCTTCAATCAGAATTAAGATTTTTTTTTTTTTTTTGCTATTTAATATCCGTATTGACTTTCAGAAAAGAGGAAAATGCCTGTGACTTATCATTCTCATATTACACAGATGAAACTGACCCTGCTGTTGATGGCTGGGGTGGCGATGGTGTCAGCAGATCAGAGGCCATCCTTCAGATATCGGGAGCAGGAGGTAAGATATTGTGTTAGGTTAGGTTACATCATTATATAATGCTTGATGTTAAATCTTTCGCATTTCTTCTGTAAATACGTTTCACCGTACACTCTCTCTCTCTCTCTCTCTCTCTCTCTCTCTCTCTCTCACACACACACACACATTTTATATATATATATATATATATATATATATATATATATATCACTGTGTTTGTCTATCTACAATGAACAGGCGACCAAGGCACTTTCCATAAGATCAGTTTAGTGTAAATATGAAAATTAATGAATAAAGATATTTTAATGAAGCAGATAAATTTTTGAATGTGCAGTAGTGTAAATGATCAGTAATCCACCAGGGAGCTAACGAAGAACACGCCGACAATGAAGATGAAGGAGGTGATGAGGGTGGTGAGGGCTATGGCCCGTATGGATCAAGCGAGGCCAAGTACAGCTTCGAGTGGTCGGTGGAGGACGACTCTTCCGAGAACCACTTTGGCCACCAGGAGTCCCGCGACGGCGACCAAACTGAGGGGTCGTACTACGTGCAGCTGCCCGACGGTCGCCTCATGACCGTAACCTACCACGTGGACGGATACTCCGGCTTCGTTCCCGAGGTCACGTTCGAGGGCGAGGCCGAGTTTGAAGAAGACTCTGATGAGTCTGAAGAAGAGTCAGACGAGTCTGAAGAAGATTCAAATGAATCTGGCGAGGGATCACATGGGTACTACTCAAGATAACTTGGTACAACATGTATTGATTACCAGAAATTTAAACACTGATAATATGCTGATGCATGCACGTGTGTGTGTGTGTGTGTGTGTGTGTGTGTGTTGGAAGTACTTTCATTAACAGATGTTTTGTCACTCATCGTTTTGTACCGAGTAGCTTATGTTTTTGGTCGTTTGTGTCCATTTACTTGTCTTTTTTCAGGCGCCTTTCTGAGAGACCTTAGACGATTTCTTCTTCTCTTTCCCACATTACATCACGTATGCCTGTGTTTGAAAATAGGACTAGTGTTATAATAAGGTTCCAGACATCAATCATAGACGAATATTTTCAATGAGATGTCTGACACTGAATTTCATCTAGCTACGTCTTTCCCTTGTTTTAGTGCTATCACTGGTATCGTTCAGTATATGCTGATGTGTTGTTCAAGATGTGTGTATAAAATGTTCAGTTGTATTTTCTTTCACCGTACTGTATATATATCATTTAAATAAAGTCAGTTCCTCAGATAACTGTGCGTATATTTTAACAGAGAAAATCTATAAAGAAAGCAGTAATAAAGTGAGCAGAGTAAACAACGTGAATAAATCAGTGAAAATACTGCTAAATACCGAAGCTACTCCACTGTCCTGGTATACTAAAATAAAAAATGGTGAATATTTAAGATTGTAAAATATATCCTGGCACTTTGTGTGGACATAATTTTTTTAACTCACCGATTTTCATGAAATTTTCACGTTATTTGCATTGTATCAGTGTAAGCTCACTAACCAAATATCAACCAAATCCTTCAGAACCTTCTTTTGTTAGACTAAATCTTGTACTTGATACATGTTTAAATAATGATTAAAATTTAATCTTAACGATCCTGACTATCATTTATCGAAATTCTCTGATATTGTCTACTTAGATTACGGATTTATATTGCAATTATTAATTTTAAAATTTTCTACTTCTTATAATATCAAAAAAATAGCACAACACTAAGAGTAAAGGAAAGGATTTATAGGCTCTTACATACAGGCAAGAGTTTGCATATATCAGACTTTTGCAAAGCAGCATTAGTTGTAGCTTTTAAAATTGAGATTCCTCTTAGAATAAATAATTTCCTTGAAAAAAGGAGGGTTTTAATGCAGTCAGTAAAAAGAGGTCACAGTAATTTTGCAATATTTGACTTACATTATTTCAAATCCAGGTGCCAGTTTTGACATGGAGAATAATGTGCTCATGAAATAATTTGCGAAAGCTGCCATGAAACTGAAATATAAATGAGACAAAGTACAGGTGGTTCATATATTACGTAACCCAATTCCAAGATGATGTGGGGATGGCTCTGTCATGATTTACCAGTGTTGATCTGCATCATACTCTACATAATACATTTCCTGGTTTATAATATCTTCTGTTTTTACGTCAGTTCATTGTATGCTTCATTATCAGTTTTATGAAACGACCAGATATTCAGCCTCCTAAGCTGACTGAGACGTTCCCGTAACACAGTACTGAAGAATGCAATCTATGGACCACCCTGTATATACCAAACCTGAAGTTTAAAAATCGTAAAACGGGTGTTGAGTGACGTGTTTGCGATTGTGTCTGTATGTGTGTCAGCTAAATGAGTCACAAATTTTAAAACCAAACTTGATCGACATACTAAGTTATTTTTCTTTTTTAAATGTCAAAGGTGAAGGCCACAGAGCTAGGTCAAAATCTGATCTTGCAAAATCGGCTTCACTAGATTTCGTCCAATTTAGACCAAAGTTGGGGATGGTTTGAGGATATAGGAAAATTGCTATGATTGAATATTGAGAAAAATCTATCAAAGGTCAAGGTCACAGGACAAGATCAAAGTTGTGTGTCTGTGTGTGAACAATATGAATAAAACAGTTTTGATCTGATTTGGCTCAGACTGGGTGAACTGGCTGAGGATCCCCCAGCGGATTGACCTACTTTATATAACAATGGGACAAAGATCAAGGTCACATGGCAAGATCATTTTTATTTTTTTTGTCTAGTTTAAGGCAAACTTTTGTGGAGGAGTTAAGGATAAAACAAGGATAATATGTTTTAATTTTCAGAACAATCAAAGGTTAAGGTCACACGGAATGGTAATAGGTCAAGGTCACAGGCCAAGGTCAACTCAAACAACTTAGTTCTGATCTGAACCAAACTTGATGGAAACGCTGGGTCATGCAAGAACGAAAGAATTCATTTCTGGGAGCAATCCATCAAAGTTGAAGGTCATAAGGCAAGATCAAACTTAAATTCATGTGTCTGTGTTAACAAGGCATCTAAATTTTCTTTTGACCTGATTTGGATCCAACTTGGTAGATAGGCTGAGGATCACCCAAGAGATTGATTTTTTTTTTTTTTTTTTTTTTTTTTTAAAGATTATGTAAAATGTCAAGGTCAGATGTTTCGATTCGACATGGACCATATTTTGTGGATGAGTGCATGTTAAGGCAAAGCTATAGGGATTAGATTTTGAGAACTATTCATCAAAGGTAAAGGTTACATGGAAAGTCAATGATCAAGGTCACTGGGCAAAGTCAACCTAGTTCTGGGCTTATTTGATCCAACTTGGCGGAAGTTGTTGTTGTTTGATATTTACCCACACTTGGTGGGGCACGGGCAAACTAAGAGCCCGTCAGAGAAAAGCCTTAAAAAAAAAAAAAAAAAAAAAAAAGCAGGATCAATGCCTGAGAGAATTACCGAGGAGGAGGGTAGTCCCGCACAGTGCGCAAAATTCTCCGAAAAGATGCATTGCCAACAACCCTAGCTGCATCAAAGACATCATCCCCAGTACGAGGGAAGCCTCCGCCAGGACCTGCAAGAAGCAGCGCTGTGGCCGGACAGTCTAGTAAGTAATGGGATAAAGGATCGGCGGACCATGCATGGCAATGGGGGCACGGGTCAGGCTCCAAGCCGGCAACCTGGCGGTAGCACAGGAAACCTAAGCGGAGACGCCTAATCCTAACTAGAATAAAGTTGGGTAATCCAGTTGGTATCGGAAGAGGTGAATAAGATGTGGCCGCCGCATACCAGGCAGCCGAGCATGATCCCTTGGCAATACAGAGTTCATGCTCATCCCTGGTACGCCTGTAGATAGTGGCATACACCTCTGAGAGGACACGGGTGGCACAGGGGCGAAGCGGAAATGTGACAGCAGGGAGGGTGCTAGCCGCACGTGCAGTTGTATCTGCCAGTTCATTCCCCCAAACGCCAACATGTCCAGGGACCCAGTGAAAAATCACTGAGCCACCACGCTGCTCAATGAAAGACGCAACAGTATATATAGCCGTTAGTAGGAAACGGTGAGATGTAAGCGCGAGAGACTCCAGACACTGAAGGGCAGAGAGTGAGTCAGTGTGCAGAACGACTCGCTGATGCTGATGCCGGTAAGCATGACGCAAGGCACCGAGAAGAGCCACCAGCTCCGCCTGGAAGGCTGAGACCCCCGTGGAGATGCGCCAGGATTCAGTGTATGGTCCAAAAGGAAAAGTCAAAGCAAAAGCCGCCCCCGCTGAGCCATCGGATGAGACTGAGCCGTCCGTATAATAGACTGCCGAAGCTGTTGAGTTGACAGTAGAGATGCTACAAAGACTGACCTGCCGAAGAACTGCCGGAATGGAGTGGCGAGGCTTAGGCACTGAGGGATAGACAACAGTGAAAGGGGGGGGCGACCAGGGGGGAGGAGGCAAGTAACCTGGACAGTCTACCTCAGGATCACTGCACACCTCCGAAGCCACGGCCAAATCCTGTAGTAGGGCCGTAGTGGCACGAGCCCAGTCATGGCGAGTAAGCGGGTCAGGGGGTCGGCCTGCTAAACGCCGCAGTAAAGCCGAGACCGGCAGGTGCGGATGGCGATGCACAAGCCGGAGTGTTTCAGCTGTTGCACGCAATGCAATTCTATGAGCCAGTGAAGGAAAACCACTCTCCAGACATAGGTTAACCAACCTTGTCCAGCGTGGCGCATGTAGCATGGTGCGGAGTGCCTCATTTTGAAGGACCTCCAAGGACTGAGAGACATGTGGGGCAAGGCTGGTGAGACATATGGCACTATAGTCCACAAGAGAGCGGATAGCGTGGACAAAAAAGGTGCGTAACACTTTATAGGATGCCCCTAGACTGCGACGAGACAGATAACGCAGAGCAGAAGTTCGGGTGGCAGCCCGCTCCCGCAGGTACCTGACGTGCTTGGCGAAAGTGAGGCCAGCATCAAAATAGACGCCCAGGTAGCGGTGGAGCCTGACCAGCTCAATGCTGCAGCCATCAAGCAAGAGAGGACGGTCTGGAGGGCGGAGACCGAAAGGTAGGCACTTGGTCTTCCCGAGGTTGACCTTCAGCCCGAGTTCATTACACTTGGTGTGTAGCCGAGAAAGAGCAGCGGGTGCCTGGGTGAAACAGTCCCCCTCGAAAAAGACCAGTGCCAAATCGTCAGCATACACCAGCAGAGTCACGCCGGGACCATAATCCACCGTTAATAGCCCTTCAACAAGGACATTGAAAAGCAAGGGGCTGAGAACACTCCCTTGGGGCGTGCCGTTAAGATGGTGGTAAAACGGTGAGAGCTCCCCTTGAAACCTGACCCCTGCCGACCTGTGCAAAAAGAAATCCCCCACCCATGAGAGAAGTCTACCCCCAACTCCTCGGGCCGCAAAGGCTGCCTGGATGGCTAGAGGGCTTGCCAGCTCAAAGGCTTTTTCGAGGTCGAGGAAGACTGCCATCCCCCGTCCACCTCGAAGCTCCCCGAGGAAGGAAGCAAGGCAGTGAGAAGCACTCCTGCCAGGATGGTATGCAAAAGTCCTCGGGTGCAACGGTCCCAAACGCCAGGCAAGGCGGGCACGCACAACCCTTTCTGCTGTCTTAGCCACACAGCTAAGGAGCGAGATAGGGCGCATGGCGTCGGGATCGCGAGGCTTTGGAATCGGGTGGATGATAGCTGTCTTCCACGACCTCGGCAAACGGCCCTCAGACCACGAGAGATTGAACAGACCAAGCAGTCTCTCACTACCACAATCTCCAGCATGAGACAAGAGAGAGTAGACAAGCCCATCGAGGCCAGGTGCAGTGTCGGTTCTGTGTCGCAGCGCCTTATGAAGCTCCCTGCTGGTGATGGGAGGATCAGCGGGGTCAGGTCTGGCACAAGCAGCCTGTACAGCAGCGACACGAGAAGCCGACAGCTGCTCCTGTAGGGCTCGGACAGGTTGCGGAAGATTGTGGGAAGCAGAACGATCCGCGAAATGCTGAGCAAGACGGTTGGCTTCAGCAGCAGGGTCAGGGTGTGACGGTGGTCGAGGTGGACGTGGATCAGAGATGGACCGGATCCTCCTCCACATCTCACGGAGAGTGGAGTGAGAATCTAAGGTTCGACACCATCTAATCCACGCCTCCTCCTTAAGGCGACGCTTCTCCAACGTCACATGGCGTGTGACAGCAGCCAAGCACCGACGGTGAGGGGATGTACGGCGCCGCCGGTACTGCCTGCATGCTGCATTGAGCCTGTGATTCAGCTCCCTGACCCTGTCGCAGTAAATCCAGCCGTCCCGATAGCACCGCGTGGATCGTCGCTGCAGAGGAATAGTGAGAGAGGCAGCCTGGGAAAAAGCACGGGCTACCTGATCTGCTCGACTCTCGAGGTCCGGGGCAGGAGGAGATGCCTCAAAGGCCGCAGCTAACACACGGCCAAAAGCCGGCCAGTCAGCCCTGCGGAGATCCCACCTCGGTGGAGGGAGAGGGGGAGGTGGGAGTGGAGGCAGTGGTAGTGTAACTTCAACTGCGAAATGATCACTAGTGAGGTGGGGGTGAAGTGACCATGTCGCAGATCCAGCCAGAGGGAACGACACAAAGGATAGGTTGAGACGGCCCCCAGCCACATGAGTAGCGACCTTTGTATCATTTAAGAGAGATACACCATCCATCTCCTCCAGTACCAAAGAGATGTGCCGCCCTGCATCATTGGACGGGAGAGGCGATGAAAGCAAGGCATGGTGGGCGTTAAAGTCGCCCCCGACATACACAGTGCCCCTGGCAGCCTGGGAGAACAAATCTCCCATCTCCAGGGAGCCCCTGTGACTTCGGTACACGTTGTATACCGTCAGGGACGACGTAGCCAGATGGAGAACCACGCCCAGAACCTCCACATCAGGTCCACAGAAAGGAGGAGGTTCACAGTCTGTGCACTCAATGTGGTCCTGAACCAGAACGGCACATCCCCGTGTGACGCCACGAACGTACGGGAGGAGATGGGTGGTGTAACCCGTGAGACGAAATGTGGAACTGTCTGGGAGCAGGGTCTCCTGCAGTAATATGATATGTGGGCGGTACCTTGCAGCCGCCTCCTGCAAGAGCGGGAGCTTGCTCCGTGCTCCTAGGCAGTTCCACTGAAGGAGTCGAAGGGGGGAGCCGTCCCGCCGTCCGGAGACAGACAGAGACGGACGTCCTCCAGCAACGGAGGTGAGGCCATGGCTGTCGAGGGTGCCACGACGTGCATTGGTTGTTGCTCTGGAAGGGGGCGAGGCCGACTCTGCTGAGGGGTGGAAGACAGAGCAGTGGCCTTCCTGGGCTTGGCTCGCTTGAAAGAGCGAGCCGGCTTGCGGGGGGGAGTCCGTGGTCCCCCTGTTGAGCGAGCCGGACGTCGAGGGGCAGGATGGGTGTCGGGACCATGCTGCTTCCTGGCAATTGCGCGATCGATGATGCAATCGGCTGCGGAGGCGATTGAGGCCGCCTTGAGGGTGATCCCCAGTTTGAGGGACACTGCTTGGGCAACGGCCACTGCAATTTGGGAACCCAGGTCCCGCAGATCCTCCGCCGTGAACGCAAGAACTGGTGGAGCAGCAGCAGTGGGTGGGCTGGGTGTGGAGCCAGGTACTGGTGGCGGAAGCGTCAGGGGCTGACTTGGCGCTACCGTGGGAAGTGGTGGCGAGACAGGCGGCTGTTGGCGGTGAACCTCTGCTGTGGTCTGGACCACAGTAAGAGCCGAGGGCAATGGAGGGAACTCCTGGTCGCTGAGAGGTGGTGGACGCTGACTGGGAGGGCGGCGCTGTTGTCCCCAGATGAAGGTGCCGGGGGGAGCTGGAGTGGCGCTGGTGGCCTGATTTTCCTTCACAAAAGCAACCTGCCTCTCTCGACCCTGGTTCACTCTTTGAACCCTCGCGGGGCAGCTGCGGTGCCAGGCGTGGTGTCGTCCTGAGCAATTGGGGCACTTGGCCGCAATTGGTTGCTTTGCCTTGAACCGCTGCAGGCACTCGTCCGTATCGTGGGCGCCACTGCACATGCCGCAGATGACGGGGCGGTTGCAGTTGGCACGGTGGTGCCCGTAGCGTTGGCACCGGTAACAGCGCAGCGGTTCCAGCGTGAAGGGGCGGAGATGGAAAACTCCCTAATTGCCCAGGTCGAGGGAAGGCACGAGAGGCCCTCGCAGAGTCACACAGACCTGCAGTGTTTCCTCCCTGGTGCGCTGGTTTTGACAGCGTTCTGCTGCCTCTACTAGCGCATGCCTCAGAAGGATGTCCACCGGCATGCGCCGAGGATAGCCCATGACCGTCGCCCTTGTAGTCTGGGCGCCCTGTGTGAGCTCCACGAGCTTGACAAATGGGGTCTCCTCCTCCGCCACTGCCTTCAGGCGCAGATAAGACTCCTCCTCGGTAGGGATCAGCACGCAGCTGTCGTCGCGGCCGTAACGATTCATAGCCACTAGGCCCGGCAGGTGTTGCTCTAAGGCGGCTACTGCATCGTAGCTCGTGCTGAACCCCACCTGGAGGGGAACGCGGAAGGCTGGAAAGGACGAGCGAGGAGGTGGAGGAGGCACGACTGACACTGAGGGGCGATGAGTAGAGGAAGGCTGCCGTGGCGCCAAAGTCCTTGATGCTGGAGGAGCGGTGTTTCCCTGCGGCGCTCGCCGTGGTTTGCGCGCCACAGTTATGAAGCCGTCAGCGTCCTCGGTAGTAGTAGCAGGGGCAGCTCCAGCGGGAGAATGGTCGGCACCGGGTGCCTGTGCAGCACGGGCTCCACTGTGTGGAGATGGCATGGCAGTGGTAAGGGCCTGGCGGCATGGGCAGGCAGCAGTAGGGGCATTAGCAGAGGGCGCGTTGGTAGGGACGGGAAGCGGAGCCGAAGCAGCTTCCTCCATAGCCTCATGGACACGTGCAACCTTAGCTGCACGTGCCAAAGTGGGAAGGGGGGAGGCTGAGGCGACAGCCCTCGCGCGGGGAGCCTGCCCTTTAGGACGACAAGAAGTGGAGGCGGAGACGTCACCAGACGTTGACGAGTGAGAGCTCGCATCTGAGAGACGCCGCTCTCGCTTCACGCCTGGTGTAGCAGCAGGGCGAGTCGTCCTCTGCTGGGACTGGGATGGGCGCGGTGGCCCCGTAGGCCTGGGGATCTGGGTGCGTCTCATGTCCCTGAGGGACAGTCACACAAACACGCAAAGACGCCACTCACACAGACACCCAAACAGATACACCAACACTCACTCTGGAAAAAAAAAAAAAAAAACTAAGAAAAAGCCGGCAGTTCCCTAAAGTGACGGGCTACCTATGCTCCCCGCCCTCTAAAGGGCGACGTGGGAGGCCCCGCCACTGCCCCTTTCGGGTCTTCCCTAATCTATCAGAGCCGCTCTCTGCGCTTCCTATAACCAGGCCCTAAAGGCCCCCCCTCATGGAACTGCCCTAACGACAGCCCTTCAGGGTTCGGCTTCGTACCACGCAGAGAGACACTAACGGCAGCCGGAAAAAAAAAAAAAAAAAAAAACACACCCACACACTCACAAACACACTCACAAAACACCCACACACTCACACACACAAGCTCGCAAGGCTATCTGTCAGAGACAGAGTCCACCCAGAAACAGAGAAAAAAAAGAGAAAAATCGCCTAAGTAAATTAGGCTAAGTCCTGCAATGGCCAAAAACAGGAAAAACTCCCGAAAATTGCTTCTCAGTAACTGAGGCAGAGTCCAATACTCGAGAGAGACTGGCAAGAGGTCCGCTCACCACGAGAGCTAAGCAGGGAGTGTTGGCGGAAGGCTTGAGAGTCAGACAAGGCATAAATAATTTGATTTTGAGAATAATGACTCGAAAGTCAGTAATGATCTGAAATATTCAGCCCTTTGACCAGTTGCTTGGGATGAGTGTTGCACTCTGTGCTCCTTCTTGTATTTTTTTTATTTTTATAGTCTTAGGAAGGTACCAATGAATATTACGCAGAAAGTGACAATATATGAAGTAAGAAATAGTAATAAGTTCGTAGTTCTGTTGCTTCATTTCTTGAAGAGCTTGTAAACACGGAGAAAATACTTCCCCCCCCCTCCCTTACAGAAATGCTCTTGTGAACAATAGGCCACTATAGACCGTATTTTCGTCTGCTTAGATATCGCGGTGGTTTCCTCTCTCCTTGTGCTTTAGAGTGTCTGATAACTGTGAGTAACAAAAAATTAAGGATTTTTTCATTATACTGTAATTAGCTTACGTGAACGATGTCGTATACAAATACAGTGTATCCTAAAGACAACTTGCACCGCTATGTTAACACCTTCGATCTGGTGAGGCATTTGTACACTCATACTTCTCAAGAGAAAGCGGATGTTGTTTGTTCGACGAGTGTGCACGTGTTTGTCGTGTATGAACAAAGTAACTTACTCAGTTTTTATTTGATTTTAACCAAACTTTGCGAAGTGTAGAGAGACTGCCAAAGGGTAAGCCTGTTGTCACTGAGACCAGTAAGTCAGAAGTTAAGGTTGTAGAGCTAGATCAAATTATACCATAGCAAGGGTTAACTTTAGCAGTTTTTATCTTGTTTAGACCAACCTTGGTGGCAGGATTGACGATAATGCAAAAAACGAAGAGACTCGGTTTGAGAACAACCAGTTAAAGGTCAGTCTTAACCGTTTTTCATCCATCCATCATCCAACCCTACATTGCCCCAGGAGGAGAGTAGGAGCCTGGGGCTAGGCAGTCGGTCCCGACATTTAAGATGAGAGTGACCAGCCTCACTCATCCCTGAGTGGCACTACATGAGCAATCAACCCCAACCACCCCTTGGATATAAACCTTCACCGGCTGAATCCGACTGGAGCGCAATAATTACGCACTAAACCACCAGGCGCCAAAATTTGGTTAT
Source organism: Coenobita brevimanus (assembly GCF_032717465.1). Taxonomy (NCBI): domain Eukaryota; kingdom Metazoa; phylum Arthropoda; class Malacostraca; order Decapoda; family Coenobitidae; genus Coenobita; species Coenobita brevimanus. The sequence goes on from NC_137013.1 coordinate 2,999,369, forward strand.
ATGGTTACCACCCAGAGTAGTAAATGGTTTCCTAGTGTACAGGAAACCATTTGGCTTGCACTCAGTGTAGAGTCACCCACAGGCAGAAGGAAGAGGAAAGAATGAAGGAAAGAAGGACAGAAGAGGGAGTCTAAAGTCACCCATAGGCAGAAGGACAAGGAAAGAATGAAGGAAAGACAGAAGAGGATGGAAGGAAAGACGGATGGAGGAGAAGAAAGAGCAGACACCCGACAGCAGCACTACATCGAGTGAGTGGATGGTGAGCGTCCCCACTAGGGAACAGCAGAAAGTAATGGAAGAACGAAGGTGATCAATTATAAGAACAACCAGACAAAGGTCAAGGTCACAGAGCAAGGTCAAAGTTCGACCTGTGTGATCGAGTGGAAAGAAAATAACTAACATGGTTTGTGTTTGATCTGGATCAACCCAGATGGAATACGTGATGAGCAGCCTTTGAGTTGATCCTGTGTTTATGAAAATAATAGCTTGGCGATCAAGGTCACATAGCAACGTTAACTTTAACAGTTTGTATCCGTTTGTCACCCAGCTTCATAGAAAGCTTCAATTTTCAATAAGGATAAAGGGATTTGATTTTGGAAACGATCAAAGGCCAAGGTCGCGAGGAAAGGTTGAAGTTCTAAACTGCAGGACAATGTTAACTGAATGAGGTATGACCTAATTTTAACTTTTTTTTTTTTTGTGTGTGTGTCCGACTCTGGGCATAGGCTTCACAGCCTGCTATCAAGGCCCAGCAGTCCTCCTACATACCATACACCTATACATGTCACCACTTAGTGGAACTGTTGGGGGTCAGGCAAGAATTAAGTAATTCGATTTTGAGTACAGTCGGTTGAAAGTCAAGGTTACAAGGCAAAGCCAAATATTTGGTTCCGTAGACCTGTTGATGGTTGTTCGTGTTGGACTCTTTCAGTGTTGCTTTTTTCTTTTAATTTAGTCTTTCTAAAAGGTATTTTCATATGAATCTTTTCAGCTTATGATAGCGCAAAGTATAGAAAGGGTTAATGGAGAATCTGTCCAACCCTTGAGTTCGATTGGTCTCCTACAGTGAATAAACTCGCATAGATGTATCAAGAATAATGTGAGAAAAGATGTACTCGAATTAAAGTTATTAAAGCAATGCATTCTGTATCGGAATTTCGATAAGTTTTAGTTAACACACACTCTGTAGATGAGACCATGAAGCGTGTGAAACTGCTGTAAGCTTAGCTGCTGTGAACCACTATATGAATGTATTAATCTAAACTTTGATAACTTTGAGGGTCGTTCATTAAGATCATCTAAGAACAAAGCTGCGAAATTGAATGTAAAGGAACCTCGTTATCATAAAAGAATAAAAAAAAAATGAAGACCATTGCTTATATATTAAGAAAGTTTTGATCTTTGTTTTGTCTCTTGCAGTGGTACCTGGAAAAGACTAAAGAAATCCATCAAATTTCCCTGGTAAATAACTTTGTTAGTACTCTTTTAAGGAGCAAAAGAGTCCAATATTCCAGTAAGTCAGACATCAGTACTACCCCTGGGGGTAGGGGGGTTTCAAGAATACTCCCCCAGTATCCCTGCTTGTCGTACGAGGTGACGAAAAGGGTTGGTGGTGGGTTAGTGCCCCTCCTCGTAAAAAGAACTAACTAAACAAGCGAATAAAGCGCCTCGGACTCGGACGAACCATACGTTGACGACTATGGAAAGGACAAAGGACATTCTTAGGGTGGGAACATGGAATGTGAGAGGAGTGAATGATGAAGTGAAAGAGAGAGAGATTGTTCAGGTGCTTGAGGATGCAAGAGTGGATATATGTGGATTGACTGAAACTAAATGGGAAGGTGAAAGGATGAGAGAATGGGAATATAGTTTAGGTATATGTGCGCGAGTTAATGAGAATGAGAGGGCAAGAGAGGGAGTATGTCTGATGATAAGCAAGAAGTGGAAGGAGAATATAAGAGAGTATGGAACAGTGGGTGCAAGGATTGTATGGGTGAGGATGAAAGTAGGTATACAAGCGTGGCCGATGGTATGTGTGTATGCTCCGATAGAGGACCGAGTGGCAAGAGTGAAAGATGAGTTTTGGGCGAGAGAAGAAGCATGTATGGCAATTTGAGAGGAGCGAGAGAGTGTTTTTGATTGGAGACATGAATGGCAAAGTTGGGAATGGACGAATGGATGGAGTGGTTGGTCAGTGGGGTGTGCCAGCTGAAGTAGATGGGAATGGTAGTGCTTTGGTGGACATCTGTGCTGGTAAGAGGTTGGCAATAGCCAACACTTACTTTCGCCATAAGATGATCCACCGGTATACATGGAGAGTAATGAGGAGGATGGATGGTGAGCTTGTTGAACTAAAGGCAATGATAGACTATGTGTGTGTGGATGAGCGATTAAGAAGACAAGTGTTGGATGCAAGAGTGTGGAGAGGTTGGGGGAATGGAGTCTCTGACTATTACTTAGTGATGGCCAAGGTAAAGCTACAAAGAAAATGGTTGAGGAGACGAAGGGGAAGACAGGAGGAAACAGCTCCTCTGACAAAAGTGGAGAAATTGCAAGAGAGTGAGAAAATGGCAGAGTATAAGAGGATAGTGGAAGAAAGATTGGGAAGGTATGAGCTAGAGCAGATGGAAGGAGTGGAAGATGTATGCAAGATATTCACAGAAGAGATAGGCGCTGCGTGTGAGGTGGTTTGTGGAGTGAGGAGGAGATGCAAGGGTGTGCAAGGGACAGGATGGTGGAATGATGAGGTGAAACGAGCTGTGGAACAAAGGAAGAAGGCATATAGTGAATGGTTAGCGAGCAGAGGTAGGGGAGAAGATCAGAGAGAGAAGAGAGAGGTATATGTAAGCAGGAGAAGTGAGGTGAAGAGACTGGTGAAGGAGAGTAAGAAGAAAGTGGATGAAGAGTTTGGGAGGAATCTGAGTGTGAAATGGAGGGAGAGTATGAAATTGTTTTGGAAGGAGGTAAAGAAAGTAAGGCAGTGTGAAAGGGGAAATAGTAAGGGAATGAAAGATATGAATAATAGATTGTTGGTGGAGAAGAGAGAGAAATTGAGGAGATGGAAGGAGCACTTTGAAGATTTGTTGAATGTAGAAAGTGAGAGCAGTGCGAGTATAAGTGGTTGGGAAATGGCTGGGAGAAGAAGAGATGAGAGGAGGGAGGAAGAGATCAGTAGGGCGGAAGTAGTGGAAGCAATGAAGAAGATCAAGTTGGGAAAGGCCCCAGGAATTGACGGAGTGTGTGGTGAAATGCTGAGGTATGGGGGTGAGATTGTTGTGGAGTGGATATGGAAGTTGTGTAGATTGGCTTGGGAAGAGGGAAGGGTTCCAGAGGACTGGATATCAGGTATAATTATTCCTTTATACAAAGGAAAAGGGGAAAGAGAAGTATGTGGTAACCATAGGGGTATTTGCCTTCTTAGTGTGACTGGTAAAATATATAGTAGAATACTCATTGATAGGGTTAGGCATATGACAGAGGAGCTAGTTGGAGAAGAACAAGGGGGATTTAGGAAGGGAAAAGGGTGTGTAGATCAGATATTTGTTCTAAGATGTTTAGTGGAGAAGTATCTAGAGAAGGGAAAGAAAGTGCATGCTGCCTTCATGGACTTGGAGAAAGCTTATGACAGAATAGATAGGCAAGGTATGTGGAAGGTATTAAGTATATATGGAGTGGAGGGGAAGTTGTTGAGTGCTGTGAAGAGTATGTACGAAGGAGCTAGGGCTACGGTGCGAGTGGATGGTGAGCTGAGTGAGTTCTTTGATCTCAATGTAGGACTGAAACAGGGTTGTGTGATGTCTCCATGGCTGTTTAATATATACATGGATGGGGTTGTAAAGGAGGTGCAAGGTAGGGCAGTGGATGTGGAGGTGGCTCTAATGAATGAGGGTGAGATTTGGAAGATTCCGGTGTTGCTGTTTGCTGATGATACAGTATTGTTGAGTGAAGATGAATGGGAGTTGCAAGGTTTGTTGAATGAATTTGGGACAGTGTGTAGGAGGAGGAAGCTGAAAGTTAATGTAAACAAAAGTAAAATTATGGTGTTTGAAAGGAATGCAGTCACAGAATGTACAGTGAGCTTGGATGGTGAGGATATGGAGAATGTGAGTGCATTCAAGTACTTGGGTAGTGTGATGAGTAAGGATGGAACTTTGGGGGATGAAGTGCATGAAAGGGTACAGCAGGGAAGGAAGGTTGTTGGTACACTGAAAGCACTGATGAGAAATAGGGAGGTGAGTATGGAAGTTAAGAAGTCACTGCATGATAGTATTGTGATTCCTACTCTGACGTATGGAAGCGAAGCGTGGACATTGCAAGAGGGGAACAAGTCAAGAGTTAGAGCAGTGGAAATGAGTTACTTCAGAGGAGCATGTGGAGTGACATGGAGGGACAGGTTGACGAATGAAGAAGTGAAGGAACGTTGTGGGGTGGATGTGGATGTGGTTGAGAAGATTAGGAGAAATACACTGAGGTGGTTTGGGCATGTGGAGAGAATGGAGAATGAACGACTGACTAAGAGGGTGTATGTAGGTGAGGTGGAGGGAGGGGTAGACCGAGGATGAGGTGGAGGGATGGAGTTGAGAGGTATATGAGGGAGGGGGGAGTGAGTTTGGGGGAGGGTAGTCAAATGGTGGGTGACAGAGCGACTTGGAGGCGTTTTGTCTGCGGCCACCCTTTGCGGGATTAGGGCGTCGGGCTATAGATAGATAGATAGATAGATAGATAGATTTTTTTTTTCTGACATTTGAAAGAGAGTCTGCTTTCTCCCTTGGAAGTCAGTTAGCTCCATAAACTGGGAGGGAAAAATGTTGTCATGGCGGGAGACTATGCACAAATAAAGGTCTATTTACAGAATTGTTGACACTCAAAACACTTTATAAATAAAGTATGGCAGACGATGGGTTCTTAAACTAAGGGTAGTCTTTATACAGTTTAATAAATATTTAAAACAAAACACATTAAATACTTGAACACCTTGCAGTACAGTACATTGTAAGGTGCTACTCATCAGGTCACCGTTGCTGGGTCGGCATCTGGTCGATACGGATGAGTCGTTCATTCCGTTGCCATGGAGTCCAGAGTATTGTTTACTTTGATTCTTTGGAGTCGTAGTACCTACGAGGAGGCTTGTAGGACTCGACGGAAGCTGATTCGTAGGAGTCAGGGTGGCGAGCTTCACCTTCGTACTGGACATCAGCAATGTAGCCAGAGTCGCCGTCCACTTGGTAGTCCACCTTCTGCAGGCGACCATCAGGGAGGTGCACGTAGTACGACCCCTGGGTGTGCTCGCCGTCACGGGCCTCCTGGTGACCGAAGTCGTTGCCGGAGGAGTCGTCTTTCACGGACCATTCGAATTCGTACTTGGCTTCACCGGACTCGTAAGACTCGCGAGACTGTTGCTGGAATAATTACTGAACTTATTTTTGTTGCATTGATGGAAGTAATTATAAACTGTAATATTCAGCAAGAAACCTCCTTTGCACATATCTGACATGCAGTTTATCATAAACAAAAGTCTATTTCTCATGTCCAGTAAATTCAGGAAGGCCTTTTTGACTTACACGGGAGCCGTAGGAATCGACACTCCCGGCGGCAGCCAGGGCAGCCAGGCACAGCAGTATGAGGATCTGTGGACAAAAAGAGGAAGATATTGTATGAATGACAGTACTGCACATTATTGGAAAAGGTAGTGTACACAATCATTAAAGAAAAGTTCAGAACAAGAAGACAATTTTCTTATCAGCTTTATTAATTAACTTACATCAAAACAGGTTTGTTAAGCAGTATGCATTTAATTATCTCTCCATCTACAGTTAGACGCCTATACCCTGGAGGATGTTGCCACGAAAAAAAAAAAAAAATCGCGTCACAACATTTCTATCCTAAGCAATCAGGCGTTTCTCTCTCCATTTTACATCATGCACTCCCACGTAGCCTACCTCTCCACCTCATCATTTCAATTCACCACTTGGTTTTCCTCTCCCTCTCCCCATGGTAGTTACATTTTCTCTATTAGTCAATCTTTAAAGTTTCATTCGCTCCTCATGGCCAGACCATCTAAGGGTCCTCTATATAACACTTTGCATCACCTCCATATCAATACCACAATGCTCCTGAACTTTCTCATTAATCTGTCAGTGTTTCCATGTATCTCCACACACTCCTCCCAACTATTATTAATCTTCTCTCACTCAAGTCTTGCGTCCTTTTGGCAAAGGCTGGTATTCACCGCCATGCATTGATGTAGCGATCACTGTACTGTCATGGAATAATTTTTTTCTACTTTCATGTTCATCTCGGAATTCATTGCCACCGCCCTCCAGTACCTGTCACCCTTCGTCCCTTCTTTGCCTCTCTCATATAATATCCTGTAAGCTAACATCTTTGCTCATCAACCTACCTAAAGGCGCAATAATCTCCACTTTCTGACCATTCAGCATCATTACGTACTGAAAACTTCATTATTATAAGACTGAATTAATACCAAAAGTAGCTAATCATTCTTTTTACCCAATATGGTTACAATTTTAAATTTCCTTTGAAACCTCTTTACTAAGTAAACCTGCAGAATTCGTCAGTCCACGCACACATCATAGTGTTTTTACTCTAACTTGGCCTAAAACAGCCATTTCTCGATCTTGAATGCTGAACAATGCAATAGATTAACACTGCACTATGGTGCAAGTCACAAAGAAATGCTAAGGAATGGATGCATAATCGCAGCATTTTCTTATCTTGCCACTGAGTTACGGAAACAAACTGCAATGGAATGAAACTCTTCTCCAAATGAAAATAAACAGAGCAGATACCCAAGCCCTCAGTAAAGCACTTAACATGTACCTTGGCGTTCATTGTTGACTGTAGGTAAGTGGGGACGTTACTGGCCAGTCTACCTCCCACAGCCTCATATATACCCACACTCGCCCCTCTCCTGCCACACTTTCTCACCGCCTCCCCCTCCTCCTCTTGGCCTCTTCTGGCTGAGGTTTCATTGAATTGTGACAAAAGCGGTAAAGGTCAATTATATCATGAACTTATCGCACGAGAATAAATGGTAGTTTCAATTTTATCTTTTAATTGTCCATAATAACTGAGCAACTCCACAATGTTCTTGACCTCCTTGACGATTTTATTAAGCGATTTTTTCAATTGTAGTAGTACAAACATGTATCAGATCCATCCAGTTTGAAAGCCTCTTCGAAGCTGCATGATATCACCTGAGACAGCATTAATAACCATAAAAGATTGGCTCTATCAGATAGGTATATGTGACGCTACAGAACGTTGTGAAATTTTTTTGTGGCCTATGTGATGGTGCCAGGATTTCGAGGGCTTGAATGATAGAGTGAATGGAAGCGTGGCCCATTGAATTGGCAAACTTTGGCTGTCTGGCCATTGCTACTCCACTCCCTGCCCTAGGTTGGGAAAGGAGGTCCAGATGATGATGATGGTGAAAAGATGTCACCAGACTGAAGAAGCAAAGCCATCAAAAATTAAAACTTCATTTACCTAGATGTGTAATGGTCTATCAGGAAGCAAAAGACAAATAGACAGGCGAAATAACAGGAGGGTAATTCCACACTTCATATAAGGAAGCTGGATGTGACCTTTCAGATAATAATACTATCGTTACTACTAGCGAATGAGCTCATCTCTGGCTACACCTCCCAGCGGTCACCTCACCACCCATCTATTTTACCCTAAGGTCCTTTTTTCCTCCATGGACCATTTTCCTCCTTGTCTCATTTTCCTCTTGGACCTATTTCCCTCATGGGCATATTTCCCCCATTGACCGATCTTGACCATGAGCCTGTGTCTCACATGGACCTTTTCTACCCCATAAATTTATTTCTTTTCTGTGGACCTACTTTCCCCTTTGGCCCAATTTCCCATCATGGACTGATTTTCCCTTCATGGACCCCATTTTCTCCATACACTCTTTTTTTTTTTTTTTTTTCCATAGAACCATTTTTCTCCCATGTGAACCCCCCCCCAAAAAAAAAAAAATCCCCACATGGACTTATTATCTCTCATGGACCTATTCTCTCCATGGATTTCTTTTACCCAGTGAACCTGTATTTCCACTTGAGCCCATTTCCCTCAAGGACGTATCCCTTATGAACCTAGTTTCTCACAAGGTTCACTTCTAACCATGGATCTGTATATTTCTTAGACCTCTTCCTCAATGAATCTTTTTTTCCCCCATCTACCCATCAACCAACTCACCCATATACCCATAAATCCACCCACCCATCCAGTAAGCCCATCCACACCACCCCGAACACTCACCACACGCTGCCCACTCCACCCATTCATCCCTCTTACCATCCACCTCATCCACTTCGCCCACCATTCCAACCCACCCCTCCTTCTCCACCCACCCACCCCCACACGTTCCATTCACCCACTTCTCCCATCACATACCCTCCCTACTCACCTCATTCACTCCGTCTACTCACCCAACCCACCCCATCTGCCCACCCATCCACCCACCTACCTCATCCATTCGCCCACCAACCTACCTACCCTGCAACCAAGCCTTGATCTCCACAATATGGTTTGCAACTTCACACACACACACACACACACACACACACACACACACACACACACACACACACACACACACACACACACACACACACACACACAGAGAGAGAGAGAGAGAGAGAGAGAGAGAGAGAGAGAGAGAGAGAGGAAGCTGCTTTTAAGGTATGGATTTTCATCTCAACATGGTCGTCAATAAAATCCTCATCGTCCGTATATCTACCTCCCAATCATTCAGTTAACATGTAAAACAGTCTTCTATTTGGTCTTCCACATCACTGTTTACTATGAGATTATTTTTCTGCCACCGCGTCACCACAGCCTCCTCTCTAACTTCTGTCAACCCGCACCTCCTGTCACAGCATTCCTTTCTGTTACCACATTAACAGGTGGGTGATTTTTTTCCTTCCATCTCTAAATATCTCATCTCCTTACGGTATTCCTGCACTATCAGTTTTATCAGTTTCATTTCTAACCTCCTTTACCTTTTTCCATTTTTATTTTTTAATTTTTTAATGGCACTTGCTTCTCAACTGTCTGCCAAACTTCTCATTTAACTTCTGACTTACTTTTCATAGTTTTCATATTATCCTTCATTTAAAAAATACTTATCTCAGTTGTCTCTCTGGCTCTTCATTCCCCCTTCCAAAGTAATCATTCTTTGTATGGAATCGTCTTTATATCCACGTTCATTCTCACGTCTTAGCTCCATCAACCCATTCTTCTTTAACTGTCCCACCTCTCCTCCACACTTCACAGTTCTCTGAATACTGCTTACACAACCGCCCATAAAATTCTTCATACACCATCCACTATATTAATTTCGCCTATAAGGTGCCTCCATTACAGTTTAGTCACCATTTCTCTTACATTTCTCTTATTACCATTTTCCCGTAACTTATATACCCTGAACACTTCCCAATCTTTCATTTCTGCTAAGTATTCATTTTTCCAGCCTTTGTTAAGACTAAATAGTGGCTTAATAGTCCTACATCCTATTCTTGTGGCTGCTGTCCTATGCAAAACCATCTTAGCACCCATTCCTCTGTCCTTTGGTCAGTAGACTTCTTTGTCATGACTTGCGAATCTCTAAATTTGGAATAATGTCCAGGCTACCCAACCCACAAAATACATTTGCTTAACAACCCCATTTTCACTGTTTAAACCCATGATTTTCCTCTTCATGCCATACCAGTGTTTTGCACCTACATGTCCGTGTTGGTAACAACACTTATTCGTGGGGCCCCATGCAGTCTCAAACCTGTCTGGATATGCAGTAAGCTGAAAGAGTTTGAAAGAAAGACTGTATCTGTGCCTGGATGAACTAAATGAATTTGCGGATCTTTTACCTGAACTGGCCTGAAATGATGTATTTGAATCTGGCTAGTTTTGAGTTTAAAGGAACCTAACTGAAACTGAATTGATATCTCAGAATCGGTAGAGAGGCAGCCGGCAGTCCTCGAGGACCCAGGTTCGAATCCCGGCTGGGGCAGGGAAGAGTTTAAGGAATTGAATTTCATAAAAGCAGACTATACTGATCTACCAGAAGACCCGCCGACATGTAAAAACACTCCCGCTAATACCAGCACGCCAGTCCTGTATGACAGCCCTAGCATGTATTCAATATGGACGGTGGGTGTTAGCGCCGACGTGGTGACATGTGGAGGTGTAGGAGGACTACTGGGCCTTGAGATAGGCCACTACCCCCGAGAAATAGCCCCTGATGCCTTCGCTCAGAGTCGGACACATTAAAAAAAAATGTTAAGCCTGAAGTGGTCTATCTTAACCCAGTTGCACCTGAATCTGCCTGAACTAACTTGATGTATGGATCAAAACATTGCTACTCGAAAAACGGTAGACATTTTTCTCGTATATAGGACGGGAAAAAGAATAACTTTGAATCTTATAATTCTGAGAGTTGCAAGGTCGGCACGCTAGTAGGCAGTCAAATAACTCGCATTTTATAACTGACTAGCAGAGGTATTAGGTGTTGCCGGGCCAAAAAGGCGAACACTGTAATCCTATTTGTTCTAGTTGAATCTGTCTTTCTACTCCAGAGTACCTCCTGTGCTTTTGAAGAGGGATTATAAGAGGTCCAGCAACTCTATTTTAGCTTTCACGGATTGATCACAACCTTATTACCTTGACCTGTCCTATCGCTCCGGTACGGCCTGTGGACCCTCCAAAGAAACGTCGACTGTGACACTTTGGAGCTGAGGACTGGGAGGCCCTCAGGCAGTACTTCTTTGATTTTCCTTGGAATGATTATTGCTTCGATGGGCGGGAGCCATATGAGTGTGCCTTGCACATTACGGTGGTTATTCTCTCGGGCATGGAAGCATACATTCCTTTCTCACATCCTTTGACTAATGCAAAAAAGCCTTGGTTTATGCACGCTTGTTCTAATGCTGTCCGCAACAAGAAGAGGGCCTATGAAAGGCACCAGAGCCAAATCACCCCTGAATCGCATCTTGTTTATGTTTCTGCCCGGAATCGTACTAAGTCTGTTCTTTGCTCTGCTAAAAATAATTTCATCTCCAACTCGAATTCTTTCAACTCTTTCTGGCACCTCGTCAAAAACCTTTCTAACATCTTTACCTCATCATCCTTTCCTCGTCTTTTCTACTCTGATGGCTCTATAGCTATTTCTTCTACTGATAAGCACATCTCTTCGGTCAGACTTTCTCCTCCAATTCCACCTTAGATCATTGTAGCGCTGTTCCTCCATCGCTTCCCCCCTCTGACTTCCTCATGGCTGACATTAGAATTTCTTCAGTTGATGTATTTTCTGCCATCACTGGCCTTAATACTAACAAAGCATATCGGCCTGATGGAGTCCCTTCTGTTGTCCTCAAGAACTGTGCTTCTCTGCATACAACCTGCCTAGGTAAACTCTTTCGCCTTTGTCTTTCAACTTGTACCTTTCCTTCTTGCTGGAAGTTTGCTCTCATTCAGCCTGTCCCAATGAAGGGTGACATTCCCAACCTTCTAACTATCGTCCAATTGCTTTAACATCCTGTATCTCAAAAGTTTTAGAGTCAGTCCTTAACAGAAATTTTTTAAAGCATCTTTCCTATCACAACCTTCTTTCTGATCGTCACTATTGGTTCCGTCAGGGACGCTCCACTGGCGATCTTCTCACCTACCTTTCAGACTCCTGGTCATCCTCCTTTCGGGACTTTGGCGAAAGTTTTGCCATTGCACTTGACATTTCAAAGGCTTTCGATCGAGTCTGGCTTTAATCTTTAATTTCCAAACTGCCCTCTTACTGTTTCTATACTTCTATCTGTGCTTTCAATTACTGTATAGCTTCCTTTCTGGTCGTTCTATAGCCGCTGTTGTAGACGGCCATCATTCTTCTCCTAGATCCATCAACAATGGTGTTCCTCAGGGCTCTGTCCTATCACCAGCTCTCTTCCTTATATTCATCAATGATCTTCAAAGCTCTACATCGAACCCTATCCACTCGTACGCTGATGATTCCACCCTTCACCTTTCCATTCGGTTCCTGCAGCGTCCAACTCAGCAGTTACTTCAACAAACAAGGGATGAGGCTATGGCACACCTAATGTCTGACTTGGCTCGTATCTCTGACTAGGGTAAAAATAATCTTGTTGTTTTTGATGCATCATAGACTCTGTTTTTACACCTATCAACCCATCAAAATCTTCCACAGGAGTACCCTCTAAAGTTTAATGATATCCAGCTCAATCCTGCATCATCTTTGAACATGCTTGGGGTTTCATTCACTCGGGACTTATCTTGGAAAAATCATATTACATCTCTTGTAAAATCTGCTTCCAAGAGATTGGGTGTGCTAAGCTGACTGCGTACCTTCTTTACCCCTGCACTGTTGTTGACTTTATACACGGATTCTATTAGTCCCTATGTAGAGTAAAACTATCATGTGTGGGGAGGCTCCCCACATACAGCTCTTCTCAATAGAGTGGAATCAAAGGCTTTTTGTCTCATTAACTCTCCTCCTCTTACTGACTCCCTTCAACCTCTGTCTCTACGCTGCACTGTTGCCTCTTTATCTCTTTTCTATTGCTAAGTCAATGGTCATTGCTTCTCTGAACTGTCTGCATGCATTCCTCCACCTCTACAACGGGTGCGAAGCACCGGTCTGACAACAAACTCTCATCTTTTTTCTGTCCAACTCTCTAATGCAAGAGTTAACCGTTACTCCCAGTCCTTCATTTATGCAAGAAGTCAACTCTGGAACTGTCTCCCTCTGTCTGTATTTCCTACTTCCTATTATCTCCAGTCATTCAAACGCAGTGTGTCCAGGCATCTCGAAATGAACAGAGCTTGAATTTGGTTTACGTTTGTATAGATTTTGTTTTTTCTTGGAAGGAACGGTAATGCAAGCTCCTTGCCTTTGGTTCTTTCTTGCATAAAGAAAAAAAATTGTGAGCACTTGTTTACTATTGCCGGTGACCTCAAACGACCTCCGACTGGTGACCTCAAATGGCCTCGGGGGTCAACTTCACATAGCCTGTGTCCGAACTGGAGGTCATGTGAGTCTCCATGCCAAAAATTGGGCTGCAAGGGTAACCGGCGTTGCCAGGGCCAAAAGGGTGAACACTACCAGTGACCTAAAATGGCCAGCTCTGAATTTTGACCCCCCTGAAGCTATCCTTGGGCCACCCTGATTGAGAATATATATGGGTCTGGGGGTCTCTGGCCCTTGGTTTGGGCGTGACTGAAGGACAAACAAACAAACAAACAAACAACGCTGCTTTTTTATATGTATAGATTTGCGCGCATTCGGATTTCGCCTACTCAGAATACTCTTTTTCTTTATGAGTCTATAATATATATATATATATATATATATATATATATATATATATATATATATATATATATATATATACGCAGACTGATGAGTTTTATTGAAAAACCGACAGCATGCACACAAACAGGAGGCATGTACTAAAATCCAAGTTTAGTTAAAATGCATTTGTCTAGTTTCCTGTATCATCAGATATAAATACAGTGGCCCAAGGAGGCGTTGTGCTTCCTGTAAGTGATTGATGGCCACTGGTATTTGATATGAATTGTCCGCTGTTGTCAGTTTCTTTTCTAGCTGTGTGAAGCATCAGTTGCTACACTGTGTCGTAATTCGAAAAAGGTTCGTTTGCTTGAAGCTGTAATTGGGTCGGTATTTCATACATCTCTAGTTGATAATGGTTTAAATTTATTTATGAAGTATTTTTCTTTTGACTTTCTTAATGTAGGATTATCCTTTTTTACCTTATAGAAGGGCATAATATTAAATTTGGGAGAGGTTAGTACGGAGCCGAAGATTTGAGGTCTCGCCTGTATAAATCTCTTTGCATCCACTGCAGAGAATTACATATATGAAGTTTTGTGTCGAGTATCCCATGTTTTCGTTAATTTAGAATGTATAGTTGGCATAGGGGAAAAGTAAATTGGCTGTCTTCATTTACTTCCATGCAGAGTTTACATTTTTTGTCTTCACATTTCTTTACTTTGAAACTAGATATATTATTAAATCTAGCCCATGTTAAAATTAGATTATTGGGTTGTCGCTTTGCTTTAATTAGTGAGACATCTCTGTAAATATATTCTGTTTCAGATGCCTTTTTGAGAACAATATTTGTACATAAGACTTCTTTAAGGTGGTCATCATAATTTGGGTTATAAGTTGTTATATATGGTATTATATGTGTATCACTGGCTGTTTCTTTATTACTCGAGCCCCGAAGGTGGACTATGGGTATTTGTTTTGCTCTTTCTATGCCATTTTCTGTTTTACTTTTAGGATATCCACGTTGCAGAAGAAAATTTTTCGGTTCACTTAATCTTGTTTCCTTTTACTCAGGTTCTGAAACTATCGTGCATATCCTTCATGTTAAATTAAATGGTATGTTGTTTTTATGTGCCTGGGGTGATCAGAACTGTACGTTAGGTAATGTTTTGTATCAGTTTTGTTATAGTGAATGTCAGTAATTATTTTCTTATCTTGCCTAATAAGTTTTATGTCTAGGAAAGTGACATATATTTGACAATATACAATTTTAGTACATGCCTCCTGTTTGGGTGCATGCTGTCGGGTTTTTAATAAAAGGCATCATTTTGCATACGGTATTTACACATTCATTTCCCCACAAGAATATAATTTCATACCTGATTGGTATATACTGTATATGCACAGCTGATCAATTATGCAGCAGCCATCTGTTGTTCCTTACGAAGTCTTTGACACATCCATTTTTTCTGCAGCCACAGGAATGGACAGACATAGTACTTGTGTCACTCCCTCCCTCAGTTACTGAGTTAATGTACTTTCTTGACTAATGGGGTCCAAGTTTTATGGTAGAAGGGTTATGGAAACGAGATTTTACGCAATGGTAGGCCTCCCCTTAGGCCAGGTTTCAGGATACACGAGGGGTGAGAGGAGGTCCCTGATTGTCCTACCCAAAACCATTACACACGGCCAATGTTTTAAAACTTACGAAACAATTTTTTCGCGCGAGCTTCACTCGTGCCAGGCAAGAAGCGCAGTGAGACCACTTTCATTCCCCCCCCCCTCCAACACATGAGGGGCGCCCCCCGGTGGTCTCGCCCAAAGTCGTTATGTACGAACAAAGTTTTTATCCGAAGAGTATGAAATTCTGCATACTGAATGATGTTCTTAGCCACATTTTGGAAAGGGTGGAACCACGGAGGGTTGTCCTTCACGGGGGAGGGAGCAACCCCCGTGGATGCCTGCAGAACCATTATGGACGGCCATAGTTTTTAACCTGGGAGTAGTAAGTTTTGCATATTGGTAGGCTTTTACCCCGGCCATGTTTTTGGCAGGGCTGGACCTCCAGTGATAAACCCTCACTGGCGGGGCATAGCTTTTTACCTAAGACCATGAAACTGCGTAGTGGTAAATCTTACCTGGGGCCACATATTAGGAAGGGTGAGACCCCCAACAGCCACTCCCCACAGGAGGGGTGGGCAGCCCCTGGTGGTCCTAGTCAAAAACTTTTATGTACGACCATGGTTTCTAACTTAAAAGCTCGAATAGTATACGCAGGGTGGGACCCAAGATGTCCACCCCCAGTAGGACCATCGCCATAGTTTTTACATAGACACACTAAATTTTGCATAGTAGTAGACCTTTACCTGTACCAGAGTCTATAGAGGGTTGAGCTCCGGGGTTCGCCCTTCTGCCTTTCCTGTAAATAGTTTTTTCCCCTTACAATGTTGCAGGGGTGAGTGCGGCTATCAACGGTATCCCATGTTTTGTTTCACAGTTCTTAAATGAAAGCAACGTCCATTCTTTTATATACTGGAGGTACTGTACATGATATACTGAAGAAATATGTTGATATGTTGAAGCTTATATTTTTAAACAAGTTTGACGCAAATGAAAATGTAGAGACAAATCGAGACAGTCTGGTGGCAGAATGGTCATTTTCGGGTGAGCCTCGTTCCGAGACATATACAAAGTTTTATTGCATTTTCTGATACTTGGGGATGTAACCATCAAAATAAAAAGTGCACCCAGGTGATACACTTGAGCGTTTCAAAATGGAGGCTGAAATCCAATATGGTCGCCTGCATGAATGATGATGCTAATAAAACATGTTTAGCTATCTTTTTCAGTTTCTAATTTTCTTCATACAATAATAATATTAACTTTTCCTATCAGAATATGCACTAAACAAAATGATCACCTGTAAACTACACATTGCAACATTTTATTTTAACGATTTTTAAGTTTTTATGATCATTTTCAGGTGCCGAGAGAAGATTTTTTTGTATGTTAATAAACTGCTATCATCAGTCAATAAAATAATAAAGATATCACTTGAGTGCTATTTCCTTATTCAATGCTACTTACTGTATATTTTAGGGACATATCTTAATTACAGATTCAGAGAGCAAACTTCTATATCAAATTATACATATTGCTTTATTAAAATTTCAGAGGAGCTTGCATTTTTCTTTTACCCACGATTCCATTATAGAGTAATGTTGAGTAGATTTTATCCAACAGAAGCTTTTTTGTTCCAGGTTTCTATGAAAAGAAGTCATGATGGAAGACACCTGCTTTCTTAAAGACTATATGAATTGTATTGATAGTGGTGGTGGTGCTTTTCTTAATGTAGGAGTAGAAAGACTTCGAGTAGCTAGCATGCATAGAGGTGACAGTCTGCATGAAAAGCTTACTCATGATAGTGAAACTAGATATAAGTGTCATAGAAAATGTGCTTCCTTTTACACATCCAAGTATCACATAAAGCACCATTTATCTAAACAGCAAGATGAGGAACTCAGTAATAAACCAGAGGCCAAAAGAAGTCGTCGTTCAGATAAGCCTACATTTATCTTTAAGGAACACTGTATATTCTGTGGGGAAAAATGCGTTGAGTTAGACCCAAAAAATCCAAGTAGGTGGCGGCGTGTTGTTAAATGTCAAACAGCTGATCATGGATACTCAGAAAAATCATTCAAAGATGTACTTATTGATATATGTGAAAAAAGAAATGATGAATGGGCTGAAAAAGTTCAACGCAGAATCCAATCCGCTGTGAGTGATCTTCATGCTGTAGATGCCCAGTACCATAAAGACAGTATGTCAGCCTTCAGATGTAATATTCCCAAATCTAATACCACACCACCAGAAGACCTAGCATTTGATAATGTCATTAAAATCCTGAGGGGAGACCAGTCATCTATTTGGAATGCACATGAAGTATATGAAATGTACATTTCACATGGTGGAAATCAGCTCACACAAAGAAAACTGATTCAGAAACTTTCAGAGAAACTTTCCCCTGATCTGTTGATTCTGTCAGGTTTCTGATGACACACATATTTGTCCTGCTATGCCACTTCTATAAGCAAGAAAATCTTGCCTGCAATATTGTAATGGTTGGAATAAGCCCTTCAAGATCAAGTGCAGATATCAAAGCAACAGTTGAGAAAAATCAAGATATTCTCAATAGTCTGTTACCCGCCCATGTTCTTACAGGATGTGACAGTGTTTCATATTTATGGGGTATTGGTAAAGGAGCAATGTTAAAGGCAATAAAGAGTGGGAAGACACTTACTAGATTAGGGTGGCAACAAGAAGAGCTGACTGATGTTACTGCTGAAGCCACAAAATTCATTGCAGCATGTTATGGCTTTCCAAATGAAAACAACATGACATCTTTAAGATATACTGTGTGGCAATCAAAGATGGTCAATCTTCGGCTCACCACAGCACCAGAGATAAAAGCTTTGCCACCAACAACAGAAGCATTTGAAGAACATGTTTGCAGAGCCCATTTACAGGCAGCAATTTGAAGAAGCTCCCTTGATCCAGAGCCACCAGAAATAACCCTCTTCATTATGGGTGGACCAAGGACCATGATTCAAACATGTTGGTTCCAAATGGCTTGCCACCTGATGTTTCTCCTGCACCACTTGATATCCTAAAACTGATCATGTGTGGGTGTCAATCCCGCATCCCATATTTTCGACTGCCCGTTGCAGCTGTGCTGCAGCACAACATTCGTGCTCAGTGTTCTGTGTTTGCCATGGAACTGACTGCCACAATCCTCAAAGTAAATCAAGAGTGTCAGCTGAAGAAGAGGAAAGTATGGAGGAAAGTATGGACATGGAAATGACACACTTAATATATTAATAGTAAATGTGTTTAGTTTATCAGTGTTTTTATATTTATAAGCAACATATTTTTTATGTAAAGCATTTTGATCAATTTTGAAGGGCGTAATTGGTCTAACATTCTGATATAAGGGATATGGACATTTTAGTTGTGAAAAAGATTATGGTTTAAATATGTTTGTTAGAATAGACATGTTAAATAATTAAAAATGTTTACTGACAGAAAGGCCTAATTCTCCAACCTTTCCCTGTATAGTTTGTTAAGAAAATGAAATATTGTGGTAATACCTGGTGATAGTCTAACAGGGTACGGTAATCACATTTGGTGCCTTTTTTAAGTAATTATAATAAACTGAGTAATTTTTCTTTTCACGACTGACACATATATAATATACATTGTTATGCCTAGAATTTCTTGAAATAATTCTACAATTAAATAATGTAATATTAGTAAATCGAGTGACAATAGTAATCAAATATTGTATGTTTTCATTTTTTCGGGCGGTCATTTTGGATTTCGGCCCATATAACAAAATGCTCAAGTGTGCCAACTGGGTGCACTTTCTTATTTTCATTAGTAGGATCCAATGTACCAAAAAATGCAATAAAACTTTGTACATATGTCTCGGAACGAGGTTCAGTGAAATTCCTCCAGACTAAGAGCAGAAGATTATTTTTTTTGCCCCGGCGACCATCATCCACTCGCTTGATATAGTGCTGCCTATTACTTAATCTGTCTTTATCATTCTTTTTCTGTATCTGCCCTTCTCTCTTCTATTTCTCCTATTTTTCCCTGTCGTTTATTACTGTTCTTTCCACTTCAGGTGCCTCTACACAGCGTTTCTTAACCTGGGGTGCTAGCACCCCCAGGGGGTGCTGAAATAAATTTTAGGGGGTGCTGGAAAATGCTGCATTATATTTTTTCTTACTGGATTTGCTTAGTATTGGCAACCTTGATTTTTTTTTTTTTGAGACAGTATAAAATAAACTGTCAGGCAGTACTTCACTTTACTTTAACCCTGCAGTAGTGCAGCAACTGCAGTCCCAGTAACCAGATGTAGAGGGGTGCTGGACTGAGACCTTATTACAAGGGGGGTGCTGAGGTCGGAAAAGGTTAAGAAACGCTGCTCTACACTGAATGAGAAGCCTAATGGTTTCTGTAGCCCAGATAACCATTTACAACGTTGGGTGGTAACCATATAACCAAATTACAGGGTAATGTAGCACCTACGATGGTGCCCCTGATAAATGGGTGGTTAAACGCATATGCGGCGTCCATCTAGGAACCAAATCTCCACACTTTTCCACGCTCCTTGCTGTAGCACTGCGCTTTCTGCCGGAGGGCAACATCCGGTCGCTGGACGGGATAACTCTGCAGGGGCGGTTGCCTTCCTGCTGTTGACGGGTCTGTTCGAACGGGAGAGAACAACAACGACCTTTCCTTTCCGGGACGCGGGTAATACCTTTCCGCTATATCAAATTCGTGGCGCCCACTTAGAACTTACATATATAGCAAAGTGGCGTGTGTTGGTTGCACTTTTCCTCTAAGAACTAAAATAAAAAATACATAAATAAATGAGTAAATAAGACATTATAGATTTTTTTTTGGTACTAATTACTGAATGCCATTTTTCCGTACTGTTCTAATTATAACATGATGCTATATTAAACGTTTCTCTTCTGCTGGGGCGATTACAAAACAAAATCTTAGACATGGATAATAGAGGAAAGACTTACAAATTAGAGGTACTGCTGAATATACTGAAAAACGGGCGGCTGAGAATAAAAAAAAAAAAAAATGAAAACTCTATACACAAGGTGGGACGTAATGGGAACTCAGTTAAAAGAGAATGTAGGGTGTTTAGAGTTTTATAAACAATGTAACTAGAATACAATAAATACATCAACGCTTTGTAGTTGCCAGGTGTGAATCAGGTCAGTATGGGTCACTCGATACAGGTGACCCCTTCATTCCGTTGCCATGGAGTCCAGTGTATTGTTTACTTTGATTCTTTGGAGTCGTAGTACCTACGAGGAGGCTTGTAGGACTCGACGGAAGCTGATTCGTAGGAGTCAGGGTGGCGAGCTTCACCTTCGTACTGGACATCAGCAATGTAGCCAGAGTCGCCGTCCACTTGGTAGTCCACCTTCTGCAGGCGACCGTCAGGGAGGTGCACGTAGTATGACCCCTGGGTGTGCTCGCCGTCACGGGCCTCCTGGTGACCGAAGTCGTTGCCGGAGGAGTCGTCTTTCACGGACCATTCGAATTCGTACTTGGCTTCACCGGACTCGTAAGACTCGCGAGAATCGCGATACTCACGAGACTGTTCCTGGAATAATTACTGAACTTATTTTTGTTGCATTGATGGAAGTAATTATAAACTGTAATATTCAGCAAGAAATCTCCTTTGCGGTGCATAGGCACATATCTGACATGCAGTTTATCATAAACAAAAGTCTATTTCTCATGTCCAGTAAATTCAGGAAGGCCTTTTTGACTTACACGGGAGCCGTAGGGCTCGACACTCCCGGCGGCAGCCAGGGCAGCCAGGCCCAGCAGGATGAGGATCTGCGGACAGAGGAGAGGAAGATATTGCATTATTTGATGACAGCATTGCACACTGTTCGAAAAGTTAAAGTATAGCATTGAGTCTACACAGACCGTCACACAAAGATACCTTCTCCCTGCCACTTGTATCACTGAACTAAGAACAAAACTTATCTTTAACAAAATCATTGGTAATATACTCAAAATGACTTAAATTATCAACTCTTTTATCCAGTCTTCCTAGTCCTAATCACAGAAACCTCTTTCTCAAATGAACCTGACGGTGCAGAATCCGCCAGTTCAGGCACACACTAGTAACCTGTCCGTGCATCAAGCCAAACACTCGACTGAACACCTCAAGCTGTACCTTGGCGTTCATTGTTGACTGTAGGTAAGCGGAGACGTCACTGATCAGACAGCCTCCCTCAGCCTCATATATACCCACACTGGTCCCTCTCCTGCCACACTTTCGTCATCGCGTCCCCCTCCTGCTCTTCGCCTACTCTAGCCGAGTTTTTACAGGCTTGTGACAAACGTATTGGAGGTCACCTATATTATGAACATTCAGCACTTGAACACCAAAGAAATTGAGTAATCTTCACATCAGTTTGGAACGATTATGAAAACAGTTACCTCGTTACGATGTACTGTACTTGTCTGTGTTTCTCGTCTGTAGCTGTCATTGTGAGTTATGTCACGTTTTGTCACATGGTACATGGCTTTAATATAATTCATTTACGTACCATTGCAGTGCAACATGTCATTTTTAAATACAGTCCACGGTATGAGAGTTTGGCCTACAGTTACTAATTGAATCAAGGACTGCATCAGCAAGACCATACATTTATATTGATAAGTCATCTGAATTCACACTTTCAAATAACTGGAGCCTTTATTTACACTTTCAGGATTCTATGTCTATCTATCTATTGTCAGACGCCATAATCCCGTAAGGGATGGCCACTTGACTTTGAGTTATTTGTTTTACGGGGAGGGGCACTAACCCTCCACCAATCCACTTGTTGACACGTAGGGAGCACGTATGAATTGGTTATATGGTTACCACTCAGCGTTGTAAATGGTTTCCTGGCTTACAGGAAACCATTTGGTTTGTCACTCAATGTAAAGCCACTTGTAAAGGAAAGAAAAACAATAAGAAGTGACAGGAAAGATGGGAAAAATAGGAAGAGAGGAGGGCAGGCACAGAAAAAGAATGATAAAGGCTAAGGAAGAAGTAGGTAGCACTACATCAAGTGAGTGGATGATGGTCGCCACCACCTACCACAAAGGATTCTATGACTGTCTCCTATTTGAATTTTATTGTGTGGCTTTAGCGAGAATGAGATGCTAGAATTGTCGCTACCATGAGAGGGCTAATAGTGACGGTGGTAACTTAGTCAAGCTTCCATTATTTAATTACGGTTGAATGAAATCGTCTTGCATTCCCTGGAATTTAATAGTAGAGAAAAAGTGACAATGAGAGATTTAAGTCACCAGAAACACAGGGACGAAAAAAGAAAAGGAAAAACTTGCCCTCAGGGAAATGGAATTGTAATATTTTTAGAGGAGTTACGGAGGTTGGATAATCACGAACGAAAAGAAAAAAAAAAGGCTACGTGGCCAATACAGTAGTTATACTTTTTTGCATTCTATTTCTGCTATCTCTAGGCATTTTATTTAGCTCAGCAGGGACATTTCCAACTGAAGGTGTTAGAGTCAGCTTTCATCAACTCAGTCACTGCTAAGTATCGTCCTCTAAATCCCAAAATGTACTGACTTTAGCTACTGCAGCAGAATGAAAATGACGACGTAGAGCTGATGTGGGTATGGTGATGGATGACGTTAAATCATTCGCTCAGTATTTATGCTAAAGTAGTTTATACTTTCGCAGGAATATATTGCTAACTTAGACAGTCCGATGTACACTGTGTAAAAAGTTAGTGTCCTGGCAGTAGTACGAATAACTTGAGTGTACAGATATTTCCATTCCTCATCTAGGTTAGAGCACGGTGGGTCTGTTCAGATCTTACCGTCAATTATAATCATAAACTTCGCAAGAGCACCTGATTTTGTGGTGAAAGTAAGTTTTCTACCAGGGTTGTGGATCAAATGTTAGCAAGCACTTGCCTTTAAACTTTAAGTTTTTGCTCATAATCCTGTCTGGTCAGGGAATGGTAGCGACGTGTGAAGTTGCCTTGTCAGGTGTCCCATGGTCGCATATTCTCTTCGATTTAGGAGAATTTGTAGCACCTGTTCCTTACCAGTTTATGCCTACATGACACGTTAACATTCTCCTGCATGGAGGAATTATATTCACGTACTGAATTTGGGTTTACCTTCCCTCTGCAACAATATTTCCCTCTTGGGTTTACTCCCTCCATTTGAAGAATTATAGAAAGAGTGCTTGAGAGGGACCCCTTCACGCGGTGGCACCGATATAACCGGGCAGCTCCGAAGAAAGGCACCCTCCCAAATCTCTGCATATCGTCCAATTACTATAATTTCTTGCATTTCCAAATCTTTCAGGTCTATCTTCAGTAAGAAGATTCTACGGTACCTTTCTTGTCGTAATCTTTCTGACCATTAGTAGGGGTTCTGCCATGGAACCTTCTGTCATTCTTGGATTCCTTGTCACCCTCCTTCGGGATTTTGGTAAAACGATTGCCATTGCAGTCGGCATCTCACGGGCTTTTCGACTAGGCCTGGCACAGTTGACTAGTTTCCAAGTGCCATCCTGAAGTTTATATCTTTTTTCTGTGCCTTCATATATATTCACCTTTCTGGTCATTCTGTAGCTACTGTTGTAGACTTTCGTTCCAACGCAATCAGTAGTGGTGTTCGTAAGGTTTCTTTCCTTTCACCAACTCTGTGATTTTCTGAGCTGTACATCTAACCCTAACCATTGACTCACTGATGATTCCTCCCTTCAGTTTTTCACCTCTTTCTTTCAGCGTCTTTCACATCAGTTATATCAATAGTCGCTGGCCGAGGTCATGACACACCTGATTTTAGGCTGGTCTATTATTTCTGAAAGGAGTAAAAGATTGTTATTTTAGTGTCTCATAGCTTATCTCTTCAATCTTTCAAATGGACAACATGTTCCCTAGTAATAAGATTAAATTAGTGCAAAGCCAGAACTCACTCCATCATCTCTCAACATCCGCGAGGTTTCTCTTGTTTCTCTTACTCGGGACCTATCGTGCAAAGATCATATGACTTCCCTTGCAAAGTTCGTTTCCCGCATGTTGCGTGTGTTGTACTGATTTCAGGCATTTTTTTTTTTTTTACCTTTCACATTTGCTGAAACTGCTCAGGGACCATGTGTGTTTGGGGTACAGCTCTCACGTGTTTAGGGGCTCACCACTTACAGCTCCTCTGAACAGTGCAGAGTTAAAGGAAACTCGCTTCATGAACTCCTTTTACTGACTCCCTTCAACCTGTCTCTCTTTTAGTCGCTTTGTTGCTGTCATTTCCCCTTACACTATCACTGTTTTATTGATCACCTTTCTTGTAAAATGTCTGCTTGAATCCCTTCCACATCATCGCAGAAGGAATTGAAGGGTATAATTTGCTGAAGTGTTTAAAATATAATACTCTAAGCTGTGGAAGTCTTTGCATATGGCCGTAACCCCTTCAACACAATGACATACTTTTATCATATTCTTCCTATTTCTAGATGATTTTCAGATAAGAATAAACTTTTCAAACTTTATCAATCCCTTCTTTACCCGGTGGCTGTCCTTTTGTTGGATAAAATCGTCTGATATGGGAGAAAATAAACTAAAACACAGATCATCAGCTTAAACGGTGTAATTAAATATGATGTAAAAACAGTGGCACTTGGAGGATGGGGGTCAGTCGGTCGTCATGCAAGTGCCAGTTACCGTGGTCACCTCTGCACCACCGTCACCCGTGTCAGTGCCAGAGGGTGCTTGTGCATTAGTTATACCTTTTTTACTCTAATTTGACCTACAACTGCCCTTACCTAATCTTGAATGCTGAGTTAAAACAAGACATTAACATTAATATATGATCCTTGTTATGAAGAAGTGCTACGAAGAGGATGTAGAGCTGCAACATTGTCTTTTTCTAATATGAGCTGCAAAAGGACAAAAATCTGGGCCAAGTTAACGTGAAATGAGTATAATTAAAATTTTTGCTTACAGTTTAATATTACCTCTGAGAAAAGGTAGTAGGCAAGGAAAAATGCTTGTTATCCAGCTTTAAGATGGCGCTACGAAATTTGCTAAACTAGGCGAGAAAGAAATTGCTATGATTGCTACTCGCGGAAGGGAGACTGGGATCTATGGGTTGACATGTCCAGCTAGCAGCTGGAAGAACCCGAGGTCGATTTTGATTTGTTTGGGGTCGAATATAGTGCATTTCCCCTGTATCCATGCTTACCCAGTGGTGGATTTGTGGACCTGAACATAACATTGCTAGTAGTGTTTAAGGCAAAGACTGGGGGCTGGTATTTTGTGACTTAGTGATCTTCGTGTAGTTAGAGGACATTCATATTCTCTCTCTCTCTTCTTCTTCTTCTTCTTCTTCTCTCTCTCTCTCTCTCTCTCTCTCTCTCTCTAGGCACGGTCTGCTAACCATTCATGTAGGATAGCTGGCGACTGGTGGGAATATCTCTTGGAGTAAATATACGATGGAGCGCTGAGTGTAATACAAAACTGGTGTACAAGTAGGCAAGTATTTGACAGTGAGACTCCACCAATTAGTCCAACAGTGGTATCAGAGCAGTAAGTTAGACAAAATTATCACTCCACTTTTTATTCAAGATATTATACAAGTCTTTCATTATATTCTGGAAAGTCTGGTGCGCCTTGAGGATTGCATCACACTGTTTTGTAAGTAAGTTGCTGTAGTCTTGTTAATTATCTCAGTGAGGTGAATCAGTACTTAGGTCAGCAGTGCACTGTGACGGTAAGCATAACTAATTATACTTGCATCTTGCTTCCTAGGTGTAAGTTCGTACTGCATATGCAACCTGTGAATTATTCTATAGCTGAGTTCTTGAAGTCGAAGATGTTTTTATTAGTTACTTATCACTGCCTCCTGATGATTTTCGTGAAATTACCAAGGACGAAGACCATACTTAACCAGTGTGGTTCCAAGTCTCTTCTAGGGTAAACAATGTCGTCTTGAGCTGGACCATAATAGAAAATTCGTCATCGAACCGAAGAAGTGAAGTGGAAATAATTTCTACGAAGGCGCTAATGACTGCATGTGATAGGTTGGCTGGTCTAGGTGGCAGAGGGTAAGGCCTTGGCTGCCTGACCTCTCTGCTGTCAGTTATGTGGGTTGATCTCTCGCTGGAATCGGAAATTTCGCAATGAGTCTTCCTCTGTATTTTTTTCGACTCATTACATCTTCCACCTATCACTCCGATAACGTGCTTTTTTATTAACGTTACTTCCAGATGATTTTATGAATAGTAAGAAAACCCTCTCTTACTGAAGGGCATAAAGCATAATTAGACTGAAGGGATTAATATTCTCAAGTACAGTACGTTATTGATACAAATTATGTTGTTAACAATGTTAACCTGTGATATGCAAAATAAATGGCTAAAGAAGACGTGGTTCAAAGTCTGCGCAAATGGGAATAAGGTTCTACGTTGAACTAAAGCCTTTGTGATATTGCTGATAGTCTTTGCTGTTTCTCTTCAGGTTCAGTAGCTTGTATATTAGAGCGACTAGAGAGCTAATCAAGTGAATGATCTGCCCTGTACTGCCGTTGAATCTCAGCCATGATGTTACCTATTCCTATCAGGGATTTTTTCAGTTGTGGCTCTTCATGGCAGTTTCAAGGTTCAATTAGTATCTCAATAGACCTTGGGCGGTATCATGTGTGTTACCTGGAAGGCTTAGTCTGCTGATGTGGGCGTGGATGTGGACGTGGAAGGGGGGAATGAGTAAATAATGGAGGATTGACATGGGTAACAATGACTGAGCCGTCCACGCAAGACACAAGAAATTGGCAGGTAGAGAGAGGGGAGCACATACGGACCACCATATACTGTTCAGTCTATCTATCTGTCATTCTGTGTGTGTGTGTGTGTGTGTGTGTGTGTGTGTGTGTGTGTCCTGGTATTAACTATATAGGGAGGTTGGAGTAAATTATGTGAGCCTGCAAGGGACACCATAGGAAGCGGGGACGAAAACAGTTTTTCTTTAATTTCATTATTATTATTTTTATAATATCGGCGAAACTAAATCAGTCCAGTTTAGGAGGAGCGTAACTAAATGTTTGGAGTGGAAGATTTCACTAAGAAGTAATGGCGAAGCATTCAGGCAAGTTTACTGTACAAAAATGTGTAATTTAGTGACCTAATACAGTTGAATTTCACTGTACTTTAACGGTTTCAGTTACGACGGTTTATCTGCTGTTAAAATCACTCATCCATTCATAGCCCATAATAAACCACACATTACACACTAATTTCTATTTTCTTCTCCGTGCACTTGCAGTTTGTTGATATTTGATTTTCATCATTGTGGCCTGCACCTGTTGGCGACGTAGTTGTTCGCTCTAGCCATGTATTAACAAATACACAGTACTTTTTAGCCTGTCTTACCGCCTAACATACTTAATTCCAGATTTTCCTCACCTACTTGCACTGCGTACTGTTTGGCATTTGTTGTTGTATAAGAAAGATTGCTGATTAATCAAAATTAAGCACGTGAATACTAAACTCAATCGGCATCAAACTATTACTAAGCAGCACTCAGACAGCGCATACCTCCTCCAACGCCTGTACCAGAAACTGAGATCACGACTAATATTTAATAAACTCTTCCTTGGCTCATGACCCACATATCCACAAAACTTCACTGAAATCCATCATTTTTTTTTTTTTTTTTAAAGATATCTTGTAGACAAATAAACAAAGGTGAATACATACCCTCCTCCAGCTCCGTTAGTGGAGGTAATTAACGTATTCCTAAGATTCTTGCATCGATGTACATTATCAGTACAGGTTTTCTTCACACTTGGACTCCTGTAATCAGCTAAGGAAACAGTTTGCGGGATAGTTCCTTCGTCATTAAGGTTACCACCCTACTTCTCCTCTCACTATTACGCCAACTTCGAGACGGCTCCTGCCTTATTAAGTAACCCCTGGACTGAGGACTCGTGACACATTCCATCTTCTGTCTGCACTTTCACTTTCCTCACCTCTTATCCTGCCGCTGTCATTCAGGCTTCACGCATCAATAAAGTAAATGGAACTGTATTCAAAATATCAAGTGCATTCCATAATACTCTATCTACCATATACACAGTTGTTGTTATTGTTGTTGTTATCCAGGCACACCCGTTGGACTGCATGCTGAACTTGTCCTTCTCTTGCAGTTCACCATTCTCCTTGCAGAGGATAGGAAGGGAGTTGAGGGGCTGCTGTAAAAATCGAACAGTGTGGTCAGCCTGTTGTGATATCAGTGCCTCCATGTAGTGTCCCTCCCTAGCACCATCATACATGCTAGTTTCATATTACAGCTGTGAATGGGCGTATTTTTTAACCTGTGTGTGTGTGTGTGTGTGTGTGTGTGTGTGTGTGTGTGAAATACTAAATGACGTCACTCCGACCTACATACCGGAGAACGTCTTGACTCGGTCTCTTCCTGAAAATATCGACATGTACATTTAATTCCCAGGTCGGTAACTCTAATGCCTGCCATGTGAACATAAGAACATAAGAACATGAGAAGAGAGGAGAACTGTAGTAGGCCGCCTGGCCCATGCTAGGCAGCTCCTGAACTGGACTGGATTAACGTAGTGGACGCAAAGTAGTATATTGGTTTGCAACGGTGATACTTTATTTTATACTGTATGTTTTATAATCCGGTACGTAATTATATATATATATATATATATATATATATATATATATATATATATATATATATATATATATATATATATATATGTGTGTGTGTGTAGAAACTTTACTTCACCGCAAGGACATGTATGCAAAACAACCACAGGAGAAATGAAAGGAGCGACAGTGAGTACTTTCGTATATCACAACACAAGTGTAAGGACAGCCCAATAGACTAGTGGTTTATTTCAGCACAAAGCATCCAGTGATCACCATATTGACTGGACAGGCTCCAAGATTCTAGCAAGATCAAAAAGCTTTGATGAAAGAAATGTGATAGAGTCTTGCCTATTTTCTGGCACATATGAAAAGAATGTAAGGATGAGCTATGGTCATTCTAAGTGTGATTAGTTGTTAACTGAATTAATTTTAAAGCAGTATCCCCCAGGCTAACAATTGATTGTTCCTTGTCGTCTCCAGGTATACAGTCACACCTGTGTGGGACTCACCTAGCATTAAGCCTCTACAGTAGGTCTTAAGCCACAGCATTTACCCCCTTTTTGTCAGGTGCATCGCTAAGGAAAAAAGTCACGTACCTATTGTTCTGTGTATCGATCAGTTTTAATTCAGGTCATCCTTTGTTCTGTGTGTCACTCCCTGCTGCGGGTGTGCATATAAGACCTCTGCCCATTACGTTTCTGTATCACTCTGAAGATGTAATAAGATGTAATACGAGTAGGCTGTACGAAAATACTCACTGTCGCTCCTTTCATTTCTCCTGTGGTTATTTTGCATATATATATATATATATATATATATATATATATATATATATATATATATATATATATATATATATATATATATATATATATATACAGTGTATGTGGAGGTGAGGGGGCAGAGAAGACAATCAAAACCAGTCCACAGTGAGGCAGCCCTAGTGTGTATTCAATATGGACGTTGTGTGTTAGCGCCGAAGTGGTGACACAAAACTGAATGTTGAACGTTGATGGAGTGCTGGTTCTCAGATAACAGACTCGTTAACCTATGCCTAGAGTCGGACACATAAAAACATTATTGTGGTGATGATGAGCACTACTGGAGCTTACAGCAAGGTATCCTCATTTGTATTCTTTTTTGGTGTTTTATTTTTTAAGTCAGCAGTAAGTTACACAAAGATTACCTGTTAGAATTCTGTTGCTACCCATAATAGAGATTTGTCAATGTCCGTCAGTTAACGAAACCAGTTTTAAGAAGAAAGCTACCGGTATAGTTTTAAAATACATCTCTGGCTTATGATAAGGACTGGATGTAACTATGACCGACTGTCCTTACTCTCCACACATCACAGTGACTAATAAGGAATACTAAGAAACGAGTTTTTACCTCTTGACTCTTGACTCATAGCCCTTGCCACAAAATTACCTACTTCCCACTCCTTTCTTCCCACCACCTGCTGCTTGTGATCCGCGTACGCAAAACCCTTTCGTGATGGAGGAGTTAAAGAAGTCTCCAACTTTCCCCTCCAGTTTGAAAAGTCTCCTCTAAGTGTCAGTAAAAATCCCTGAAAGAAACGAGAATAAAATAAGAACAACGTTATCGAAATAGTGTTCAGCCCCTTCAGGATGAGGTCGTCAATTTTTATTTATTCTCTCTCCATAGGACTTTACCGGCTTAGAGATGAGTTTTCTAGTTGGAAGGATTTGATAGACATTATTAACCTCTTTACTGCCAACTGCACTCCTTACTCGAAATAAAATCGTCTGACAACAGGAATAAAATGAAATATTCGGAATGAAGTTAGCGCTGGTGTATGAGTGACTGCACCTACTGTACATTAGCCAGTGAGGCGGCTGCACTTGTACTGGAGTGGGACGACTCAAGCTGGTCAGCATTATTTTTATTATTATTATTATTGCTAAAACTACCCACATCCTTGTGGGAAGCTTTACTGGGTTTGTCAATATTCTTTATTATTATTAAAACTTCCCACATCCCCGTGAAAAGTTTTATTGTTTTTGTCTATATCTTTTTTTTTAAAACGTAAATGGCCATTACTTGGAGGTTATTTAGTTGAAGGCCTTCCAACTCTGTCAGCTGAGTCCCAGGCTGGCCGCTTCATCTGACAAAACTGGGAGGAAATCGGTTATATGGATCTCAGGATATTATCCGCAACATAGAAACCAAATTGTTGACACTATGTCACAATCCAGGTAAGATAGAAAGCTGAATTTTTTTAGCATATTCCCCTTGCCGGGGAGCAGATCTGGATGGAGTAGGATCTTAATCGGATGCATATCCTCCGAGATTGCCTTGGGTCAAATATTGGGATTTTCCCGAATATTCCGGATGTCACCTAATTATCCATGAAAGAACAATGCTAGAGCCACCAAACCTGGTGGCCTGGCAGACAGTGATGACCTACGGTGACCAGCACAGAATCAGTAACCTTGACCTCAAGGTCCCCTTATAGCTCGGCTTCTAGTAAGCAATGACTGTGGGGAGATTTTATCATAATTGTCCTTGGACATTTTTACGGCGTTCTACTTATTATTATTATTATTATTATTATTAATATTATTATTACCGTATAATCATTATTTTTATTATTATTATCTCACCACAGCAGTGGTGAGTCATGTTTGTGCTTGTCATTATTATTATTATTATTATTATTATTATTATTATTACCGTATAATTATTATTTTTATTATTATTATAACTCACCACAGCAGTGGTGAGTCATGTTTGTGCTTGTCATTATTATTATTATTATTATTATTATTATTCCCTACTGCTGGCATGGACTTGATGGCCCCATCCCTGAAGCCCAGTAGTCCTGATATGTGCCACCCACCTTCACATATTACCATTTTGGCTTTAATAACTGTGGTCCTAAATTAATTCATTTTGGGGCTGAGTTACTTGGGACTGGTGCGATTACATTAGCGGAGTGTTAGGACATGCTGATGTGTCTCGTGGGAGATCAGCGAAGAAAGTTTTTAAACAAATTCAGATAAACATACTGTTCCTTGCCACAGCTTGGAATTCTTCCCACTTTCTTTTGGAAACACATCTCTTCTCAAACCTCTGGACACAACACTAAAAAAGTTACTAAATATGAAACTTGACACTTTCTCTCAGTCCACCCATCTACAGTATTGCCTGACGCCGTGCTCTGTAAGTGCCTAGGCAAAGTGACTTCCTGGCATTTTCTCGCCCCACATAGTATAGACCCCACTTCCCACAGCACACCACCTCCCATTACCCTCACCCTATCTGTCCCCCTTCTGTCGATCTTCCTTTTCTTGCCATCATCCTATACTCATCAGTAAATGCAGTAGCGATTATTACGTAGGGTTGGCGCAGGTTCAAATGGATGTTCCATAAAATTACTATGTTATGTAACGATGGAAAAAAAGCAGAACATGAGATGAAAAAACACAGAAACAAGAGGACACTGGGGATGGGAGGAGATTCAATGTTCTCTGCTCATTACTACATTCCACCAGTTAAACTTTTTGTGAGTAGAATGTGGAGTAATGGGCAGAGAAGTCTGAATCTCCTCTCATCCCAGATTGTCTCTTGTTTTTGTGCTTTATTCATTTCTTGTACTGCCATTTTTTTTTCTGTCCCACCATTTTAATAATAATTTTATATTAACTTTTTGTTTTCTAGTATACTCTCCCAGTCAGCTTGCAACTCTCCATTCACTTCCTTTGGTCAGATGAATTGAGTAACATTATCGTATACACCCCATTCTTCACAATTCCTATATACTTTCACGTCATTCCATAGACATTTCTATGATAAAGTGTCTTAGTAATCCTCACTCTGAATATATACTCATCAAGCATTGTCTGCTTTTCATTGCTATTCGTTGAAATTTTTGTGCAATCCTTCATTTAACCTCACACTTATACTCGTGGTCTTACTTCATATCAGTACCTATAACACCCCTGTCACTTTCTCTCCCTGTTTCACCCTTCCGCTTTCTATCTCAAAAAAAAAAAAAAAAAAAAAAAAAAAAAATTACTGTACATCACACTAAGGAAATAGAAGGACATGCTGGACTCACCATCTTGTGCTGTAGACTGTCTATAGTAGGACTCGCGCACGTTTGCGGCTGTGGTGTGGCCCGCACCTGTGTACAATGGTGCCACGTTTCCCCAACTTGTGATGTGAAACGGAAGCTATTTATGTACAAGGCATCACATATTCGATAAATTCAGATATATAAAACCTACACTTGTGTATTTTGATGGATGAATCAACAGTAATCTTATTATGCATAAAATATTTATACAGTAACACAGAAACAGGGAATACATATTGTACAGTGTTGCTAAAAGAAATTGTAGTCACTTTTAATGGTTTTTAGCGTAGTTTTAGGGTGGGTAATAATATCACAGTTATGGATATAAGATAATGAGCCTGAAAAAAGAAGAAATATGCCAATATCCAAAGTAAAAGAAATAATTCATGTAATTCTTGTGAGTGGCAACACTTACACACCAGTCTGGCCTAAGGTAAAGTACGTACCTCCGTAGACCCAACCATAGCTTGTACAGGGGTTGCTAGGGAAAAATGCTCACATTTACTGGCTTTTACCATAATTTTAAGGCGAGGAATAATCACATTTATAATCATAAGCTAATATGTAGGACAAAATAGTAGGCATATGCCAATACCGAAGTAAAAAAAAGAAAAACATTATTCACTCGTGAGCGGCAACACTTCCACACCCAGTCGGTGAGAGAGCGAGAGAGAGAAAGAGAGAGAGAGAGAGAAAGAGAGAGAGAGAGAGAGGCAGGAGAGGGGCATGCATTGAATGCATTGTCGGCATCACTAAATATAACAAAACCAAATTAACAAATGAAAGCACAATTATAAATAACTTATAAAAGAATCAAAAGTACTCAGGGTGGCTCACATTTCCCGCCAGGAGAGAGAGAGAGAGAGAGAGAGAGAGAGAGAGAGAGAGAGAGAGAGAGAGAGAGATAACGGTATAGAAAACGTGGCAACACTGTACACAGGTGCGGGCCACACCACAGCCGCAAACGTAGGCGAGTCCTACTATAGCGCCTCCATAAACTGGTCCCATAGTAACACAGCTGCCTAGTAAAGTCATGTTCCAGAGTACTCTAGCTGAGATATACTACACAGATCTTGAGGAAAGTGTAGTAGTGTTTCACATCGATTTCAGGAGAGGGCGTCCCACCAGGCTGACAGGGTTCTCCTCGTAGAATGCAGGGGAGGTTGGGCAATTTTCCCTCGCAGTCCTAAGTGGCAATTGTTCCTCCATGCCTGGGGTACACAGCTCCACCACGACTAGACTCTCCTCTAGCACCAGACAAATGCCATAGGCTATTTCAGGGCAGCAGAAGAACCTACAGCCGTGACCTTCCACCGGAGATTACTTGTCTCATAAAAGAACGCGGCTCACTCTGAACACGTCCCCTCCTCTCTCTCTCTCTCTCTCTCTCACACACACACACACACACACACACACACACACACACACACACACACACACACAATTGCACGGTGAGATCTAGCTTGCTTAAATACTTACCCTTTCGTGGTCACTTCTTACATTTACAAGACGTCACGAAGTTCCAAGAAGTCAACAACGAGATCAACAACAAAATTAGTACAAAGAGAAGGGAAAACTGGATGGCTCTTAAAACAACACTTAATGGGTCTGTCTTTTAACCGAGGGCCGCAGAGAGCCACTTTATTCTCCTCTTGTATGTTCGTGTATGTTCGTATATGAGAGAGGGGTGTGTGAGCTGGGAGCAGGGCAGTGAAATGGCGGGGGACAGGATGACATGAAGGCGATTTGTTTGTCGCCACTCCTTGCGGGATTAAGGCGTCTGGCAATAGATAGGTAGAGCTCTTCGTTTTGTCTTTTTGGCATTGACGTATAGAACATTAATCACATTAAAAGAATATCAGCGTCTTGGCTTCAGAACAAAAAAAAAGGAAATGGTATGGAAAGATTGATCTTTTCACCGAGAGCCATCCAACCTAACCTAACTAACCTAACCTAGCCCAACCCATAAATTTTTAACCTAATCATATAGTACTGAGATCATGCTTTAATGACAGTAGCTACAGAGTGGAGGATAACAGCGAGGAAAAACAAACTGGGTAGGAAGACTCATATCCCTGTCTTCCTATAATCCCCTGGCAACTCATAATCGTATCAATTCCTACACACACACACACACACACACACACACACACACACACACACACACACACACACACACACACACACACACACACACACACACGCACACACACACACCCTTAGCTGAATCACTAAATCACAAACAAGCTTCTCCAAGACTCATGTCTCCATCATCTCCAGCGTCCGACTCATCCCTTCTAATAGCGAGCTAGCATACTCGAGAACCACAACACAAACATTAGTCTCTTATAGCCAACACGCACCAAATCTAAAAAACAGTATTCTCTGCACAAGGAGATCCTTCCACTTAATCACAAAGTAACCCCCTTCACTCTAGAACAGACACGTAACACCATAAAGGAAACTGTGAACTCAGCGGTGCCGGATGGTGTTAGCAACCTACACCTGAAGTATTTAGAACCATACGGTATGCAACTCTCACACAGATTAGCATTTACTCATACGCACGTTGTAGCCATCCCAACATTTGGAAACATGGAACAATTATTACTGTTCTCATACCAGACAAGGACCCAACGCACCCTTTTTTCGTACATATCCATAATAATAATTTAGTTCACCATCCAAGATAGATGAACAACTGATTTTTAACAATCCCCCACGCACTTCCTACTCTGCTCCACAACACGGGTTTAGAACACTACAGTTCACAAACACCTTACTAACCAGCCTCGCAAATCAATTCCCTACTGCTCGCAAAATGTACACTTTTTACAACTGTGGACATGAGTAACGCTGCTAATGCCATCCTCCAGCACAAGCTAAAAACCAAAAACTACAGTACAGACAAGAACACCATACTCTGGCTTACCAACAGCATTATTTACCTGGTAGACAAATGCGTGTTAGACTCAAGGGTATGTGATCCCTAACACAAAACTTTCCTAACGGAGTTTCACGGGCTCTGTTCTTTTCCTCACGCTTTTTAACCCATACATGCTTGACATTTCCACACCTTAACCGCCCACAAATATTGCCTCATACAGCCGTACACTGCATCACAGACACTGGGTACTTCGGCAAGACTACCTCAACACATTTCAGGCATGAGTTGAGGACAACAGGCTGAAGATCACTCTAGCGAAATCCACCTCTACTCTCATCATCAGAAGTAAACATGAGCACAGGTGCTCCCCAAACATCACACTTAACAGTGTAACTGTACCACACATCCCCTTCATTAAGATTCTTGGAGTGATACAGGACAGTGGAATCACCTTCAAAAACCACACACAAGACATCTAGAGACTGTGTACCTCCCCCTTAACCTCAGCCCAGAATCAACACATTCGGGACAATTACAGGGACAGACTTGGGGAAAAAAGACTCTACTCTACAAACAGTACATTAAATCGAAGATATTCTTTGCCCCCTGGTACAGGTCCTCAGCCTATCTAATACCCATTGCATCACCTTGCAGACCATACAGATAAATGCTTTACGTATCATCACTTACTGTACAGATATCCATCCCCACATGACGGAGCCACACAACATGACTATAAACATAAAACAATCACTATACAAATATTACTAATCCCACTTCAACATCTCATCTCCAGCCATTCCAACACCAACAATGAAGAAATACTTGCACGTTCATTTCAGGTGCAGGGCGATACAATATCTCAGAACCGGCCCTATCAGGCGTTAAGCGATTGCTCCTCCCGACAGCACACGGTCTTTGCCCTCGATTTTACTATTAAATAGTTATCATGTATGTTTGCACGATAAGATAATGAAGGTGAGGCTGGATGGACAAAAATATTTCAGTGTGGAAAGGAGCAGGGGTACTTAATAAAACACAGACTTACAGTGAGCAGTAACTGCGTTCAAATGAATTTGTAATGGTGCACAAAAAACAAACGGCGAAACGCAGATAAAAATCCTTCGGTCGTCAGCCAAAGAGTGCGTTCATGACTGAAGTCACAGGTGCATGGAGAGGCACAGGGAATGACTGGTCGTGGACCTTTAAGGAAGGTACAGTTGCCCACAAATGTTTCATTCTTTTCATAGACAGTGATGTGATAGTTTTGCTTTCACAAATCATGTACCAAATAGAAAACACTTGAATAAATCAATGATGGCATCAGATTTTGCATCATAAAGGTGGGCTTTCACGGGAAAATCAATTCTGGAAATAATGAGCGAGAGAGTTACTGGATGGGAAAGGAACGGAACTTCTGTGGGCAACTGTACATCTGCGTGCGCAAAGAACAGTAACCGGCAACGTTGTTCATTTGTTCATCTCGATAAGGAAATTTCAGTGAATGTGAATGGCGTGCTCGAAGCCTAACGTTAAAAATAGGGATGGGTTAAACAATACTACTTGCCACGCGGTTCCCGAGACACACACTGACACCAAACTTGACATGGACCTCCTTTGACATACCCGGCATGCCCATGCGAAATTCCATCTCATTCAACCAGCAGTATTACCTGTAAAGGTTTCCCAATATCTTGAGTAAACGGCACAAAAGAGAGAGTATTTACACCACCGTTGTCAGCTCGTTGCTTCACGTCTTATGATGTATGGCACGTCGAAATCCGAGGGGATCAAATGTGGACACTGATACACACAGGCAACGTTTATACTCATAGTATTACTGACTAGTGCTTGCCTGCAAAAATTTTTGGGACTAACTAACAGCCTTTCAATCACAAAATATTTGCAAACACCATATATTTATTTCCATACCATTAACGAGCACACAGTGACTAGTTCTGACCAAAAATTCGAAAACAAAAAAAAATCCCATATTATTGCGTGTCACGATTTCCGGCAATTTAGCCTCGTCTCGTCGCACACGATTGCAAAAATTCTTTGTTTCGTATTTTTCTGACACTCCCTGGACTTACCCCAACCTAATGATTAACCCGTTAACTGCTCATGGCGGTTTTTTGGAGGTGTCCGTGGTGCGCAGACATAGGGGTAAAAATGAAATTTCCCAAAGGCCAAATTTTGTCTTAGGAATTGAGAGAACACATGCCAAAGTATATAGTAACGAAATATTAGCTCAATATTTCCCTTGGTAAAGCCATGGATGAACATCGAAGTGTCGGATTCCCTATTGGAATGTATGGTTTTCGTTTTTTTTTCGGTTTCGGTTTCGGTTTCAGTTTTGAAGGCTCAAACATGCTTGCGTGGGTCGGCCTTGGTCACCATGGCACTATATTCGAAATTCACCTGCGCTGCCAGGGCTGTATTGAGCAGTCGCACTCGGAACAGCCCAGGCTGTATAGACCAGTTAACGGGTTATGGAATTTGGTCGATATTTATTTACGTTCACGTGAAAGAAACGGACACACACACACACACACACACACACACACACACACACACACACACACACACACACACACACACGCCGATCAAAACATACCACTCGCTCTAGATTTGCGAACTTGGGTGTAACAAGCACATTACCTATCATGGCAACAAACACTTCACAGTATATCTTTTTACACACCACCCTAAGCCACAACCCACATTCCATACACCGCAGCCACACATCATGCCCAGTACCTACACACCACAATCACAGTCCAAATCTCACAGCCACATTCTACACACCTCAATCACAGTCCAAATCTCAGCCACAATCACACCTTTCCCTTCATGTCCGATAATATTCTCAGAAGTATGACAAAGATTAAGGGTATAGTAAATTCTCACCATGTAAAGAACTAACCTGGATTACTGCAGCAGTTAACTATAATTACGTGTATGATAAAGGGGAGAATTTAGATTCTTAGAACCACGACATAGAAGTTTTTGATACTCAAGGCAACACATTCGCTGTGGGTTTTTACACACTTAGTAGATGATGAGGGTACTCTTCCCACGCACTGCTATTCTCTTTCAATTAGACACCAGTATCGTCAGAATTAGTAGCCTCAGAGTGGGAGATTTGAAAGTTGGTTCCTCCCCCCCTCCCCGCGCTTGTGTGTGTGTGTGTGTGTGTGTGTGTGTGTGTGTGTGTGTGTGTGTTCTGCTGATTTTGCCCTCTTTATTTGTGATTAATAGTGGGTTGTTCTCGTTTTCAGCCGCTTTTTCGTACAAGACACTTCGTAGCACCTCACACTTAGCGATTTACCTTTCTTATTGTACACTATCATTTTCTTCAACCGTTTTTTCCCTCACCTATGCTTTGCTTAAGTCACTTCGTTCTTGCCTTACCGTCGGACCTCTCCCCTAATTTGATGGAAACTTGACAGAAAGTTTTTAAGTTGATATTGCTAGGTTAGCGTTTGACCTAGCCCTGTGGCGCGACCTTTGACCTACAGTAAAACAAAAACTCTACCCATATGCTATCCCTCAGCCCTTCACCAAAATTATGTAACCATATTTTAAAATTTCTCAAACTTGCAAACTAGAATAAAAATAGTGTACACGTATCTAGCAGTGTGTAAGTGTATCATAGCTTGTCTACGTGACGATTAGTGTACAGCTCAGCAACTTTTGAAATATAATGACAATAGGTTATTACTGCAGTCGGCTCCCCTCGCTGCTCTGCTGGGAGTTGGAGGGCGGGCTTAGAATGGGTTAGACCTGTGCTTGTCTTCTCCAAATGAACACTCGTTAAACTGCATCGGACTTTGGATCACTCCTAAGTGGGTGTGCGTGGGGGGCAAATAGTAAGTTTAAGAAATTGTCAACATATGGTTACAATACTATGCCGTTAGTACAACCTTTTAACGTTATATTGATTCGCTGGTTCGTGTACTTATCTTGTGATGCGTGGGTCTCCAGTTTAGGGCTGGAAGTTTAACGTGAATGTTGGTAGTATTTCCTTTTATATGACTGATTATGGCTGAAGAGTCACACTATCGTGACAATGAAATAGGATACAAAAACCCACACTGGCAGACGAAAAAAGATGTATTCCAAACAGTTTCGGCGACAGCTGTCGCCCTCTTCAGTGGATCTACAGACCAAGAGTGGTACATACAAATGCCGAGAAGCTGCTTATATGCAGGGTGAGGACACGTTTTCCCAACCACACCTGATGTGACCTCACCTGACTCTCCCTCTACTCTGTCCACGACCTGAGTGAGGGATTACAAGGGGCGGCAAGGACCTTGCCACTAATCCTCTCATCACTGGATCTAATTTATACATTCCTTCACCATGGTTAAAATTATTATATCTCTCTATACATACAGCTTCCACAATCCTACGTTTCTTATAGTTACTACATTTGTACAATATTTGGCTAGAATTCCAGTCGATTCTATGGTCGTTTTCCGAAGAGTGAACGTACACTGCGTTATTTATGTTGCCTATCTTACAAGCATACTTGTGTTCCTTAATGCGAGTGTCCAAATCCCTTCCCGTTTCACCAACATAAACCAAATCACAGTCTCTACATGGAATTTTGTATACCCCTGCAGTTTTTTACTAATTGGTTTATTCTTTACCAGCATTGATCTTAAGGTGGAAGTATATCTAAATGCAATGTTTACATCCAAATCATGACTCACAGACTTCACCAAGCTAAGATTTGACACATACGGAACCGTGATGTATGGCTTATTTTGCCGACTTTGTGGCGTTGATCTAGGTACAAAAAAGGCTTTTCTGGCTTTAAAATACGCTTGCCTTATAAACCAACTGGGATATTTTAGATCTAAAAATATTTTCCATATCTTGGCGTTTTCCGTATCCAGATGTTGGGGACTACTAATTCTGAGTGCTCTAAGGAACATAGAAGAAATAACTGACATTTTAGTGGAACTGTGGTGATATGAATAATAATGTATATACAAATTGCACTGGGTCGGTTTCCTGTATACAGAAAAGCTAAGTGTCCCAAGTTCATCCCTGTGCACAAATACATCTAAAAATGGAAGGGAACCATTATTTTCCCATTCAACTTTAAATTTAATTGAGTGAACCAGTGCATTTAATTTTGTAAGAAACTCGTCAAAGTTAGCGTATACGTCTGTTTGCATCCATTTGGTTCCACCGTTGACACAGACTCCAAAACTCACATAGTAAATACAACACTTCCACTATCTTCCTATTCCCCGATAGGATGGACTTTCCGAAAGCGGCAGAATAAGGGTGTCTTCAACTTACAGCCCATCGAGATCACTTTCCGATAGCCTGGCCTAAAGCAACAACTGTAACAACAACATATTCTCTTGTGTTTATTTATACAGACTAAGCAGGTGTTTAACATTCATGAATAACACCTTTCTTCTCCCCTCATCTTCCTACTCCTCCTCCTCATCATCATCATCCTGGCCTCTTTTTCCTCAGGATGGGGTAAGGATGAATAACACACAGTAGGTAATAGGTAGATAGATAGATAGATAGATAGATTACAGGATTCCAACACTCCCAAGGAATGAAGGACAGTCTCTACACAGCAACAGTACACTAATATGCTACTTTGCAAATTGTTACTACGATTAATGAACATGCAAGAACACAGGATCCTAAACTTTATGCGTTTGTGTGATTGGACCGATGAGCCAAGAAAACCTATTACAAGGCCTGATTAGAAAAAAGGAAAGAGAAAAAAGTAAGTGTCTGAAGGCATATGGCCAAGGAACAATTGTGCAAAATTCTGAGTGTATTACTAAAGAAATGAATGAATGAGACTAAACTGAGTAGTGTTCGGAAGAAGAAGAAGAAGAAGAGGAAGAAGAAGAAGAAGAAGAAGAAGAAGAATAGGGAGAAGAAAAAGAAGAAGAAAGTAGAAGAAGAAAGTAGAAAGAAACTGAAATAATTAAGAAGGTTACCACCATAGCGTGGAGACCTAAATTTTTGGAACTAATAGTCAACACGAATGACGGTGCTAAGCAAGAGGGGCAAACGAACAAGAGAGAGAGAGAGAGAGAGAGAGAGAGAGAGAGAGAGAGAGAGAGAGAGGATACGGACACGTTTGTAAGGTGTTCCATCAAGAAGCTACCTACAAATTCTGATCTTGTTGGTGTCTTAGTGAAAAGGAATCGGAAAATGGGAGACGTGCATCATCTCCATAAACCAATTGTGTTAAAACTCACATCTAATTAGTAACCTTGAATATCTAGGTTACTATACCGTGGGTCAAACTGCACTCTTTTATTATATATACCCGTAATTTCAGACAACTCGGCCTTCGGAGTCTAAATCAACTGTTTACTTGAGTATAAATTCACCGGGTGGTCAAAGTGCCTATAATCTTTGCCATAGTCTTTGGTGATCTGGTGTGGTGTGTGGTTGTGGGGTATGGCTGTGGGTTGTGGGATGTAGCAGTGGGGTGCAGTATGGGTTGGGGGATGTGGTGTGTGTTTGTGGGGTGTAGCTGTTTCTTGTGACTGAGGTGTGTGGCATGTGCAGTGTGGCAGTGGGGTGGGATGTGACTCAGTGGGGTGTGGTGTGGATCAATTGGGGTCATTCTACAATACGATATACTGTGAAGGAATATGCTGCAATGAAGTGCAAAAGTGCTTGGTTTTATGCTGCTGATTAGCCTTGCTGAGTATGATGGTATGTAAAAGTACTCCACCCGTTCAGGCTGATGAACTTTTTATTTCGTTATTGCTATTCTGAACTTTCT
The DNA here is from genome assembly GCF_032717465.1 of Coenobita brevimanus. Taxonomy (NCBI): domain Eukaryota; kingdom Metazoa; phylum Arthropoda; class Malacostraca; order Decapoda; family Coenobitidae; genus Coenobita; species Coenobita brevimanus. The sequence continues at coordinate 3,041,698 of NC_137013.1, forward strand.
TATTCTGCCTCGGTTAGGTGTATCAACTGATAGTCTTAGATACAGTCTTCATGTATCCTTTCTCTTTGACGTCCTCCTCCAAGGTGAATTAAATCAATATTAAATTACAGACGCACGTCATAGTATCTTGAAGGTAAAAGAAGTGAGAAGTAGCTTTGAGATGATGGTTGAATGACTGTTGTGGAGAGGGCTGTGTGATACATCGATGGTGAATGGTGGAGCATTGTGTGATATGGTGTGCATTATGGTGTGTGGTGTATCGTTTGGCTCGTAGTGGTGTGATGTTTATGGTATAATGTTGGTGGTGTGATGATGGTGTATTGTCTGCGGTGTGTTGGTGCTGTGTGTTGGAGTGCAGTGTGGTGGTGTGGTGTGTGAAGGCTTTGTGACTGGTAGTTTGGTTTGTGATGAGGTGCAATGCCGTTAGACGTGTTGGGATGTGTCATGTTTTGAGGAAATGTGATGAAACTGCATTTCTGAGATAATGAAAAAACATGTTATCGGTACCTCTGGCAGTTGCGTTCATAAATGTTCCACACATCTTGTCAATGAAGTCTTTTACACCAAACATTTGCTTTCTACTTGTGAGGAGTCTTTTCTTTCTTTCTTTCTTTATTTATTTTTGTCTCAGACCCACAACAGTCTTCCATGGTTTCTTGGAAAACTTGCCTATCGAACATATCTTTTAGTTTTTAATAGTGTCTGCTATACATCTGATGGTCTTCTTGCTCACCAACCACTTTTCAGTCATAAACTGGATCTTGTGCTGCTTCATTACTTTTTATCGTACGGAAATTCTCAGCCCACTTTTAAATGCAGATTTTTAGGCAGAGTTAGTACTTCTGTTAAATCTACTTCAGACCTCATACTTAGTCTTGTTAAATCAGGAACTCCTTTAAAGACAGCGAAGGATAATCTTCACCTTCTGATGAATGAAATTTCTGTCATTTTTATTCTTTTCTTGTGTCTCTGTTGCATAAAACGTGACCACCAGAAAACTTAATAGGTGCTAAATTTGTTCTGACCACATTATACCAAATCGATCACTTCTGCAAAAAGTACTGCTGCCCTTGCTTCACCAACAAGAATCAAATACGTACCGTTGAGCTGTAAAATTGGAACAACCAACATGACAAGCAGAATTGCAGCTGACTAATACACATACAAAAATTGGTGAGGTATGTAACATAAAACAATTTTCTGTCAAAAAAGAAAGCTTGTACGCGGTTGACTGAAGATCGGCAATTGGAGCTTCCATCCCATCGTATCCTATCAGCTAAAAGTCCTTAGAGAATAGGGATAAAAATATTATCTATAGAGAAAGAGGATCGTAAATAATGTATATTTATTAAACATTTAATATACTACATAATGTCAGTAATATGACAATAAATAACAAAATATAACATCAGTGTTGGTATCAGTGTAAAATGGATCAGGCCGCAACGAGTCTGATGGTCCTTTTAGTCAATGTTTTCGAGTTCGATAATAAACTTTACTTATACTCATGAGTGGTACCGTCGCTGGGGAGGAGTGTAGCTGTGAGCCTCGTGGGACTCAGAGGATGACTCATGGGAGGATGACTCATAGGAGGGGTAGTGAGCCTCGCCCTCGTACTCAACCTCGGCCAAGTAACCGGAGTCGCCGTCCACGTAGTAGGTCACCTTCTGCAGGCGACCGTCGGGCAGGTGGTTGTAGTATGACCCCTGGGTGTGGTCGCCGTCACGGGACTCCTGGTGCCCGAATTCGTTGCTGTAGTCGTCCTCCACGGCCCAGTCGAAGTCGTACTTGGCCTCGCTGGACTCATAGGACTGTTGTTATAAGAAAATCACTTAACTCTGTCACAACAGTAACGAAAAAAAGTACTTTGTTACATTATGATTGTGATAAGAAAACATGAAAAAATAAGGCAAGGTTCTGTGGAAAGGTGATTGACAACCACACTGGAGAGAATTCCTTCTTTTGGTTCATTACGTAGTCCAATAAAGCAAACTGCACAGGAAGCGACTTACATGGGCGTGCCCGTAGCCATAAAACTCTCCACCTTCAGCTGCAGCCAGTGCAGTCAGGCCCAGCAGGATGAGGATCTGGGAACAGAGGATAAAAGAGTTTATTAAATAATTTAAGCTGCAATAGTTCAGTTACATCAAGCATCTACTGTAGAAAAAACGGACACACGTTTACTGATTTTCAGGAACGGCTTATATGCATACTATAAGCATTTTTCATTATTAAATGCATCTCACCCTACTGACACACCGTTCTGCTCTCGATATATATATATATATATATATATATATATATATATATATATATATATATATATATATAATGTACTAAAACAAATTATTAGTAATTGACTCTGTTTCATCGCTAACAAGAAACTTTTACTGATTTAATATATCAATATGTCTATGAACTCTGCACGTTTTCCGTTTGAATTGTGGATGCGCATTCCTTGAAAGAAAAACCCCACATTGATTTCCCATTCCATCACTCTAATCCTGAAACTGGAAAACTTTTTTCACGTTTTACCTTAGAGTTCATTGTTGACTGTAGCGATGTATGTACTTGACTGTCAGTGCCGGGGCTGGCACCGGAATATATATACCCTACACCCGTCCTCACCTCCACCACCTCACCCTATCATTATTGCTTACGCACACCCGGTTTTTACGGCTTTGTGACTACTATGGTGAAGGTCAAGCGGCATGATGCGTTTTAAGCTGACTACAAACGCTTCCAATGGAACGTTTTCCCAAACACTATGATTCATTCACATTTAAGGACTCTTAACGTCTTTACCATTGTGAGTTCGATATATGTTCATAGAAAATGTATTTTTTATACTTCCTCCATTGAATCACGTCCTGAAATTTGTGAATTACGTCTTAGATCTATGTGAGTATAAGCTTTCATATCTGTGTCTATATACTGTGCAGTACTTAACCAACTTTCTCTCTCTCTCTCTCTCTCATATATATATATATATATATATATATATATATATATATATATATATATATATATATATTCACTCACACACACACACACACACACACACACACACACTATACATGATGGTAATAGTTTTTAGCCTTCACCTGCCAAAGTCAGAAGAGGATGTTGTTATTACCGGGGTCAATAGGTGTCCGTCCGTAGGGTTGGGGGGCAGGGTGGCTGGTTGGGCGTAGAGATTTTGTTTCCGGGCCAGAATTCATGAAATTTCACATAGTTATGTATCCTATAGTGAACTGAAGCATTTTGATAGGTAGAATGCTGTGTCTTAAGTAGTTTTTTTTTTAAAATAATGAGTAAAAAAAAAAAAAAAATAGAGATTTCAGTGCTATCTGCGCAAGGAATCTGAAGGGCCCGGGTTATGTGTCCTCAAAGCATTGTCCTTCCGCCCACCTCTAAAAGAATAGATGGGGGCGGGGGAGGTGAGGGCCTTTATGCGATTGGTTAGGTGTACTGGGAGATGGAGGCATGTGCTTGGTCAGTTGTAGGGTTGAAAAAAGCGTAGCGTTACCTATGTTTTACCATAAAATCAGGTGGGTTAACGCGAACCGACGTCTCTTACACTGATTTTCACATCGTTTTTATTTTGGGAACATAGTAATTCACGTTTAATTTCACAAATGCATGTTTATTTATTCCAGTCTATGGCCAGATCCTACTGTAGATGGCGTTGAATTTAATAATCACCTCCTTCCTGTGCTGCCCTCCACCATTTGGCTGCCCTCCCTCCAATTATCAACAACCATCACCTCAATATCGATCTCACTCTCCTTACCTCTCTCTTCATCTTTCTCACATACGCATCTCATATACACATCTGGTACAGCACATCTTTCATTGCTCTGCCATACTACATGGGGAAACAGTCTCACATTACTTTTTACAATATCCAGCAGATCCCCAACAGCACCCCAAGGCTCCAGAACTTCTTCATTTGTCTGTCTCTTCTCGTAACTCCATCACTCCTCTCTAGTAAGTGATTTCTGTTACTCTTAAAGTCGTTTTTTTTTTTTCTTATTAGCGGAGTCCAAGCTTCAACTGCCTATTGAAGATCATAATACTGTGGTGGAACAACTTATTTACTTTCATGGTCATCTGGCTGTTTCTTGTCACCGTCCTCACAGTACATGAAACTTTCCATCCCTGGGGTATCCTTCTCTTTCTTCATCCTCTAAGCTTCCACAGTTATTTATCACACCACCGAGGTATTTCAGGACACTCCCTCCGATTCCTCACAATGTGTGCTGACTGAGCTCCCTGTGATTTCATTCTTCTCAAAATCAGTAACTTGGCTATTTTCTGTATTAACTTTCAAAGTTCATCTCTTATACCCACTTCAAAATTTAATCACCCATCCTTGCTGCTTCCACACATCTTTACGTAGAGGAACATTTTCATTAAGAAGCAGCAGTGTAGGTAATTTTCACACCTTATCCTCCTTTCTGGAGACAATTTAACTTCCTTTAGGTTATCTTTTATGTGGTAGGTAGGGACGCTCACCATCCACTCACTCGATGTAGTGCTGCTCTCGGGTGTCTGCCCTTTCCTCTCCTCCATCCTTCTTTCTTTCCATCCTCTTCTGTCTTTCTTTCCTTCATTCTTTCCTTGTCCTTCTGCCTACAGGTGACTTTACACTCCCTCGTCTGTCTTTCTTTCCTTCATTCTTTCCTTTTCTTTCTGCCTGTGGGTGACTCTACACTGAGTGACAAGCCAAATGGTTTCCTGTACACCAGGAAACCATTTACTACGCTGGGTGGTAACCATATAACCAAATATTGGCGCCTGGTGCTTTAATGGGTAATTATTGCGCTCCAATCGGATTGAGCCGGTGAAAGTTTATATCCAAGGGGTGGTTAGGGTTGATCGCTCACGTAAGGCCACTCAGGGATGAGTGAGACTGGTCACTCATCTTAAATGTCGGGACCAACTGCCTAGCCTCGGGCTCCTACGCTCCTCATGGGGCAACGTAGGATTGGATGATGATGATGATGATGTCTCTTATACAGTAACATCATCCATTTAGTTATCGAGAAACCATGCATAGCCTACATCTCACTTTCTTGTTTTAGTCTATTTTGGAAATTAAAGACCCAGCTTACTTCATTTATCACAAGCAGTGCCGCCCTTACACTCTAGATATACTCTTAAAGCATTTATCAGTTTCCCACTTACTCCACTTATTGTCAGTACCTTTCACGTTACAGTATCATGACGGGGGCGTGGAACTTCTTTACCTTCATTAAGTAGATTTGATTTATACTAGAAAACAAATATGATGAGGGACAGAAAAAACGCAAAAAAAAAAAAAAAAAATAGAGATGAATATAGTAAAGAAACAAGAGAGTATTTGGAATGGGAGGAAATTCAGAGCTCTATACCCTTTATTACTTCCATTACTGTACTCATAAATTATTTATTGCTGTCTACACTCCTGTAAATAAAGATGTGTACTTAATGGTCTTGACGTTTGTTGGTCGCTGTGATCTTGGGGTTAACCTGGGCGTGTAGAATTCCATGACAAGGGCACAGCGTCAACGTGGGAGGATGCATTTGACACCTCAATTATCAAAATCGGTCCATAACTGCGGCCTATTTGGCAGGAAAGCACAGGTAGACGGAAAAATGAACTGCCTCACTCACGGTAACTTTTAAGAACTGCATAGCACTTCCAGTCTTTACCTACCTCCCGAAAAGAAGAGGATGGACTGCAGGAGATGGTCAACTTCAGCCTGCAGTCACCGGATTTACAGTCAGACTATATTAAGACAAAAATATGATAAAATAAAAATAAAAACAATAACATAACCTCATATGTTGTTTATGCAACCTACCTCACTACTGAGCAGTTATAAATACTATCATCATCATCATCATCATCATCATCATCATCATCATCATCATCATCATGACCCTTTTTTCCTATGATTGAGTTCAGAATGAATAATTTGTAACAGAATATTAATAAAATATATTTCTATGGAAGTAATACCACGATATATTGATCTTAAAAATGGCAGAGGTAGAGCAAAAGCAGTCATAAACCACGTATAATTAAAAGAAAGAAAATAGACACAAAGGAAACCGTTTCTTCGGTGATTTTCCCAGAACCTACACTTTCTGATCTTACTTGTGACATACTGACAACGAATCGAATGCAGGAGACGAGCATCAACAATATACATAGAGTGTGAAGAGACTTACTAGTTCGTGGCCTTGACTATCTAGGCTACTGTACCGTGGGTCTAACTACACCCTGTTATCATACCCGTAATTTTAACCAAGTCTGCTGCAAGAGTCCAGGTCAACTTTTTGCATGACTTGGAACCCAGCGGATGTTTACGGTACCCATAATCTTTACCATGTTCCGGAGAATATTATCGGTCTTGGGTGATATGGTGTGGTGTGTGGGAGTGGAGCGTGGTGTGGTGTGGTGCGTGGTCGTGGGGTATGGGTAATTGTGCTGTGGTTGGTGATGTGGTGTGTGGTGGCGTGGTTTGCGTGTGTGTGCTAGTGTGGTGACTGAGGTGCAATGAGGTGCGGTTCGTGGTGGTGTGTAGTGTGGTTGGATGTGACGGGATATGACTTGTGTTCAGGAAAAGCGATGAGAGAGGAATAGGTAAATTTTTAGGTGTTTATAAGCGTCTTAAAACATTTCTCTCACAATTGACGATGCTTGTAAGTATGTAAGAAAGGGACCTACCTGTATAAGTGATCAAGTTGTAGTGTAGTAGTATTGTCTAAGAGCTTGGATCCGGATTGGTCCAAAAGTGGTGAAAAGGTAAGGATCAGGAAAAGGACTGGCCTATTCTTTGTTAAAACAATGGGTCAGAGTCACGGTCACATGGCTAGGTCAAGTTAGATAGTTTTCATCCGATTTAGACCAAAGTTGGTGGAAGTGTTCAGGACAAGGCAAGAACATTATAAAAAAAAAATGAAGTGAAGGTAATGGTAATATGCATATTTGACTATGTTTAGTGTTAAAAAAAAAAAAAAGTGTCCTCAATAGCACAGCATGACTTCATACGTGAAGTTAGTCCTGTATGAAGTTCATATTGACAAGTGAAAATAAGCTGCAAGAGAATTACAAACATTCGGTTACATGGGGACGCACAGAAGTTTCTGCAGTAATGTCACATCTAATATACTATAGCCCTAGCCGTGTGTGTGTGTGTGTGTGTGTGTGTGTGTGTGTGTTTTGGGCAGCCGAAACTACACATTCAAATCGCACCAAAATTGGCACAAAAATCGCAAAAAATTCGCTGATGTGAAAGAACATGGTCCCATCACGATTGAAAAACTTCTGCTATATTTAATGAGCGATCACATTTTGACCAAAAAACGCCGCTTCAGGAGCCAGGCATAGGATCTCCGTAGAATTTTTGCCCATAGGTACAACTAAAATAAAGTATAGCAGCGCGAGAGCCCTTCGCAGGAGCAAGTACGAGGGGGCCCCCTCGCACTTATCACTAAAGAATGTTTAGACTATCGGTTAGGTGTTTCCACGTTCTCCCACAATTTAGCACCATACCAAGTAGTGTTTTTCTTATTACATAATTTAATTTACTGTTATAATTTTATAACTAAGTTATCTTCACTTGAAACCATTTTCTGCTGTTCAGTACTAGGTCACAAGTTTTCACTACTAATACACGCACTAAATGTCACTAGGTACGACCAGTTTTAAAGTACTCTGGTGATTTTATTAATCTCGTTCCAACTCAGAAATCATGTAGTTTTATGTATTTTTGTCCAACACATCAATGGAACTACACACACAGCAATAAAAATAACTAACAAGGAAACAATCACATTAATATATAAAAGTTTCAGATGTGTGAAAGCAAATAGAATAATGACATGGAGGGCAGGAAGCGACAGGGACAGATTTGATAACACAATTCCTGAGGAGGTTACATGGAGATGATTTGTTTGTGGCCACCCACTACGGAACTGAGACGTCTTGCACTAGATAGCGATAGAGATTAATAGAAACGCGGTACATAATAGCATAATAAGAACCATTAGTATGAAACAAGGATGATATCTACTTAATGTGCAAACAGTACTGGATATGATATTGATAAATGCTACATTGACTATTGATAAAATTATATACTTGACAGGGGTTATACAGGAATTACAGCAGCATTGTGAGAGGGTAACAGCATAGAATAAAATATGAGTATTGTTCACGGAGTTAGATTGGCGTCCACTCGCCTGATACAAAACAACAAAGTGGAGTATTCAGTGGGTTTGTTTTTTGTCAATCTAATCTCACTGAACTTCTCCTTTTTAATATCAGTTGCAAGTTTCGTTCCTCTCACTTTCACATTGAAGGAGAGACAAAAATTTTACTCGTCACACATTTCCGCAGCGGTTTTCTGCATATTTCTTAACACCATTTCCTCCTTGATGTATTCTGTATGCACTTAAATATTACCTGGCCTGTTTTTTTTTTTTTTTTTAAGTAGTTTGCACTGTCTTGTTATCTTATGCTGTAACTTAAATTCATGTGATCATTTCTCCATATAACTAACATAACAACGGAGAGAGAGAGAGAGAGAGAGAGAGAGAGAGAGAGAGAGAGAGAGAGAGAGAGAGAGAGAGAGAGAGAGAGAGAGAGAGAGAGAGAGAGAGAAGTTATGGTGAATAAAAATCCTGCTGGAGTGAAGGTAACAAGAGGCAATACGTATAAAATGAGGGCTTAAAAGGAAGGTGACACCGAAAATGAGATGTCTGGACTATCGTATATATACAAGGAACAACTGTAATAGGAAAAATATTAAAGAAGAATTTAGAAGAATGAAGGTTAGACGACCACGAATGTAAGAGATCAAACGGTCATAATATTATAGTCAAGTGGCATATTGTGGTAAGGCAGAAGATGGCATTTAGAGGACGAGAAGAGGGTAGATTGTCACTGCGAAATAGAGGGCAGGGAATTAGGTGGAAGAGGTGAGAATGACTGCAGGGCAAACATAGAGTACTGAAAAGAAAAGAAAAGAAGTTATGTCTAGTACAGGATAGTATACTCTTGGGAGAGGGAAAAACAAGAGAAATAGAATTAAGATTAAAGAGAGAGTGAGCTCATTGTAAAATCAAATGAAACGTGACATTGCGACAAGATCTATGGTAACATGACTATTGATAATTTTTTTACTTGTAACATAAATTGTTGGATATCAGTTCCTTAAGACATTCAAAAATTGTAAAATGGCATCGGTATTTCACTCATATACTTAGTAATATTAGCCTACCTAGTAACAGGGGTGCAACAACATATGTAATAACACTAGCTCAATAACACTAGCTCAGTACAAAGATGAATGATATGGAACAAGGCTATTTAACATCCAAAGTTGGGCCATGGAGAACCAACATAAGAGAACCAACATAATTCAGATTGTTTACACACTACATAATATCTTGTTTATAAAATGCTAAATTAACGGCCAGGTAGAAGAGATAATCATGAAGAGGACATGGTTGTGATTATATGGCACAAATGATGTTGTTTGGGTGAGAGACAAGAAACCAGAGAATTGTGCGTCGAACGTAACTTGGAACGATAGTCATTAATAGCAGGGGAAGGTAGCAGTGTCTCAGAATAAGAAGGGAAATCTGAAGGAGTGTCAGAAGAAGAAGAAGAAGCATTTCTGGGTTGGGAAGATGAGGCGTCTCCAAGTGATTCCTTCACTGATGCCTTCTCCAACACAATGTCTCTCGGTGCAAGCTTAAGGTCATCGATATGCACCCATTTGTTCGCGGTATTAGAAAGATCCTTTATTTAAAATTTGTTGCCTTTACGAGAGATGACACGGAAAGGGCCCAGGAATTTACTGTCAAGTTTTGATACACGCTCGTGGTCCAGGGCAAAAACTAAGTCACCTACTTGGATGGTAACATCGGAGGCAGCTGCGTGTTGCTTACGTACCATTTCTGCATTTGAGAGGAGCATAGTATCGTAAATGTACTTATGAATTTTCTGAAAATTTGCGAGGTGAACTTTGACATAATCATCGTGATTTTAGACCGGATCAGGCCTGGACTGCAACAAAGAATCAGGTAGCCTTTTGTCAAAGCCACAGATGACAAAGAATGGAGTTTCACCAATTGACTTATTCAGTGATCCATTAATTGATGCAGCCACCTGCGGAATCCACTCATCCCAGGTGGAACTCTGATCCTCTACCATGTGATGTAGGCACTCTAATGTTTTCCTGTTCTGGCGTTCCACGAGGCCATTAGGGGCTGGATAATGGGGAACAACATTACACTTACTAATTCCATATTGAGGGTAAATTTCTTCCATCACTGAATTGGTGAACTCTGACCCGTTATATGTTATAATGACTTCTGGAGTTGTGAAAGGACAAATGACTGAATTAATAAAGGCATGGGCAACGGTACTGGCAGATTTTTCAAGCAGCAGAACCAGTATTACGAATCAGGAGAAATGTTCGACTGCCACTAAAAGATAGACTAAGCCAGATTCCGTACGTGAGAATTTCAGATCAAGGGAGACAGTTTGCCAAGGCCTTGATGGTACAGGGTATTGCAATATGGGTGCAGGCTGACCAGTAGTTCCTTTATTGCGAGTACAAGATAGACATGCATCTCAGTGAGCTTCTACATCCTTTCGCTGGTGTGTCACATGAGGTCTGTCATGATTTAATTGGAGGGCAGCAGGAATTAAGTCTGTTGGGACCATTAAGATTGCCTAACTTCGCGACGAGACACATCGCTATCTGTGAGCACTGCTTTTTAGTAAAGTCATTAAAGAGGAAGAAATCAGACACAGGAACTGGAAAGAATCATCATCAGACTCAAGGAAGTATATGACCTGAGACCATAAAGGGTAAACACGTTGGAGCCCATGAAATGTGTCATAAATGAATGCCAATACATCACAACCAGCCGTGACTGTGGCAACATAACGAAAAAGAGCATCTGCCACAACATTTAACTTTCCAAGAAAATTCAAACGTTGGATTATAGTCATTCATGATAACTGTCCAACATGCAAGGTGACCAGTAAGATTGCCTCCTCGAAACAGGTCGGAATGAGGAAAGTGGCCTCTCTGGATATGAACAGGGTAACCGTAGCTGATGTCATGTCCTCAGTTCCGTCGGGGAAGATAGTGTCCAATGTTGGGAGTCTGTTGTGTGTGTCATATTTGTTTCTTGGAGGAGTGCTATATGTATGTTGTGGCCGTGAAGGAACTGTTCTATTTCTGATGATTTTTAGGTAAGTCTATCAGCGTTGAACTGTAATATGTTTAAGCATGTTTGAGGCAATGTGCGTCGGGTGTATGTCTGTGCTGTAGGTGTAGTGCTTTTGAGCAGGGGCTGAGTTTGATGTCTTTGGTTGTGTGAGTGAGGGGGTTGTTGGAGGAGGTGGGGAGATTTATGTTTGGTGTGACAGGAGGGGGTGTTAGTGGATGTGTGCACCTGTCACAGACTCATGTGCCATGTTATTATCTGGCATCTGTCAGTATAGTGCATGTGATGTGATTCCATTCTCTTCAAGAAGTGCATTTGCCTTGCATTTGTGATGTGTAGGGAGCAAATTGGGCATATACTGTATATTGTGTTTGTGGCCCCACATTTTTCTTATTGTACCCAGCTAATGTGAGTAGCAGGAAAATGGCTGCCACATAGTCATTTCCTTTAGTGTAAAAAATAGCGTAGAGAGCGGCTGTCCCCACAGGGGACAAGAAGTCTTGCCAGGCTGTACTGGGGTCTCCTCACAGGATGCAGGGTAGCATGAGGAGTTGCATTATGTGTCTGTCAGCTCAATGCATGAGTGACACCACGGGAACGCTCCTCTTGTAATGTCGGGACTCCATATTATAATAATGCAACTTATAATAGATAGCGTAACAGATAGTAACACCAGTCTCTTCGGAGGCGTGGGTTCGAATACCACTGCTACCACCAAAAATAATATGTGAGTCTGAGACTGATTAAGTAGTAGTAACAGCTGAGTAAATATGTGAGGGAGTAACTTTGTTCATATGTAGTCGGTGACAGGAGGAGTTAAAGATGGATACTGGGTCTTGATTGTAGTTTATCTTCAAAGGGCAAGTTTAAGTTGAACACGGTGTGTATTACACAGGAACTTATATATTCTAGGTAAGTTCTCGCTGGACCCCTCTTCTCTTTACCACCTCTCGCTTCTGTAGCTGCCCCCTTCTGACTCTACTTCTTCCTTCCTTCTCTAGGAGGGCTTGTGTCACGTGTACAACCCGTATGTACGGGCTCTAGAAACTTGTGTGTGTCTGTATGTATGTAGCGCTTCTGTTGCCCTCTGGCATTCTTTTGCTTAACTCTTGCTGACATATTTCCTGTTCCCACACCTAGCTTTACTGGTGTTCCTATCTATTATGCTATCTATTATGAGTTGTATTATTATAATATGGAGTTCTGACACTCCTCATTGCCCATTTTCTTAGGTTAAAACAAAAAAAAGCCGTGCATACCATCGTTGCCGTGCTGTGCCTAAAATCTGGTACAAGTGGAGGTCTAACACAATAAAATTTCATTTTCCCCGAAAAAAAAAAAAAAATGTGGATACCAACGTTGACTGGGACCCTAGAACCCTTCCTCTGGAGGGGAAGTTGGCCCTGGGGTGTTCTGTCCTCGCTAAAATATGATCCAGATGAAGGTTTGCCACTGCAAAGTTTCGTGTTCCTGAGTCGAAAACTTTAGCATTGTTACTCTCGGGGCCGCCACCCTTTGCGTGGGGGGTGCAAGAATTTAACCCTGCCTAAAACCTGCTCCAGATGAAGGTCTATCATTGTTTAAAATTTTGCATTTGTAAGGAAAGAAAAATTATGACCGAGAATAATGGTACTGGCTGGGACCCCTAAGTACTACGGTACCCATTTCCATGGGGGGCAGCCTTTGGGGGTTTCATCCTGCCTTATAACCTGGCGTGGTTAGAGGCCTACACTGTGCTATATTTCGTTTCCCTGCACCCCCGCCCCCCAAGAAAAAAAGGCCTGGAGCCCTTTCTTAAAAAAAAAGGACAGTAACTGAGTGGATGAGTCAGTGAAACAGTTAGGGGCAAGTGGTGTTTCCGGATGTCCCTGTGGGTGCAGCGAAAATGTAGCTAAAAATCTGATCACTGGAGGTTTTGTAATAATACGCACTTTGGCCTGTAGCTGAAGTTAGTGCCTCTTGCGTTTTTTAATGCAGGAAGTACAGTATGTTTATTTGCTAAGGTCAACGGTCATAATCTCAGACGAAATATATAAATGTACTTCCAGATTTACGTGACTATTGACTGATGTATTTGGAGTGAAATAAACAGAGAAAACAGCAAGATGGGTAATTAGATTCAGTACATAAGAGGGATTTCATTTATTGAAAGAGGTTAATTATTTTACAATAAATAGAGATGAAGTCATGGGGTTGTAGTGCGAGGAGGTGGATCAGATCAGTATGTCGGCGTTGGTATTCGTGCACTTCCAGTGACTCGTTCATTCCGTTGTCGGTAGTTCCTTGGATTTATTTACTTGGACTCGTCGGAGCCGTAGCTGCGGTGCTCGAAGGAGGCTGACTCGTAGGAGTCTGGGTAACGAGCCTCACCCTCGTACTGGACGTCAGCGATGTAGCCAGCGTCACCGTCCACTTGGTAGGCGACCTGCTGCAGGCGACCGTCGGGCAGGTGCACGTAGTACGACCCCTGGGTGTTGTCGCCATCACGACCCTCCTGGTGACCGAAGTCGTTGCCGGAGGAGTCGTCTTTCACGGCCCAGTTGAAGTCGTACCTGGCCTCACCGGACTCGTAGGACTCGAATGACTGTCGGTGGAAAAAAACCACAGTATTACGGATGACTACAGAAATGCTTAGTCGGGTTATAAAGACAATTCTTCCTCTTTATATAAGGTTGAAATGGACATACAGATAGAGTTAGAATTAAAAATAGAGAACAGAACTAAATTAGAATACAGTGAATGAAAGATAAGTGAAACCAGAATGAATAAACGCATACAATACCCTAGTGACTCACCGCTGATTCGCCGTACAATTCACGGCTATCAGCGGCGACCAGGGCAGCCAGGCCCAGCAGGATGAGGATCTGCACACGGGAAGAAGGAATATATTACTCACTGATTAATTTAACTAAGAGCCTGTGGAGTCACATGGAGAGACAGAGTGACAAATGAGGAAATGAAGGAGCGTTGTGGTGTGGATGTTGATGTGATAGGAAGCGTTAGGAGAAACACACTGAGGTGGTTTGGCCATGTTGAGAGGATGGAGAGTATGTGATTGAGGTGGAGGAGGGGGAGAGGGAGGGGGAGGCCAAGGATGAGACGGAGGAATGGAGTGGAGAGGTATATGAGAGAGGGGGGTGTGAGTTGGGAGCAGGGCAATGAAATGGCGGGGGACAGGGCGACATGGAGGAGATTTGTTTGTGGCCACCCCTTACGGGATTACCGCGTCTGGCAATAGACAGATAGATAGATAAAACAATGAAGTATTTTCGGTTGGGACTTCCTGTGAATGCTTTCGTTTATCTATTCATTGAGCTGCCAGTGGAGTAGAGATGAACTATATTCCATTTAACCATTTGCACTGGACGGAGTATTAGAAGTCACAGTTTTATCTATTTATGTAACACCAAAGTATTCTCCTGATTTACTCTGAACCGTTTTTCTAGATAACCACTCCAGCTACGAGACCATCTGTTGTTTTTCCTATATGGTTACTCTCACTGGGTTATATCAGGCCTGAGAGGCACTTATCGTAATAAACGACTGCTTCTTCATGGACACTGTTCATCCGCACCTTGGCGTTCATTGTGTTGTGAGCCAGTGTGAGGACGTACCGTAACTGAGATGGCAGCAGTCCTGGATTCAATATATATACCCTCATCGAACAGCTCTCACCTCACCAACCCTATTTCATAATCTGCCTCGATACCCTTCATCCCTGTCTGCTTTGCCTTCATGCAAGAAGCACTGGCATGCATAATATTGCGAAATGTTTTCATTAGAATGAGACCAAATAATTTCTCTTCAGCAGAGTTTTAAACATTTACATGAAAATGACCAATGGATTCTCTCTCTCTCTCTCTCTCTCTCTCTCTCTCTCTCTCTCTCTCTCTCTTTCTCTCCCTCTCTATCAGATTGTTCCTTTGCCAAACACTGGCTTCATATATCAGCTAAACTTGTTTACGGCCTAGAAATGAAAAACGACTTTGTATTTTTTTAAAATTAATATCATGGAGGAAGCGATCATGTCGTAACAATG
This sequence comes from Coenobita brevimanus, assembly GCF_032717465.1. Taxonomy (NCBI): domain Eukaryota; kingdom Metazoa; phylum Arthropoda; class Malacostraca; order Decapoda; family Coenobitidae; genus Coenobita; species Coenobita brevimanus. Next base: position 3,056,978 of record NC_137013.1, read on the forward strand.
TTATTGCAAAAGAGAGCCAAATTCAAGATCCATTCATTTCGAGATGCCTGGACATACTGCGTTTGAAAGACTGGAGATCATAGGTAGTAGGAAATACAGACAGAGGGAGACAGTTCCAGAGCTGACCTGTTGTATAAATGAAGGACTGGGCGTAACGGTTATCTCTTGCATTGGAGAGTTGGACAGAAAAGGGATGAGAGTTTGTTGCTAGACGGGTGCTACGCGCCCGTCGTAGAGGTGGAGGGATGAAGCAGACAGTTCAGAGGAGCAGTGATCATTGATGTAGCGATAGAAAAGAGATAATGAGGCATCAGTGCAGCGAAGAGACAGGTTGAAGCGAGCCAGTAAGGGGAGGAGAGTTGATGAGACGAATAGCCTTTGACTTCACCCCATTGAGAAGAGTTATATGTGGGGAACCTCCCTACACATGAAAGTTGTACTCTAAACAGGGGCGAATAAAACCCGTGTATAAAGTCAACAACTGTGCAGAGGTAAAGAAGAAATGGAGTCGGCTTAGCAAACCTAATCTCATGGAAGCAGATTTTACAAGAGATGTAGTATGATCTTTCCAAGATGAGTCCCGAGTGAATGAAACCCCAAGCATGTTCATGGATGATGCAGGACTGAGCTGGATATTATTAAACATTAGTGGATACTCCTCTGGAAGATTTTGACATGTTGACAGGTGTAAAAACTGAGTCTTTGATGCATTAAAAACAACAAGATTATTTTTACCCCAGTCAGAGATACGAGCCAAGTCAGACATTAGATGTGCCATAGCCTCATCCCTTGTTTGCTAAAGTAACTGCTGAGATGGACGTTGTGGGAATCGAATGGAAAGGTGAAGGGTGGAGTCATCAGCGTACGAGTGGATAGGGTTAGATGTACAGCTTAGAAGATCATTGATGAATATAAGGAAGAGAGTTGGTGATAGGACAGAGCCCTGAGGAACACCACTGTTGATAGATCTAGGAGAAGAATGATGGCCGTCTACAACAGCTGCTATAGAACGACCAGCAAGGAAGCTAGAGATGAAGGCACAGATAGACTGATAGAAACCGGAAGAGGGCAGTTTGGAAATTAAAGATTTATGCCAGACTCGATCGAAAGCCTTTGAGATGTCAAGTACAATGACAAAGCTTTCGCCAAAGTCCCGAAAGGAGGATGACCATGAGTCTGAAAGGTAGGTGAGAAGATCGCCAGTGGAGCGTCCCTGACGGAACCCATACCCACGATGAGAAAGAAGATTGTGATAGGAAAGATGCTTAAAAATTTTTCTGTTAAGAATCGACTCGAAAACTTTTGAGATACAGGATGTTAAAGCAATGGGACGATAGTTAGAAGGTTGGGAATTGTTACCCTTCTTTGGGACTGGCTGAATGAGAGCAAACTTCCAGCAAGAAGGAAAGGTACAAGTTGAAAGACAAAGGCAAAAGAGTTTATCTAGGCAGGGTGTAAGCATAGAAGCACAGTTCTTGAGGACAACAGGAGGGACTCCATCAGACCCATGTGCCTTGTTAGTATTGGGGTCAGTGATGGCAGAAAATACATCAACTGAAGAAATTTTAATGTCAGTCATGAGGAAGTCAGAGGGGGGAACAGTTGGAGGAACAGCACCGGAATCGCCTAAGGTGGAATTGGAGGAGAAAGTCTGAGCAAACAGATCTGCTTTATCAGTAGAAGAAATAGCTACAGAGCCATCAGAATAGAAAAGAGGAGGGAAGGAAGATGAGGTAAAGTTGTTAGAAAGGTTTTTTGCTAGGTGCCAGAAGGAACGAGAAGAATTCAAGTTGGAGAGTTGAGAGCATTTAGTACGGACGAAATTATTTTTAGCAGAGCAAAGAACGGACTTAGCACGATTCCGGGCAGAAACATAAAAAAGATGTGATTCAGGGGTGGGTTGGCTCGAGTACCTTTTATAGGCCCTCTCCTTGTTGCGGACAGCATTAGAACAAGCGTGATTAAACCAAGGCTTTCTTGCAGTAATCAAAGGATATGAGAAAGGAATGTATGCTTCCATGCCTGAGAGAATAACCTCCGTAATGCGCAAGGCACACTCAGATGGCTCCCGGCCATGGAAGCAATAATCATTCCATGGAAGGCCTGAGGGCCTCCCAATCCGCAGCTCCAAAGTGCCACAGACGATGTCTCTTTGGAGGGTCCACAGGCCATACCGGAGTGATAGGACAGGTTAAGGTAAAAGGTTATGATTGGAGGAACCCAACGGAGAGAAAAGATTAACAGTGTAAGCAGAAGGATTAGTAGTAAGGAAGAGGTCAAGTATGTTGGAGCTCTCTCCAAGGCGGTCAGGGATACAGGTACGGTGCTGTACAAGCTGCTTTAGGTCATTTAGGATAGAAAAGATGAAGACTTGTTCACCAGGTGGATCAGTGAAAGGAGAGGAGAGCCAAAGGTGGTAGTAAACATTGAAATCACCTAGAATGGAGGTTTCAGAAAAAGGAGAAATGGATAGAATGTGTTCCATCGTAGAAGTAAGATAGTCGAAGAATTTTTGATAGTCAATAGAATTAGGAGATAAGTAAACAGCGCAGATATATTTAGTCAGAGAATGACAGGAGAACCGAAGCCAGAGAGTAGAGATTTCAGAAGAATCAAGTTCAGGAACACGAGAGCAAAATAGGTCGTTGAGTACATATACGCAACATCCACCTTTGGCTTTGAAATGAGTATAGAGAAAGTAGGAGGATACAGAAAAGGGTTTGCTGTCAGTTGCCTCAGACAGCTGAGTCTCAGTAAGGAAGAGAAGGTGATGTTTAGAGGAGGAGAGGTGGTGTTCGACAGACAGAAAGTTAGAGAAATGGCCGCAAATGTTGCAGAAATGAAGAAGGTGCAGATATATATGTAGACAAGCAGAGAGAAGATGGGATAAGCAAGTTCGGTTCGTATTCAGGATTTCTTTTAATAAATATGGTAAAAAACATGACAATAAATATTGGAGTCAGTCGGATCAACATGTCGGCGTCGGCATTCGTACACTTCCAGTGACTTGTTCATTTCGTTGTCGTGAGTTCCTTGGATTTATTTACTTGGACTCGTCGGAGCCGTAGCTGCGGTGCTCGAAGGAGGCTGACTCGTAGGAGTCTGGGTAACGAGCCTCACCCTCGTACTGGACGTCAGCGATGTAGCCATCGTCACCGTCCACTTGGTAAGCGACCCTCTGCAGGCGACCGTCGGGCAGATGCACGTAGTACGACCCCTGGGTGTTGTCGCCATCACGACCCTCCTGGTGACCGAAGTCGTTGCCGGAGGAGTCATCCCTCACAGCCCAGTTGAAGTCGTACCTGGCCTCACCGGACTCGTAGGATTCGAATGACTGTGTATAGAAAGGTCACCTATTTACTATAAAGTACGATGAAAGTGCCTTCCTGAGTTGCTGTGCACATGGAGGCAAACTTCCCCAAAGTAAATTTGATTAAAAAAAAAATCTGTAATATATACAGCTGTGAAGATAAACCAGCCAGAAATTAATACAGGAAAGAGATGTTTCAGTCTGTGATTATTTGCAGTGTAAATAAGGACGAATAAACATAAAATACCCAGTTGACTCACCGCAGATTCACCATACAATTCCCGGCTGTCAGCGGCCACCAGGGCAGCCAGGCCCAACAGGATGAGGATCTGGACACAGGAAGGAGGAACATATAACTCACCAAATAAGTGCTAATTGACGGCGCCCGTCATCCATTCACTTAATGCACTTCTGCCTGTTTTTATCTGTGCAGTTAGTGACTTATCAAATGGTTTCCTGTAAATTAAGAAACCATATACTCCAATAGGTGGTAAGCATATAGTTAACTAGATGCCTGGTGGTGTGGTATGGTGCTCTAACTGGATGCAATAAATAAGAGATAATATCCGAAGGATGGCGGGGGTGAACTGCCTACGTAATGTTACTCTGGAGAAAGGACCTGCATCTTCCTCCATGAGTTTTAGAACTAAGTATGCAAAGCTCGGGCTCCTGCACTCCTGATGGGGTGCTAAATGAGTGGATGAGAAGGGTTAAGAACGCCAGTGAAAGCACATTCAATTTGAATTTACCATAATCATTTGCGATTACTTAATATTGCAGTATAATCCAAATGAGAATTCTGTCTTCCAACGGGATCACTGAAAAAAAATCTCTATCTATCTATCTATCTGTCTATCTATCTATAAGTATATATATCATCATATAAACTTAACATAGTTTGCGTTGGCATATCCTGCAATGTCCCACATTACTATTCTAAAGAAACCTAGCCCTTACCACCACCGGCACCATTACTATTTACTTTCTCAAAATATACTTCAGTTTTCCCCTGAGAATTGCTATTGTTTGCTTAATTTTTTGACAACTTGAACCTACTCTTTTCATATTTTGACAACGGGCAGGCGACTTCTTTGACTTAAGGGCTTATCTCGCGTCCACTAATTTACTTATCATCGAAATACCCAATGTACTATTTGCTCGTTCAAGAAAATTGTTCAACCGTACCTTTGCGCTCATTGCAATGTGTGTGTGTGAGCAGACGTACCGTAACTGAGGAGGCAACCATTCTGGTCTTTATATACCCTCACCCGCCTGCTCTCACTTCACCAACCCTATTGCGGAACCTGCCCTGCCCTTGTCCTCCTGCTCTTTTTTGCCTGTATACTAGTGGCGTTGCCAAGAATATTACTGGCAAAGGTATCCGGCCGATCGAGGTAGAAAATTGCTCCTTACATGGGGGTCTTTTAAATTTTAGTTGATATTATCCAGTGGTGTGTTAGACTGCTATAGATAAAAACCTTTAAATGCCTCTTAGACTAATGGCACAGCTTTGTATCTCAGCTAAACATATTCGCCAGAAAGTACTAGAAAAATTACTTAATGTCAGTATTTTATCCACTGCAAATCAGGGAGGAAAGAAAACAAGCACCATAGTATTTATGCAGTCAGAGTTCTAGTCCTTCACAGATATTCATCACTTGTAAAAGGCCAGTAGCTGTCTTACCATAATGTAACGCGATCCTTTTCACTTCTCTCTGCTGGCTTTGACAGGAGGGACTAGTGGATTAAATGAGCCTTTTTGCATTGCAGTTCTTGTCTTAAATTCAAGTAATGGATTCCACAACCATTGCTTAACCACTGCAATACGTACGGCCTGGTGAAGAAATGATTTTATGTCGTTTGTTTTCCTGTCTGTTTCTTGCTGCTCATTGGAAATGCATTCTCTCATGAGTTTTTTTTTGTGTTTTATATCATTTACATTATTATATCTTGTGCTCCAGTATGTGTGTGTGTGTGTGTGTGTGTGTGTGTGTGTGTGTGTGTGTGTGTGTGTGTGTGTGTGTGTGTGTGTGTGTGTGTGTGTGTGAACTCGTTAAGCAAGCCTGCTGCTACTGAGACAAACTACATTGGGTGGGTGGATGGGCATGTGGGGTTGGTAGTTGGTTGGGGAGAAGATAGGTTCACTGGGGAACAGGTCTATGGGGTAAATGGACTAATGATGAGAAAGAGTCAAAGTAGGAGAATGAGTCCATGAGAGAGTAAGTCCTGGTGGGAAATGGGTAAAAATGGAAACATAATCAAGCAGGTAAAAGTATGTCCATGAGTGAAACATAGTGAAACATGGCGATGGGAGGAAAGAGGTTCATGTAGGGAAAGTTCACCATAGGCAGAAAATAGATGAATGGAAAGGTAGATTTATGAAGGGATGACATGCATGGGCAAAGTACGTTCATGGAAGGAAAATAGGGCCAAAAGCGGAGTACATCCATGGGAAAAAGGTCCAGCAGAAAAAAAAGTCGGTCCTTGGGGGAAAATACAGTAAGTCCATTGGGAAAATAACATCAAGGGGAAAAGAAATCAGTGAGGAGATTTAGGTCCAGAGAGAAGATGGAGCCATAGGGAAAAAATGAGCCCACCGGTAAAATAAATCCATGTGGAAGATTTGGTTCTAAAATGTACATATTGGAAAACTCGATCATGCAATAACAGTTCAATGGGGGGATATACGTGGATGGGGGACTGACTTGTCTGGGTGTAGGCCAAACCAGGCTAGCTGTGTGTGATTGTATTGTTTATGTATATGCTTGCTGTTACCCAGTTAGCAGCGTGGCGCCTAAAGGCTGGAGAAAAAGCTAATTAACTCACATACTGTCTCTTGGAAGCACTAGAAAATGGCCCATAACAAAGCACCATCAAGCATTCCCAACTAGACTCCACTAAACACTATCCTTTTATCCACAGTCTATTCAGTTCTTGCCCGTTACTGATCATTAAGAGTTATCGTCTCATTAAACACTTCAGTCCAATTTTCTTTTACATTCTTGCCTTTTACTCTCCTGAATAGTCAAACATCTACTAGTCAAGGTATCTTTTACATCACCCTTCCATCTCGTCCTGCATGGCCTTCCCCTTCCGATAACTCGCTCTACTTCTGATCTGTACATCTCCTTTAGCAGTTTTCTTTTTCCCACTCATCTCCACAATATGGTGTGGTTGCGAGATAGCTAAAGGAAATCTTTGTGGATGCAGTGCTGTTGCAGCCTCCGCCCTCCACCCTCCACCCTTTGCGGATGCAGTATGGCTGTGGTTTTATCTTCTCCATGGAAGCATTTACAAAATTAAAAACTTTAAACACGATTTCATGAATTATTTGTTGTCACTTTTCCTCCTTAGTGTGCAGTACCAAACACCTCACGTTGCACGTAAGCTAATATGCTTCCTTTTGATTAATTAATCATGTACACTTAATTATAGTATTATAGTGTAACTGCAGTGCAATAGGGAGATTCTGTTCCGCAAGGTGCAATACTGTTGCAGTTCATGCTGTGCAGTTGCAGTGCGAGTAGGAATCCAGGGATGGTAAAAAGACGGTTGTGGTGTGGGTACTATTGTAACCGCGAAAATTAAAAGTGAATGCAATTACAAATACTGAAACTGCACAGAGTTTTGGAGCAGGTGAGGGTTCAGTACTAATGATCTACAGGTATGGATTTGTAGGTGGTTCAGAGATGCCAATGCTTGAAAGATTTTTCAAACTTTTGAAAATTTGACTCCAAGCTTAAAGCTTGAAAGAAAAGAAAAAAAGAAAAAAAGATTTCAAATCTTGAAAACAATCTATTTAAATTAAATGAACAAATAAAATGAGAGATGCTGGTGTGCCATTCCTTGCAGAAAAAAATAACCTATATTCCAGCAACGTTACCCAGATGCCCTTGTTACCCAGCAACGTTACCATAGTGAATATATATATATATATATATATATATATATATATATATATATATATATATATATATATATATATATATATATATTCTTCATTTACCTTATATTGCAAAAATACTTTTCTATAACAGAGTGCTATGCCTGGAGCATATTATGTGTTGTACATATGTGCATTATGCCAAGAGGGGTGTAATGACTAAATATAATGAAACTGTATGATGATTAGTGGACTATTGCTATACCCTGAGAATTTTTTGCTGAGCTTGGAGCAAATCAGAGGCATCTCTTTAAAATTTTGGTTTGTCTCGCTGGCATCGCTGGTGTGGCTGTGGTTTCTGTGAGTGTGAATGTGCTGTCCGTGGGAGCGTATTCTGTGGATGAGGTGTGGATTCTAAGGGTATGAATTCTCTGTGAGTCGATTCTCTTGATCTGGGTGTGGGTTCTGTGAGGCAGGTATTGGCTCTTTTGACTGTGGATGTTGATCTCACTTTTGTTTATTCTGTGAGACTGGGTGTGGATACAATGAGTGTGTGTTCTGTGGGTGTAGAAGTGGTGTCTGTGAGTATGACTATCGATTTTGTGGGTGTGGGTGTTTGGATTCTTTGTGATGTGGCATGTGTGGGTGAATTACGGGAATGGATTTTATTGAATCTTATGTGGGTTGGTATTTTTTGTGTGGGTGTGGATTCTGTGGATGCTGATGTGAGGATCGTGTGAATGTTCTTGGTTATTCGTTGCCTGTGGATTTAGTCTGTGTGTGTGTGTGTGTGTGTGTGTGTGTGTGTGTGTGTGTGTGTGTGTGTGTGGAGTCTGCAGGTGTAATGAAAGCTGTTTAGGTGTGGTGGTCTTATCTTTGGGTTTGGATTTTTTGAGTGGAGTGTGGATTCTGTCGCTGTGGAGGTGGATTCAATGGGTGTGGATTCTATGGTTGTCGATTCTTTGGTTGTGGGTATTAATGTTGTGTATTTTCACTGTGTAGGTGTTGACTCTGAGTTTTAGCAAATGAAACAAGTTACTAGAGCGGACACCAGCACGAGACAAATAATGCAGATTATAAAATATCCAGGCTCCTATGACACACCTCCTACACAAGATAATGTGTCGTGAACTGAAAAGAAGAGAGAAGATGTGTCTAGGAAAGGAATACTGAAAAGTTCATTTCCTACTGTTGCGTATTACCGTAGTCAAGAAGTTTTCATTAAAACATCGACGCTTTTCTTTCATCTTTTATTACTTTTAGTGATTAAATACAGGTAGGTTCCAAATTGTTGATCCACAAATTGCTGCATCAATGGACACTTTGTGGATATCCTTTGTCCTATATATCTTCATGCGTGGCAACACTCCAGGCATACCGTATGTTAGCTGCCGGTGAAGCTGCTGGCACTCCTACGGAAAGAGATAATTACCCCCTGATCAGTTCCTAGGTTAATTTCCTTTTTCTGGTGTGGCATCTATCATCCACTCACTTGATGTGCTGCCTGCTTCTTCCTTCATCTTTGATTTTTTTTTTTTTTTTCTGCCCGCTCTCATTTCTTCCAATTTCTCTCAACTTTCCTCTCACTTTTTGCTACGCATCTGACTATTTCAGGTGGCCGTATATAGAGTGACAACGCTAATGGTTTCCTGTAATCCAGGAAGCCATTTACAACGCTGGGTGTTAATCATATAACCAGATATTGGAACGATGTCGAGTCGACTATGGTGCCCCTGTTAATTGGGTGGAGAGACGCAAATGCAGCGTTCTCCGGGAACGAAACTTCAGTACTTCCCCTCGCCTCGCTGTGGCGAGACACTATCCATTCACTGCACGGGACGGCCCTACAGGAGCGGTTGCTTGTCCGCGGTTGGTGGTCTGCATCACTGTATGTACAAACTGTTGACCATCTCTCTCTCTCTCTCTCTCTCTCTCTGTCTGTCTGTCTGTCTGTCTCTCTCTGTCTGTCTCTCTCTCTCCCTCTATTAATTAATATATATAAATGAATAAGTCAATCATTATATAAATAAAAAATAAACAAATCTATCCATATATCTGTCTCCGTTTATCATTCAATCACTCTATCTATCTATCTATCGATCGATCTATCTATTATATATTAACCGGAGAATTTTTTAAAAATATTTGACTCTGACACAGTTCCTGAAATAATAACTTAACTGTTCATATGGTAACACGTACACTGTTGATGAGATGTAGTATGCTTTGTGATGTCCTTTTCCTCCTTTCACATTTGTTGCTTGTGAGCTTTTCCAATAGATAACCCACGACATTCAGGAGATATAGATAGAACAGAGTAGAGATCTCTGATAAAAATTTTGGCTTTTGAGGGTGAGACACGACAAAGAAGCCATGGACACGTGTGCATTCTAAGGACGCTGTACCCCATCGTATGCCACTATCAAACGATGGGCCAGAGACATTAAGCATGGTAGCCAGAGTTTGGAAGATGACCCTATCCAGGCAGACTTGCAACTGCAACCTCCAAGGAAAATATGAACAAAGTGCACCATATTGTCCTAGAAAATAGACGAGGATCGACTGCTGAAATGGAACAAAGAACTGGTTTGTCACATGGATCCACTGAATATATCCTCTACCACCATTTGAACATGTTTAAGGTTTGTGCAAGATGGAGCCCCAAAATACTCACGGACGAGATGAAGGAGACCAAGGTGACAATCGCACTATCACTCTTGACCAGGTTTAAACACAACCCTTGCAGATGATTTCCACTCTCGTTTGGTAACCTGCGATGAAACCTGTTTATTTTACTGCGACCAAGAGAACAAACAGGAATCCAGGGAGTGGATCTCCGAAGACCAAAAAATTCAAGGCGTCAAGATCCTCCAAGGGGATCATGGTCACTGCCTTCTGGGATAGCCAAGGCACCACTGAAGTTGACTACTGACCATATGGTACTACAATGGGTGGTGAAAACTCGTATTATGCTGACCTTCTACGACGCCTGCACCATTCTGTCGAGGACGAGAGTAGGCCTGGAATAAACCTGTTGTGGCATGCTCCTTCACCAAGACAAGGCAGCTATACAGATATGTGGATATGAACCGTTGCCTCACTCGACATATTCACCTGTCCTGGCTGCCAGTAACAACACCTGTTTGCAGATATGAAGTAACGCCTTCGTGGAAGGAGACGATGATAAACTCAAAGAGGCTGCGGAAAGATGTTTAAGGATCAGACTTCCAACTTTTACTGGGAGAGTTTGCAGGTCTCCTCGAGATGGGAAAATGCATCAGTGTACAGGGGGATTACGAAGAAAAATGAAGTATGAAGTAAAACTTTTTGTCTACTCTGTCACTATGAGGTTAAAAACTTTCTGACCTTGGTTCACACACACACACACACACACACACACACACACACACACACACACACACACACACACACACACACACACACACACACACACACACACACACACACACACACACACACACAGATTGGTAAGAAAAAATGTGCTTCACAGCAGGAGCAGGGGTAATTAAGTGCAGTGTATAACAGAAAATTCTTTTATTAAATATGGTGAAATTTTTGAAAATATATAAAGAGAAGTAAAATAATAGACGTCAGCGTCATAAGGTGAATCAGATCAGTATGTCGGCGTTGGTATTCGTGCACTTCCAGTGACTCGTTCATTCCGTTGTCGGTAGTTCCTTGGATTTATTTACTTGGACTCGTCGGAGCCGTAGCTGCGGTGCTCGAAGGAGGCTGACTCGTAGGAGTCTGGGTAACGAGCCTCACCCTCGTACTGGACGTCAGCGATGTAGCCATCGTCACCGTCCACTTGGTAAGCGACCCTCTGCAGGCGACCGTCGGGCAGGTGCACGTAGTACGACCCCTGGGTGTTGTCGCCATCACGACCCTCCTGGTGACCGAAGTCGTTGCCAGAGGAGTCATCCCTCACGGCCCAGTTGAAGTCGTACCTGGCCTCACCGGACTCGTAGGACTCGAATGACTGTTGGTGGAAAGTGTCTAAATTAACAGCACGAACGAAAAGACTCCCATCTGGAGATGATATGACCATGGAAACAAAGTCCCTGACTATGTATAAATGAATAGTTATAAATAAATAAAGGCCGTAGTGACTACTAACAAATATACAGTACTTATAACTGATATAAATGGAAACATTTAAATCAGCTAGATAATGAAAGAAAAAAAAAGTTTTAGTATGCCTTCTCCGGTTGCGTAAAAAAAAAAAAAAAAAGTGACCTACCCTAGATTCACCGTAGGATTCACGGCTATCAGCGGCGACCAGGGCAGCCAGGCCCAGTAGGATGAGGATCTGGACACGGCAGAGAGGAACGCATTACTCATTGGTTCATACACATTACCCACAGCTAAGATAAACGAAATCTTTTGAAAGTACCTTAGAATATTTAATGACACGTAATTAATAGGAATCAGATACAGTAGCAGAATATCCAAGAATGAATATGCCCATCCCGAAGATATGGATCTATTGAAAATCACACACACACACACACACACACACACACACACACACACACACACACACACACACACACACACACACACCTCCCTCTCCATCTCTCCCTCTGTATATGTATATAATCACGTGGAAATATGCGTCCCTCTTATTCACTGATTAACGATATCATCTGGACATCCACTGAAGTACTTGCTCGTTCAAGGACAATGTTAATCCGTACCTTGGCGTTCATTGTGATGTGTGCAAGTGTGTGGACGAACCGCAACTGAGGAGCCTACCGCTCTGGTCCCAATATATACCCTCACCCAACCGCCTTCACCTCACCAACTTCATTTCATAACTTGCCCCGCCCTTGTCCTATTACTCTACAAGAGGCATTGGCAAGAATATTTTTGGAAAGAATTTGTGACCGAATGTGGCAAGGTATTTCTCCCCTAATAGAGGCGCAAAAAATAGTAATTATTCAGCGATTCGGTAGTACTGTCAAAGCGCATTCACCTATATGCTGTCATTGTTAAATCCATTTCCTACTAAGATATCATCTAATTTTGTAATATTGGTTGTCGTCACTGACCGGAGGGACTGATGAGTTGAAGGAACCTACTTTTATTGCCATTCTTGTGTTGAATAAAAGCATGGACACCATAATCATTAATTAACTCATAACGCAGAGATTGTAGAGAAAAAGTAGATATATAGTTGCTTGTGTGCTTTTCTTTTTCATGCAAAGGATTCCCTCGAACTGTTTCCTCACTCATGTGGCACTTAACCGTTGGTCTGGATTCCTTGCGTGTGAGTATGAATTCTGTGAGTATGGATGTGGATTGCGTGAGAGTGGGTGTGTACTCCGTCGCTGGAAATTCTGTTAGTGTAGTTACTATGGTCGCTGTTTCTGTGGGTGTGAATTCTGTGTTGGTGGATTTTGGGGGGAGTGTTTGTGAATTGTGTAGGTGTGAGTTGTGTGGGTGTGGGCGTGAATTCTCTGCGTGTGAATTCTGTGAGGTATAAGTGTGGATTTTATGGGTGTGAATGTGAATTGTTTGGGTCTTGGTGTGGATTCATTGGATATGGATATGGATTAGATGGCTCCGGATGTGGATTTTTTGTTAATCATTGTCATGTATTGTGTACTGAGTTTGTGGGTGTGAGTGTGACTTTTTGGTTGGGTGTTGAATATAATAGTGTACGCTTGAATACTGTGGCGTGGGGATATGGGTGTGCACTCTGTGGATGTGGGATGGGAGTCTGTCAGTCTGGACTGTGTGTGTGTATATATATATATATATATATAAATATATATATATATATATATATATAAATATATATGTGTGTGTGTGTGTGTGTGTGTGTGTGTGACAATTTATTCCTTAGCAAAGGGCTTTGCTCATCCTGCTACAGATAAATGTCGATTATGCAATTAACGTATACGAAGCCTTTGGGTGCTGGAGAGGGGCGCCTTTGAGAGGTGACATTTAGCTGGACGGCCCCGCTGCCTGGCAAAGCAAACGCCTCTCAACAGTCTCTCTGTTCCTTGAAAAGTGGATGGTGGAAAGCAAGTGGGTAACTTCTGCCTGCAGTCTACTGGGTAAACATTCGTTTGAACCTTGGGTTATAACAACTACTACCCGCACGAAGCATTTTACTGCCTCTGTTTGTATATGAGTATGTACGGTACCTTTACTCTCCAGCTACTCTGGTTCTTAATGAAATTCTCATAAAATAATTGGAATGAATTTATTGAGGCAGCATAAACGTGAAAGGATAAACTGTGTTACCTTCTCAAGCTCCAACACCTTATCAGCAGCGCGTAGTATTTGGCGCGACCATGAAAGAATTATTAATGCTGACTGCATTTTCGGATGTCGTGCATTCCGGTATCCAAGATCTCATCTAGTTTAAGATTAAGCCTATCAGTTTACTGCTGACACTTCTAAGATTCTGCCTGTAGAGAAGCTGCCTCGAAACACAAATATCACTGATTAAGTGAATTATGAGTGATGGTCAATCAACCTCGACGTACGCCGGCCAGCCGGATGCCGGGCACCATTTCAGCAGTCGGCATCATGTCTGCGTATGATGCATTGCGAGACTCATTCAGTCTCCTCTGCTTTTCATGCACTGAACAAAAGAAAAAAAAAGAATCTATTAATTTTCAAAAATGGCTAAATTACGCTGGGTTAGTTTTGATCACACAGGGTTATATATAATATATATATATATATATATATATATATAGAGAGAGAGAGAGAGAGAGAGAGAGAGAGAGAGAGAGAGAGAGAGAGATATAACACCAAGTATATAGACAGAGAGATGATTGAGAAATGAATATTGCTTGGTGAGTGGATGGAAGGACAGACACAAAGATGGATTTATAGGTAGTTCTCAAAATACAATGGTAGATGGGTGCACAGTTAGACAGATACACAGAAGAAATAGATGGATGAACAGAGGAATGGGTAGAGCGCCTGACTCGAGACCAAAGAGTCTTGACTTCGCGCTGCGCGTGAGTAAGCTCCCTTGTCGGGAGAGGTAGTGCTCTCCTCTCACCTAGCGGGTTGTAGCAGCCGTGGCTGAGTGGGTTACAGCGCTCTGATCGAAGGGTCAGAGGTTCGAGCCCACCCAAGGGTCATTGGTAGACATCGGGAAGGGTATCAGGTCATAAAGTACAACATGCGCCAGGGGTAACGCCTATATATATATATATATATATATATATATATATATATATATATATATATATATATATATATATATATATATATATATATATATATATATATATATTAATGGAGCCTCTGTGGTACAGTGGTAGAGTGTGCGTTTCGTACACGGGTGAACCAGGGTTCGCGTCCCGCCAGGGTAATAAACTTTGGGAGTGTTCACCCAGCCACGTACTGCATTGGCGGACACAAGGGGTGCTGTTGTTCAAATAGTGTCGCTTACTATAAAGTATGCTTGCACCCAGTCGGCTTGCGCGGGCCGATTACACTTGGTTCACAGACTACACACACATCCAAAGCCACTCCAACACTACAATTACACTTACAAGCACTTCTCACCCTACATACAATCTCTACCAAACAGCCTAAGCCACTTGGTAGAGATACATTGGCTGTACCGTCCCGACTTTGGTCGGGATAGGTCGGTCCTTCAGTGTGATCCTCAAACGGTTGATGATGATGATGATGATATATATTAATTCAAATATACATAGTTCTCTCTCTCTCTCTCTCTACATACGGATCGATAGAAGAATAGAGCGATCGATCTATAGGTAGGAAGATACATAGAGACTGATAGACAGATAGTGGTACTGTGCCATCTGATAAGTCTCTTTCATTGGCCAGAACCTGTAATGGCAAAGAATCTCTACAATATCTATTCCCTACCGTTAACTGAAAGACAAACTAAATTACTTTTTGCTGAACGGTTCGGACCCTCCTATGTCTGGAATGTACACTTTCCCCAAAGATCCGGCAGGAAAACAACTTGGTTGTTCTAATTTTATTTGCTAGGTTTCTAATTCTGATCTACAGGTTCCTGTGAGAATGAATGAACAGTTAGTATATAACCCTATATATACGCTTCCTGCACTTGCTTATCTTTATCTTTGTTGTATTTATATATTTCACAGTTATTATTGTCGTCTTCATTGTCGTTTTGCCTTTTTCTTTACTTTGTCATTATTCGTCTGTTTTTGCTCTCCCTTTAACTTTTCTTTTTTATCTTTCTCTTCCTATTTTTAAAGTTGAGGTGCCCCCCTCCCCCCTCTGTGTAAACCTGACCCCTTCAGAGGAGATCATTCAGTCTTTAGGGTTGACCCCGAGGGGTGTTGCAGGAAGAGGTCTATGTTGCTATGCTTCAGTATTTTTTTTCCATCATCTTCATCGTCTCCCTTTTCGTTTGTACCTCTGTTTTTTTCGTTGATTTCGTTTTCATTGTCAGTAAGTGCTCAGATTTCCTCTCCCATTAATACATTTTACTGAACACATTTATGTACATCTTTATTTTCGGGAAGAAACTGACTTCTCAACATACTGTAACTTTCTGATTCATCGTATTATTCTTGAACCTTGCTTTGGATTGTTTTTCTTCAAGCTAATAGTTTTAAAAGCATTTCCTGTCCCAGTTACTATTATGAATTACGTAATCAGCACATTTTCATTCATCTTGTTTACAAACATCTCTCAGATCAAATGCTTTTCTATATGCCATTTACACCAAGGAGCGACTCTTGCAAGTGTAGTATTTTAGCGAGAGAGAGAGAGAGAGAGAGAGAGAGAGAGAGAGAGAGAGAGAGAGAGAGAGAGAGAGAGAGAGAGAGAGAGAGAGAGAGAGAGAGAGAGAGAGAGAGAGAGAGAGAGAGAGAGAGAGAGAGAGACCTCATTCTTACAGTCGAATCGGGGCACATCATTAGGAACGAATAAGACTCACCACACAGCACTCCACTGAGGAAGATGGTGATCAGGCGTGAAAAGTTGCGGTAACTTCTGAGCAATGATAATAGTTTTGACTTTATTCTAGTGTAATACATCGAATTTATATATTTATTCATTTATTTTATTTATTTATTTATTTTTGCAAATTGCTTGAGATATACAGGATACTATTGAATTCTGTATTTTCTGTAACTTTGAGGCTGCACTGAACCAGTCTTCAAGACTGAAGAGTAAGGATCAGAACCAAAACATTTATATACCGGAGAATTTACTTCCTTCTGTCCCCCGTCTTAACCTCAGTGCTCGCTACATGTTTTTGATAGTAAAACCTATCCATTGGTTAGTTACATCATTTAAACAAATATATACTGCCTGCAAAAGTTTTCTCGTTTGTTTATCAAAGCTCTTTTCAATGACTACAGTTTCATCCCATTTTGGTATATGTCTTTACTCATCTATGCCAGAACTAGGGATTTCCATAGTCTGTTTGCTTACATTAGTTTTGTGCTTCCACGATTTTAGTTTCAAAGCCTTGTTATGCATCTCTTCCTATGTACATTACTGACATAATTTGCACAGCACGTTGTAGACTGTACTCTTCTCATCTCTAATTCATTCCTGTGCAGTTTTAATTGCATCACTGATTAAAATTCCTGAGGAAGCTCCATAAACGTCTCGATTCTAGTCCTTACACCTCAGTGTCTGATGATGGTTTATGTTAGAAGAAATCAAGCTCTATCCTGTGCATCTCACCCATCCAGTTTATCCACTTGCCACAATAGATAGGCCAAATATAATTATGTCTTGACAATGCTCGTAGTCAGCAGTCTGATACAAGTCATAGTAGCAGATTGCTAGACATACCCCAACACGTTTGTTTCTTGTCACTTTATGCAAACCACACAAATGTAAGGTAGTACAAATATTAGCTGCAGTCATCTTTTAAAACTTCCGACGAACAATACTGGTTTATTCGTACATCCAGCTACCTATCACTGTGGACTGATAGCCTATTGTAGAAAAATAAATAGTAATGTACCTGCAGGGGAAGAAAAGAGGACATAGTTAAGTTCACTACGTAACGGAGATTTCGTTTAATAAATAAGGTCAAACATTCGGCAATAAATAATGATCAATGAAATCCTGGGTTGTAGTGCGAGGAGGTGGATCGGATCAGTATGTCGGCGTTGGTATTCGTGCACTTCCAGTGACTCGTTCATTCCGTTGTTGTCAGTTCCTTGGATTTATTTACTTGGACTCGTCGGAGCCGTAGCTGCGGTGCTCGAAGGAGGC
This sequence comes from Coenobita brevimanus, assembly GCF_032717465.1. Lineage (NCBI taxonomy): Eukaryota > Metazoa > Arthropoda > Malacostraca > Decapoda > Coenobitidae > Coenobita > Coenobita brevimanus. The sequence goes on from NC_137013.1 coordinate 3,074,401, forward strand.
TGACTCGTAGGAGTCTGGGTAACGAGCCTCACCCTCGTATTGGACGTCAGCGATGTAGCCAGTGTCACCGTCCACTTGGTAAGCGACCCTCTGCAGGCGACCGTCGGGCAGGTGCACGTAGTACGACCCCTGGGTGTTGTCGCCATCACGACCCTCCTGGTGACCGAAGTCGTTGCCGGAGGAGTCGTCCCTCACGGCCCAGTTGAAGTCGTACCTGGCCTCACCGGACTCGTAGGACTCGAATGACTGTTGGTGGAACGATATCCAAATTAACAGTAAGTACAAAAAAGTAGTTTTTTGTGATGCTAAAAACATATTCCTCAGATATATATGAGTGAATGAAAATATGAATAGTAGCTAATAACAAATATAGCGGAAAACAGTTAAACCAACTAGATGAAAAAAAAAGTGAAACAAAAGCTTTAGTCGGCCATAGTTCTTGAGTAAAATGAAAAAAAGAAAATGAAACAAGTGACCTACGCTGGAATCACCGTAGAATTCACGGCTATCGGCGGCGACCAGGGCAGCCAGGCCCAGCAGGATGAGGATCTGGACACAGCAGAGAGGAAAACATAAGTCATTGGTGTATATGCAGTATATTACCAAGAGCAACAATGAGGCAGGTTATTGTTCATACTGTGAAAACATTTTGTATTGTTTTACGCATTCCATATTAATTAAGTGACATGTTAAGAATATTCCAAGACAGAAATATGTTCTGCGAAGGATGAACTGAAAGTAATATTATTGCTATGTATTTCGCGCCGAATTACTCCCCTAATTTTTGCTTAACCCCATCCATTTTTGTCTGTTTGCCAACCCTTTTGACTATCAGAACTTCTCTCTCTCTCTCTCTCTCTCTCTCTCTCTCTCTCTCTCTCTCTCTCTCTCTATGATACCAAGAGACAACTTCATTTTGCCTGAGATATTCATGCTGCTCATTGCTTTAAAGTCATTAAAAAAAAAAAAAAAATCAACTGTTTACTATAGGTGGGTGCTGTAGTGATTCAGGAAACGACCAACATGTGTTTCTCTACATTACCCTCCTAGGATTATCCTAATGTCTCCATAACTATTTGCTCCCTCTTGGACGTTGTTTACTCATACCTTAGCGTTCATTGTGATGTGTGTGAGTATGTGGACGTCCCGTAACTGGGGAGGCAACCGCTCCGGCCTCAATTTATACCCTCACCTGCCCTCCCTCTCCTCATCAGTCTATTTCCTCACCTGCCCTGCTTCTTCTCGTCCTCTCCTCAGCCTTACCTCCGTTAACCCAGTTTTTGTAGGGTTATTGCAATATCACCGAAGGTCAGCCGATACACTTAACTTCTACATTAACATAGGAGGATGACACTTGAAATTTTACTCCTGTAAAGTTATTCTTGGTAATTATTTGTGAATTTTAAGAACTTAGCATATTCCTGCCTTTTTATCCTGCTTAGATCTTGAATGAATACAAAATACTCACTGAGTGTTAATCATTACTGTGGCATGAATGTTTCAGATAATCATTTAATTTATTCAGCACTGCTTGGGTCTGGCGAATTTAGATTACAACTGTAAGCAAGGACACTTTACTTGGATCATAGGTCGCCAGGCATTTATATGAGAGTGACGCGTGGTTACATTTTACTGATTATTATTATTATTATTATTGTTGTTGTTGTTGTTGTTGTTGTTGTAGTTGTTCTTGATATTATTATTATTATTATTATCATCATTATTATTATTATCATTATTATATGTGTTGTTATCCCTATTCTTGGTGGTGGTGGTGGTGGTTGTAGGAGAAAGCTTTAACGCCAATAAGTACCACGCCCAAACCGGCCACTGCTGAACCCCCATTTTCACAGTGTGTTAAGTGTGGGCCTGAACCCCCACATACTGCTGTCCCCTCCCACTGCGTCCACCTCCTTCACCCTTTTTTGTGATGTCTGATTGCACTAGGACCGTCTCTAATGCAACCTCCACCTACCAACACTTACCATTCCCGTCCCTCTCCCCGCCTACTCCCCGACTCATTCATTATCTGGCTACCCCATGTCTTCTTATATTCTACCCGTCATACAACACCCATCTTCACAGGGTATACTTCACCATCAATTAACATCCCAGCCTGTCCTGCCCACCCCCTTCCATCACCTCACCCTTCATCTATAGCGTCACGTCAAACTACTAAGACAGTTTTGTTCCCTTCATGTTATGCGATTTTGACAGGGTGTATTCATTCCACTCTGCCTCACCACTACCTCCATCTATGGCTTTCCTTCAACCCCATCCGCCCACCTTCCTTTTACCCCACCCATTTACAGTATACTCTCTTGTGATGAATATTATAACACTGACGTATACTTCAGCTCGACCTACAAAGGCTATATTCCCGGGGTATACTTTGCCTATGATACATCGCCACTTACTATCATAACAGTCCATTCTGTCCAATTGACTCCCATACCACAGACCACACCCAGTGCTGAAGTCTGAATTGTCACGTGTAACATCAACAAAAACAACAATAACAAAGGCAATAATAATAATAATAATAATAATAATAATAATAACAATAATAATAGCAACAACAACAACAATAACAATAACCATAACCATAACAATAACTATAACAGTAATAACAACAATAACAACAATAATGACAATAACAACAACAATAACAATAACAACAATAACAATAGCAACAACAATAACAATAATAATAACAATAATAATAATAATAATAATAATAATAATAACAACAGCAACAACAACAACAGTAATAATAATTATAATAATAATAATCCGTCCATCCATCCATCATCCAATCCTACGTTGTCCCATGAGGAGCGTAGGGGCCCAGGGCTAGGCAGTTGGTCCCGACATTTAAGATGAGAGTGAACCAATAAAATGCTACTACTACTACTTCTACTACTACTACTAACAATATTGCCCCATAACGTCACTTTCTTGCTCACACCTCTTTGCCTCTGTATTAATCTGAATGGACATTATGTACCTGAACAAACCTTAAATAACTCAGAATATTAAACGATTGGACTGACTGGCTGATCTCTGGTATACGCCTTCAATGGTATGATTTTATGCGATGTTAACTGAACCTTAGCCACCGTGATGGACCTGTCTGAAAGCACATTAATCGACTGAATAATCCTCAGTACTGTTGAAGAAGTTTATTTGGACACAGCTAAATCGACTGGATAATTCTCAGTACTGTTGATGAAGTATGTTTGAACACAGCTAAATCGACTGAATAAACCTCAGTACTGTTGTGAAGTATGATTGGACACAGTTAAATCGGCTGATTAATCCTCAGTACTGTTGATGAAGTACGTTTGGACACAGCTAAATCAGTACTGTTGATGAAGTGTGCCTGGACACAGCTAAATGAACCAGAAGTACTAAACTGCATCTAAACTTAGCTATATGGATGTGACTGCATGTAAACTGCTATGGATAAGCCTACTGGGATGTGAAGACCCAGAGTGGACGAAGCTGAACCTTAAGGACCCTGTATTAGTCTGACTTAGCCTGGATGATGTGAAGGAGGTGAATGGACTGTACAGACCTGGTCAGGCTTGTTAGGACCTGAAAAGACCTCACTGGGTATGAATCGCCTTATAATGATGTAGTATGATGTGATTAAAGCGAAATAGATATGTTGGATCTAATAAAGACTTGAACTTGCATCCTTGAACCCACATCCTAATGAACCTTACTGACAGCGACTGGTTTCGAACAGACCTCTTCTGATTCGAACCGGACCGGATGAGAAGGATCTTGAAGGATCATACTTGAACTGAATGAACTTAACTAGACTTGAACTGCAGTGAACATATTTAACTGGTTCCGAATTGTTCTAAGATGATATGGAATGACCTAACTGGGCTAAAATGAGTGTGATTACCCGATGGATCTGCAGTGGGATTCGTGATCCAGAATGATCTTGGCCTTGAATGGACTTGGGTTACTCTGAACGGGACTGTAGGTGAAGGACGTGAATGAAGATTAAATAACTTGGATGGATCTGATCGAACCTAAGTGACCTTGAATTAATCTTAATGAACTAAAGCTGACCTAACTGGAACTAAAATGTCAGGGATGAGACTATGGCTGCTCTGACTTGCCTCATTTAACCACTGTATTAATTTGTTCGTAGTTAATTTACGCTGGAAAATCACAGGCCTTTCCCACTGTTGTTATTATGGCGATATTTCAAGTTATATTTTGGTGGCTAATGATTATGCCGACACGACTTGGGGACATGCTCAACGATCGCGCCCTTTAAGCTTGGGAGATCAACAGGTCAATGGCTTCAGATGATATGCATTAGATATCACAAAAAGTAGCCCTATATTAGTGAGATAATAATTCATATCACTGTAATCAAGCTTTTCATAATCATCATTATCATCGTCGTCGCCGTCATTATCATCTTGAACTCGATGACCAAAATCAGAAAGGAAACACTACGTTCTAAGCAGCACTGTAAAATTATAAGCATCTATTAAAGGAAACTGGTCACATAGTAGTACACTTTCCCTGTAGCTTCAGACCCGACAAACAATGATTTCCTGCAAAAACTGAATTCTAGGCTCGGTTGCGTATGTGGGTTAGAGCAGCGTAGGTTTACTCATACGCCAGTCTCATCATCCGCTTCTGCCTCGTACTGGATTGTCTTTTTTGAGATGCATGGCTGGTTTTTGTTAAGTTGGCGAATAGCTTTAGCCGGAGTCATTCCTTTAAACTTTGACTTTTTCTCTGCCTGTGTATGGTGTGTTGGTGTGTGGTGTGATGTTGTGGTGGTATGTGGTGTGCTGGTATGAGGATGGCACGCCGGTATGTTGTGGTAGGACTGTTGTGGTGTGGTGCTGTGGGGTGGTGTTCTGATATGGAGTTGCTGTGGTGTAGTTGTTTGTGGTATGTTGTGGTATGACTTATGGAGGGTGGTGTGGTATGGAGGTACTGTGGTGTAGTGATATGTGGTATGAGGATGGTATTCCAACATGTACTTTAAAGATGGTGTGATGTGGTATGAAAGCCACTCTGGTGTGGTGTTGTGATATAGTGCTGTTGTGTGGTATGAAGAGATGTAGCGTCAAGCTGAATAAACTTGGTATGGTGTGGCGTGAAGTGCTGTGGTGTAATGTAGTGATGAAGGTGCTTTGGAGTGGTATAGAGGAGTCGTGGTGTGTTCTAGGATGGTATGAATATGCTTTACATGGGTGTGGCGTGGTGGTGTGAGGGGTGAAAGTGCAGCGCTTTCTGTAGTGCGGTATGAAAGTGGTATATTATAACCTGGTATTAGTATATTGTGGTGCTGTATTGTGGAATTGATATGGTGTACTGATGTGATGTTCTGTTTTTGTGCTTGCTGAATACGACAATAGGATGTTAACGTATCTTGCATTGTGGTATGGCTCGATGGTATTGTACTGGGATGGTATGTAGTGGTATGTGGAATTATGGTATTAAATCCGTGGTATATGATAGTGTGCTGGTGCCTTCTGGTCTTTGATGATCTGGTATGAATGACTTTGAATGAGGTGTAATGGTATTGTATGACGTGGTGGTAATATGGTGTGTGGTATAATGCGATGTGGTGGTATGATGTTGGTGGTGTGGTGCTATGTGATGTGGTGATGTTTTGATGGCTGGGTGGTATTACGTAATGTTGTGATGTGTTTTTGGAGGCGTGGAATTAGGTGATGTGGTTGTGTGATGTCAGTGGCGTGGTACTGTGTGATGTGGTGGTGTGATGTAGATTGTATGTGGCTACTTTATGGTGTTCTCGGTGGAATAATGTTATGGAACTGAATGATGAGTGGTTGTGTGGAATTACGTTGTTGGTGATGTTTGTAGACTTGGGTTCTTTTGTCATGGTGATGTGAAATGGTGAGGGTTGAAGGCGTTTCTGTATTTTGGTAAGTAGTTTGTTTTTGGAGGGAGATGTAAGTTTGAGCATAATCTTTACTACAGTATATATATTTTTTGCCCACTGAACATTCCCTTCCGGCATGTCAATCCCTTAAAGCGGGCACGCAGCATCCGTTCATTCATATATTCTAACAACTTTCCTGACCAGCTTATTTATTTTTTTTTGCAAAGGTATACTCGTGTTTTCGGGACTTCATGTATACAATTTCTGAATTCTGGAACAGTCTTTCTCAATCCCTCCTTCGCTGTGTCCACGGTCTTAAAGTACGTAATTATATGTCTCAGAATTATTTGACTTTCATTTCTTCTTTTTTTTTCTTCTTCTTATTCTTCTTAATTTTTGGTTGGAGAAGAGAAGCTTTTGAAGATTTTTTTTTTCCTGCATAAAAATTTGGCGTATGAAGTACATATTACTATATTGTGGACTAGGTAATGATGTTAATGTGTGTGTGTGTGTGTGTGTGTGTGTGTGTGTGTGTGTGTTTTATGATTTCCTGTGCAAATGCTACGTATGATCTGATTTGTGTTGTGTGTTACATACTGAAGGACAGTGTCGGGTTTTCATCTGACAACTGGAGATGTGATGTAGTAAACTGAGGTGTGTGTAGCGGAGAGTCAGGTGAAGCGATATAACATGATAAATAAAAGAGTTCATCGTAGTGAAGAAGTTAAGATATGGGAGTTTGTACCGTATTGTGAATTAACGCTGGTCACTCCCGAGCGCCTAAGATCGAGGGTGTTATGTGTTTCGTCCTGCTTGTCTTTGTTTGTCTGTTAGCAAGACTGTGGAAACCTATTGGATGTACGTGCACCAAATCTGGCATAATGACCAAGGACCATCAGAGGAATGGGTGATTAATTTTGGGCAGACGAAAGAGCATAGGTCATGGATCAAGAAATGAATCCCCTCAAACTGTTTTGATCCGATTTTGACCCAAATTTGGTCGAAACGTTGAGGGACAGGAAAGATGGCGGTGATTTAGTTCTGAGAACAGTGGGTCAGAGGTAAAGGTCAAAGGGCAAGGTCAAATGTCCGGCCTTTAAGTCAAATAGTTATTATTCAGTTTAAGTGAATCTTGGTTGAAAGGTTTAAGGTTAGCTGATGATGAAATTATTCTGCTTCATAGGATAAGATCAACTTAAACATTCTTGATCCGATTTGAACTAAACTTAGTGGATTGGTTAAGGATCAGGTAAGACTGAAGTAACTCGATTTTGAGAGCAATCGGTCAGTGGCCAAGGGCACAGGGCGGTGTAAAAAATTTCGACCTTAAGGCCCTCTCCACTCGGTAAGTGTGCATACATGTCGTATTATCAGTTTTAGAGCATGGTGACGAATCACACTATAAACTGTAGATTAGAAGCGAGGAAGGTGATTTGGTTCTTTGCGTCTGCGTGACCGTTTTCCATTTTTTTTAAATTCCATACTCCAAAATCGCAGGTGCCACTGACTATATAGAGGGGCCTTAAACTAACTCTACGGAGTGGAAGTTGCACTCTCTATATGCTTCTCTTCTGAAGTGTGGTACCGGTAGTGCTTTATGTGCTTTAATATTTGTTAGTATAAGTTAGTACATTAGTATTTGCGCTGTGGTTGTTGTGAGACGCTGATTTTTTTTTTTTTTTTTCGTAATGTTCGTCAACTGATGTCAGTCTGGGAAGTAGAGGACGCTTTCATAATAAATTCTTACTATTTGCAGACGCTTATAATTAGTTTAGGAAAAACTGTTAGAACTGGAGGGGTTAGATGTAGGTTTCATTCCTCTTTTAAACGCGAGAGGCATCCGTTTAGTTGGATAAAATCGTCTGGCGGTAGCAAGAGTATGATAAAATTCAAGATATCCTCGCAGTGACAGGGCTAGTGGTGTCTTTTACCTTTGTTTTATACCGTAGTGCGGTGAATTTGGACTGATATCTTGCGTTGTACTGTGTTTGTTTATGGTGTTGCTGAGTGTTGTGAGGTATTGTGTAGCTATGAGTTAAGGTGGATTGTGCTTTGCCATGTGTTTTTGGGCTGTGTAGTGTTGAAATGTAGTGTAGAGTGTGCTGTGTCATAGTGTGTTGAGATGTTACGTATGTGGTTTGTTTAACTGTTGCATTATATGTTGTGATATATATGTAGTGTGGTGAGTTGAAGTACTAAGTGTTTTCAGGTGTACTCTAGGGTAAAGTTTATTTGTGATTTTAATGTTATCCATTTAATCACGCTGCATAAAATTTAGTGCTACGTGTTGTAGTGTACTGTAATGCCAATGCTCTGCCTAAAATTCAGAATAGGACAGTGATTTGCTTATCAGAATTACCGTATGTATATTAGGGATGTTAGTGTAGGTTTGTTGTTTGAATGTGTTTTTTATAATCAAATAGCCAAAACATTGTCATCGTGTATTTGTATTGTAGTGTTACCTTATGATATTTAGGAATTCTATTTCTTGCTGTATCTCGATTTAAAAATATGGCTTTTTGCTTTAATGACATAGGCTTATATGCCACTGGTCGAAGACAGGATTGAAAAAAAAAAAAAAAAAAGCTTTGTTATATGAAGCGCGCCGAGCTCTGTAATGGGATGTAGTGTGCTGCAGTGTCTTGAAGTGTAGTGTACAGAGGGTTGACCTGATGTGTGTAGTGCGCTGAGCTTCAGTGTGTTAAGGCATAGTGTGTTGAACTGTATATTGTGTTGTAGTGTGTAGTGCCTTGAGTTGTAGTATGTTGCAGTGTGTAGTATGTTGAGGTGAACAGCATAGTGGGTGTAGTTGCAGTGTGCAATATGTCGACTTGTAGTGTGTAGTGTGAGCTTTATCAAGTGAGGAATGGAGCCTAGTAATGGGAGCATATTTCATTGCGTATTTCATTGGCAGCTTGTCCTGTTTTGATCCCAGTTTTTCTTATTCCCTGTCTCTGTCTCTTTGTAGGAACCAAAGAAACAGAGGAGGGGGTCCCTAGTCCCCTCACCCCGCCCCTTTTAGTCGCCTTTTACGACACGCAGGGAATACGGTTGCAGATTTCTTCCTAACACAACCTGGCCGCAGAGTAATAGTACCGCCCCGTGGTGCGTCCAGATTGTGTCCCCCAGCCACAGCAGCCTAGGTATATAGATAGATAGATAGATAGATTTTTCGTATAAGCTGATGGTACCCAATTCAGTAAATAAGAGTGAAGTTGGATGATGATGATGATGTTGTCTTCTGTACTGAGAGTTTCCTGGTACAATATTGCGCTGAAGCATTGTTTTGTTCGTTTCTCTGGGACTCTGAATTTCTCGTGTGCTTTGTGGTGCTTCTTTTGGTGAATGGCTCGTGATGGGTAGTTGTAATCTTAAATGAAGTATATTGTTCAGTGTTAATTTCTGTATGGGGCAATGTAAGCTTTTTCTATACTGTGTGGTACTGTGTTGGGATGTGATGAAGTGCTGTGTTGAGTTTTGGTGTGTTCTAGAGTGATGTGTTGTTCTGGAATGTGGTGTGCCGTGGTGTGATGTTTTGTGGTGTGAGTGGCAAGGTCTGGCATCGTATTACTGTGGTATGTCTGATGTGGTGTGGTGCAGCGTGGCGTGGTGAGATATGGTGTGGTTAGTGTGGCTATGTGTGGTGTGGTGTGGTGTGAAATGCTTTAGTGTTGTCTGGTGTGGTGTTCTGTAATATGGTGTTGTGTGGTATAATGTTATGCAATACGATATGGCGTGGTATGGTGTGGTGTAGTGTAGCCTGGTCTGGTGTTTAGTGATACGGTATCGTGCAGTGTAGCTCGGTGAGGTACTGCGTGGTATGGTGTGATCTGGTGTGGGTGTGGTGTAGTGTGGTGTTGTGTGGTGTGGTGCAGTGTGGTTTGTTGGTATGAGATATGGTGTCGCGCAGTGTAGCTTGGTGAGATATTGTGATGTGGTGTAGTGTGGTGTGGTTTGTTGGTATGTCATATGGTGTGGTGTGGTATGGTGGTGTGCCATGTGATGTGCTGTCGTGTGGTGTGGTGTAGTCTGGACAGGTGTTATGTGATGTAGCGCTATGTGTTGAGATGTGAAGCTATGTGGTATGGTGTTGCGATGTGCTGTGTTCTGTTGTGATATGCTGTAGTATCGTCAGGTGTTACTCTTATGTAATATACTGTAGTGCTGTGTGGTGTGATGTGGAACTATGTGATAATGGTGCAGTTTTGGTTTGGAGTTGTATATTATGCTGTGGTGTGATGTGGTGTGATGTGGCGTGGTCTTTTCCTATATGACTTTGTATACCAAGGCGTGCTGCGATCTGATGTGGTGTGTTGTGATGTCGTGTGCTTGTGGCGAGGTGTGGTGCGGTGTTTTGCAATATAGTGTTGTATATTGTGGTGGGATGTGATATGGTGTCATTTGATGTGGTGTGGTGTTATGTGATGTGGTGTGGTGTTATGTGATGTGGTGTAGAGTGATGTGATGTGGTGTGGTGTGGAGCGGTGATCTGTTATTTTATTATAGGTATATACATGTGTGATATGGTACGATGTGGTGTGGTGTGGTGTGGTGTGGTGTGGTGTGGTTTGGTGTGATGTGATGCAATGTGGTATTATGTGATGTGATGCAATGTGGTATTATGTGATATGATGTGCGTGGTGTTATGCTCAGTGATATGGTCTGGTTTGATGTGGAGAGGTGTTTTACGGTATAATATAATATTCTGATGTGTTGTGCTTGCAATGTGACGTTTTGCTCTCATACACTGCCTTTGTGTGTTGTGTCCTTGTATAGTGTAGTATTATAGCATGTATTGTGATGTCTGAAGCGAAATGTGTGTTTATATAACATGGCGTTTTGTGGCTTGGTTTTGTGTGCGTAATGTGTCATGACAGTGTTCAGTGTTACATGTTTTGAAGTAATGTAATGTCTTGTGATGTGATGAGATGCTGTGCTGTGATGGTGCTATTTTTACTCAGGTATTTCATTATGTATTTCATGTGGTGTTGATTTGTGATTGATGACTATGATGTAGGATGGTGTGGTATGTTATGGTGTTGCGTTCGAGTGTACTTGTGTTGTGGCTGGTGAGGTGTAATGTGGTGTAGTGTGGTGTGGTATTATGTTTAGTGCCATGATGTGCTATGAAGTAATGTGTTGATGTATTGTGCTGTATTATAGTGTGCAGTTCTCAGTGTAACTTAGAACAAAACAACTTAGTGTATAATATTTTCATTTGATAAGTGATGTGCAAAGAATGTTGGTGCAATGTGATGGAGTATGACCGAAGTGTGTTACAGGATACAGTGTGGTGCTTGTGATGGTGTAGGGTGTGATGTTTGATGTAGGCTACTCTTTGTATCTGTACATTTTTGTGGTTTGGTGTTATAAAAGGTGACTTGAAGTGATCCGCTATTTTGTGCTGTGGTGCGGTGTTTTATTCTCCTCGTGTGTGTGTGTGTGTGTGTGTGTGTGTGTGGTGTGTGTGTGTGTGTGTGTGTGTGTGTGTGTGTGGTCAATGATAGAAAGCGAAAAGAGTAACCCCAACTCAAATATTCTACACACTCTCCAAACACATGAAACGAATGACATTAATAAAATAATAAACTTCATAATTTTGCGTAGTGAGGTTTAAAGTATGCATATTACTGTTCACTATTTCTTTTAATGCAACATGGTGAACATTTTGTGGATGCATATGGATTAATGTTTACTTAATACGTTTCTCTGTAGTGTGGTAGTTTGCACCTGTATATTTTCACGCTTCTTCAGCCATTTAAGTTTGATGATCATATTTATTAATTTTCCTTACTTCCTTCAGAGGCTTTTAATTTGCTTACGGTAGTTTTTTCGAGCAGGTGAGGTAATATGCGCGCCTCCGCCGCCGGACCCCCCACCCCGCTACGGAGCCGCAGCCCCACCCCCACCCCAGGAGGACACCACGGCGGGCCAGGTGAGTGCGGGAGTGGTCCAGAGCAAGACGGGCGCCGGGGGGCCCCTACCTTGTGTCCATCTTCCCCTCAACCTACCCAACTGCGACGTCGCAGGAATGCGACACTGCTTCTCGGCCGGAACAACCCTCACCAGGATCGGGGTGGGACTGCTCCAGATTCAGTCCCAGGCATCGCCACGGTAACGGCCACTGTACATACCGGGGAGGGAACGGCCACTGTACGTCCTTCTGCTGCAGCCACATCTGGAGACTGCCTCGGTGTGTTAGCTATTGAGCACACACCGACAGGCAAAGGCAGGAGAAGTGGAGCCGCGACGACGGCCACTGTAAGCATTGGGGAGGGAACGGCCACTGTACGTCCCGCATCCACTTCCTCCTCCTCCTACAGGGGTAGCCCCGCGGTAACAGCCACTGTACATACCGGGGAGGGAACGGCCACTGTACGTCCCTCAGCTACTTCCCGTTGGGCAGGCAGACCCGCGGCAACGGCCACTGTACGTCCCTCATCTGCCTCTTCCTCCTTCGAGAGCAGCGCCGCGGTAATGGCCACTGTACGTACCGGGGAAGGAACGGCCACTGTTCGTCCTTCTGCTGCTACCCCAAGAGACTGTGGAGCTGCGACGACGGCCACTGTACGCATCGGGGAAGGGACGACCACTGTATGCCCTTCATCCACAGTCTCGAGGGTTCTCCCGGAGGGGAAGGTCCCTTGCGTAGCCGGCTCACTACCCCTCGGCCGTGTGGGACGGCCTTCTCTCTCTCCCTCCAGGTGTGGTTCCCCGGAGGTGCTACCGTTCCAGGAGTGGTGGCGAGGTCCTGTCACCGAAGACTGGGTTCCCGCCCTATGGTCTGTCCCTGGACGACGCCAGCCCCTGATGGATGCCCTACAGGAGAGGTGCTGCAGTCAACCCCTGACGGTGCCCCAACCTAAAGACAACTGCAGCACAAGGCCTCCAAGGGCCAGCCAGTGGACCCCAAGGCGGGACCGTTCCGGCTCCGCTCTCCGTCAGCCCTCTGCCAGGAGTAAGAAGCGGCAGGCCCGACTCCTGACACTGTTTGGCCCCAGTCCCGAGGGCTGCTTATCAGGTCAAGGCCCCCAGACGGAAGGGCCTCCCTGCACCCCAGACCAGACACGTGCCCGGGTCGTGACGCCCCCGAGAGTTGTACCGTGCCTCCTACAGGAGAGCTCTCCCGACGGGCCTCCTCCCACTCCCGGACGCCACCTCAGTTAACCTCAGGCCTCAGGAATCCAGTGACGACACCTCCAACTCCCAGAGTCGTGTTAAAGACTTAGTGCAAGTGACAATCAGTGATGTGAGCAGTGAGACAGTAACAACACACTAAGGTTCCTACTCTAGTTTATCCAAGGTACTGTGTTTATGGTAAGCCCTCCGGAACCAGGGTAATGTACTAGTGTGTGGCCCGAGACTAACCTACTAAGGACAGTCCAAAAGACAGAATGTGTGATCAGTGTCGCCGCGGCTAAGTGACATTCTCTCGTGCACTGACTTAGGCATAGACAACGTACCCATGTGATATGTATGCTAGTACTAGTTAACTTGTCACTCCACTCTATTCGTATGTAGTGTATCTTGATGTGTATATTGAATGGAAATTGTGCACTGGCTCTGACATCAATACCGTGCCCATGTGACAAGTTATATATGTGTACTGAAGTGAAATTGTACACTGACTCAGACATCAATACTTTGCCTATGGACACGTTGTACCAGTATTAGTCACCCTGTCACTTTATCTCTTCCATATTCAGTGTATCTTTGTATGTGTATTGTAAGGAGATTGAATCGAGACAATAGATGTGTTAAGGTATACTGCCGAGTTTTTATGCCCTGTTCCTTTGTAAGTTCTACTTCCGGTCTAGAAAGAGGACCCCGCTCAGTCGCTGGTGTCTTTAGGACGAGAGATCGGACTAAAAACACGAAGCATAACATGAGGCTTCATTTAAACTTCATTAGGCCTGTAATTATTGTTTTTTTCTAAGTTAAGTCAAATCGTCCATTAGCAACAGGAATAAAATAAGAATGGCGAAATCAGTTAACTATTTCTGGGTCTGGGTATACTGACTTGTTGATATGGGACTGGAGGGCAGAGTAACTAATATACATCACAATAATATAGCTGAGCAGACAAATGGCTTGGTGAGAGGGTGTGGTTCAGAATGGAGCCACGGTAGGTCCTAACATCAGTAACTCCTGTAGTGATAAATTGCTGTATCAAGACCCACGATCAGACTCTGTTTTTAACTCGCTCAAGTTCATCTGGTTCTCTCGGCTGATTGTAGTCGTCTGCCATTGACTGGAATAGTATAGTTTTCCTTACAGTGAGCTAATGGCGACTGTACTAACATTTTATAAAGTTTCTGTGACTCCCTCAACGGAATAAAATCGTCCGGTGTTAACTAATAAAGAAAGAGTTGTGTCGATCAAGAGATGGTTAATAACTCAAGTAGTAATTAATATATACTTAGGACAACGAGCTGACATCGTTCTTATGCCTTCTTCTTGCGATGGTGTCCAGTTTATCTTAGTTTCAGTGCATCCAGATGGTTGTATTTACCTTAGAATATATTTTCAAATTACAAGTCTTACACTAAACATATCCTTCATGAATGTTTTCGCCTTCTATGGATGTATTATACGAGTACCGTATTATTTTACTCAGCATGAAGGTCCTGGAAAGAGACGTCTTCACACGGTGGCACTAATATAGCCAGGTGACTGCTGCACGGCTATAGAACATACCTCAATGCTCTATAGCCGTGCAGCAGCGCCCCCTGCCTTTATTAGTGCCACTGGATATAAGGACCCCTCGCCAGGACCTGCCGCTTCAGTACTGTACAATAATACCGTGCTCCCTTCTTATTCCGGAAAAAAAAAATGGGGACTCTTGGAATTGGAAACCTTCAGGCTGCAGTCCACTGGGTTCACGTTCAGATGAGCCTGGGGCCACAGCAACATTTACAACAACAATAACATCAACAATTCGTGCTAGGTAGGAATTCTAGAACTTTCTGCTAAATTCTTTCAGTGTAAACTTATACTGTACTTAGCCTGAATGGAGTACTGAAGTGAGTGACAGCCAAAAGGTGAACCACTTCTCCATGAAAGGCTTTTCCTACAAACTTACATACATCATCTAAACCTGTGTTGCTCTATGAGGAGTGCAGGAACCCGGGGCTATGCAAGCTGGTACTGACATTTAAGATGAGAGAGACCAGGCTCACTTTCCTATGTTCAGTAAAATCATCTAATACCTGAAGCACCTTAACAGGATTCGATGACTCTTACTGAAGGTGTTTAAGTTCATTGAAAAAGGGGCTGAGCTAAATTGGCCCATAATCTACTCTAGCCTCTAGTTTCTCATAGACAATTTTATTTGGTTCTCGAGAGATTTTTGAACTCTAGCGGTTACATTTAGCGATCATTAACCCTTTCAGTACAAGACCAAGAATAGAAAAAGTATGTTCAAAGGCTGAGGGGGTTAAGGAGAAATATAACGCAATGTGTCTGTCAGAGTTTGTTGTTGCAGTTGTTTTAATGTGAACCCAGTGGACTGCAGACTGAAGCTGCATATCTGAAATTCATCCTCCTCTTTTTAGCGAAGAGTGAAGAGGGTGAGGGATAATTACTGCGTGCACTTCAACAGCTTCACACTTCAGATAAGCCGCGGAACACAATAAATACAATATCACTGAGATGCCATCATAGTGAAGGGATTACGAGGCAATTCCTAAGCTGAAAAAAAAAGAATCGTTTGTGTATAGCAAGAGAGAGAGAGAGAGAGAAAAAAAAATAGTGGTTCTTTAGGCTGAAGGTAATGAGCTCTAATAAGAAGGAGCTTAGCTAAATTTACCTAAACCTGCAATAGTATTAGGCGTCTTTATTAACTGACGGAAAGAAATTTGTGAGATTGTTAAATTGTCATGTAACTATTTAACCACTTCACTGCCAGGCCGTCCTTTGTATTTTGTTCATGCATCATCATCATCATCATCATCATCATCATTATTATCATCATCATCATCATCATCATCACCATTATCATCATCATTATCATCATCAATAACAACAGCAACAGTAGCAATAAAAAAAAAATTACAAAGAAACCATAATCAACAACAACAACAACTACAACGCCACCACCACCACCACCACCACCACCACCACCATCATCATCATCATCATCATCATCATCATCACACCTGATCTCTGTCCGCCTAACGGAGGGCTGAGGTAATTCGTTCCAACAACAATCGTAATTAACCCTTAACTGCAGTTCCTCTTCCCTTCAGGTGAATAGAAGAAAAACAGGTCTGCCAGCTATAGTAATTAATTTTCCTTGTTGCTCTTTATTTCTGTTGCAATGCCATTAAATCTGTGAATCATGTGACGTATTATATTGGCCTATTCTTGCTGCCTCAGGGCGATTTTATTTCCTTAGGGGTGACCGTCTGTAGTGAAGCGGTCAGTGAACGTTAGGTCTAATCACAAGAACTCGAAAAATCTAAATAAAATCATCTGCAGGTCCTGAGAATGAGCTAAAGTGCTTGTTATGGCATTAAAAGAGGTTAAAATGCTTGGGAAAAATATGTGTAGGGAAAGAAGTCTTGTTGCTCTTTCTATCCATTGCAACACCACCACCACTGACCACCAAGACTGTCCCACTTGCCACCCACCCTTGCCTGACTTATCCCACCTGGACCTGTTGGCATCTCTTCCCTTGCTCCACTTTCTCACCCGCGCGCCACGACTCTCACAAGATCCGTATTTATAAACCATCCTAACGTATACTTCTTTCACACTAACTTGGCCAAGATTTTCGTCTTTTTGCACCTTGTGGCAGAAAAAGACATTGCTACGGTTCTACATCCTTCCCATTGGGTTTCTTCGTGACTAGCATCATTTTTTAGTGTTAATTTATTGTTACAGCCTAACATACAAGATGCAGATATGGCAATTTTAGGCCAGGTTAAAGTTAAAAGAGTATAGGAGTTGTCTTGGCTTCAGGCTCATCTCGACGTGAACCCAGTTGACTGCAGGCTGAAGTTTTCTTTCCCCTTCTATCCACCATCCACCTGTCGGGATAGAAAAACGGAACTGAGGAACGTTTGTATAACAGGTTAGCGAAGCGTCTCTATTATATCAGTGTCACCACGTGTCGGCGTCCATCTGCCCTAAGCTTAAGCACCTCTCCTTAGCTAAAGTGGTGTATGAAGGCTTGTATAGATGCTCTTCTTCACTCATACAACTACCAACTACAGTACTTCACAGTATCAGAATGAATAATGAAATGGCAAAATGAGAAATACAGAATGATGTATTTTAGAGACTTGGTTGTCCTACACTCAGTCGGTAGAGAGGTGGCCTGCAGTCCTACCGGACCCAGGTTCAAATCCCCGCTGGGGCAGGGAACAGTTTAAAGATTTGCATGTAATAAAAACAGACTTTACTGATCTACCAGTAGACCCGCCGACACGTCGTAAAAATACCCCCGCTAATACCAATACACTAGTCCTGTATGAGACAGCCTTAGCATCTATTTAGTATGGACGGTGGGTGTTAGCGCCGAAGTGGTGACATGTAGAGGTGTATGGTATGTAGGAAGACTACTGGGCCTTGGGAGCAGGCTGTGAAGCCTATGCCTAGAGTCGGAGACATGAAAACACACACACACACACACACACACACACACACACACACACACACACACACACACACACACACACACACACACACACATCGCTTAACCTTCTCACGCTCACATCCTTTCTAGTATCCAAATCCAGCTATCGTTAGACATTTTACTTTGCTGGGGGAGACTTTAACAGCCTGAGAGTGTGGATACTGTCAACACTGCTTTCATCATCATCGGAACAACTCTAGTATTGTTTCCAGTTTGTTACACGATTTTTTTTTTCTTAGCTGACAGTGAGTATAATAGCCTAAGAGTGTTAATACTGCCTCCATTAACGTCGTCATTAACAGGGCAATGCTACTATATTGTATCACCTACCGACTGACGCTTGTATTTAGCTGTGTCATTACAATTCTGAGAGTATTAATAATTCGAATGTTACCATTTGCGCTCTCCTGCTCGGAAAAAAGCTCTAGTATTTTTTTCTAGTTACCTTTTCTTTCTTTCTCTCTGCAGGAGGAGGGTAGTGAGCTAAACGGGGGTGAGAGTGCTGGCATTCTCACCATCCTCACTCATTTTCTGGACAAATTTAGTATTTTATTCCATCCGTTTGTGTTTACGTTACTTTTTCCCCCTTTCCCCCATTTTTCTTTCTGTTTTCTCATAATCATATCTCTCATGGTCAGAATAACTCCAGGATTTTACTCCACCTGTCCTTAAACGAACTTATACAGCTAAGGATGAGTCACAGGAACTTGAGAGTATTAGAATCGTCTGTCTTCTTTTGTCTTCACTCACGCAACTATCAAATACCTTACTTCACAATCAAACTAAAGTACTATTTATGTGATATTTTTATGTGACAAGTAGAGTTATAAAAATCGAGACGCAGGACGATCCTTGAAGGGGGTTAGCTGTCCCGGAGAATTGTTTAGAATGAAAATCTGTTCAGTTTTCATAATCTCGTATTCTGTAATAAAATCGCCTGTTATTTCGCCTCTCATAGAGTCACTTCTCTCTTCTGGGTAATATTTCAAAGGTGACAGAGGCTTGGTATATTTCTCTGGCAATAGATAATTCTCTTTGATATGAAGAGAGAACCTGTATTTTTTTCACAGGAAAAATCATCAGAGAAATTACCAATATGCCGGGAATCGAACCCGGGACTCTCAGGTGAGAGCCAGGCAGCATACCACTACACCACGACCAGGTAAAAGTTAACTCACGTTGTCACAATCTTGTAACCAACGTCCCTCCGCCCCCACTGTGGGCATCAAGAGGATGAGTTAACCCCCTGGCACTCGGGCAAGTGCATGAGGGAGGCAAGTGATGGACATGCCTTAAGTGTGAAGCAGACGCAGTGAAATAACAGGCTAACTTTTGTCTCTGAATTCCATGATATTTGTGTCCGTATTTATAAAGTCTTCTAAGCTGACTTTACGCAAAATATTGCTTTATACAGAAAGCCCATATTTGCCGCCGACATTCATTGTTTCTTTTGGGTTAGCAGTAATTTATAGAACACTCTCATTCCTTTCATTATGCTGAATTAACCATGCGGGTCTGCTACGAAAAACTTTCATCTCCTTCCCTATCCTCTTAAAGGACGATGGTAATCAGCTAGACGAGGGCAGCTTTAGTCTGCCGGCCACAGAGTTCACATTCAGATGAATCAAGATTTGCAGCTACTGCCATACTGCTGCCACATTCTTGCTTCTCCCAGATTAAATTATTCGGCTTAGGAAAGACGTTTGGAGCTTGAGGGGTTAGATATAGCCTCCATTGATCTCGCAAAGACAGGAGGCGTTTACCAAACTGAATAAAATTATATGGAGTAGTAAAAATAACAAGCACAGCAGATGTGTTCAGCCTTCTTCACAGATGAACACTATGAAAACCTGAGTGGATAAAATGAAAAATATCATCATTAGTCCTGAAATATTTCTTGTAACACTCCCGGCTGCTAAGACAAGGAATTTTCTTAGACTCTCCTCTTCCGCCTGATGAAATGGTGCGTCCTACCCTCCCCCAGTTAGCTGTGGAGTGGGAAAAGTCATCATTGGACCAAAGATGTTAGTTACAATTCTACCTATTAAGCCGGCTTGTTAGTTCCCTCAGCCGACAGTATCAGTTGAAAGGAACAACCGAGATGTTCTGAAACATCGCTGACACACAGCGAAGACTTGCTGTGTCTGGTATTTCTTCGTCCCTGCAGGCACCAGGCAGTTCATAAAACAAAAATAAAGAATAACAAAATGAGACAGAAGATAAAAATAAAAATAAAACTGTGATGATGGTTGATTCTTATGGAGACATGTTTCTCCTGAGATATGTTGCCCTCCTCATGGCCAGGTCTTTTCGTACTGTACTCTCGTTAGTATATAAAATTATCTGTCTACCTATCTATCTATCTAGCTAGCTATCTGTCTATATATCCAGTATTTATATTGTCAGCAAACTCTGGTAATCACTTCTAAGCAACACCAGAGGATTTTATTTAGCTGAGAATGATAACAGGGTCTCGGGAGTGTTGATACCATTGATATTAACCTTCCAATGGTCGGTTCCAGGTAACGTCAGACGATTTTATTCGTTTGTGAGTGAGGCACAGAATCAGAGAGTGAAAAGACCCCCCAAAAATAATAAAGGACCTTTGCAAATAATCACGACATATGAAAATCAGTAAGTATATTTTATTTTTTTTCTCCACTTTTATCTTATTTTCCTTGTAAAGTGTTTGGTAGCTGTATAAGTGAAGGTAAACCTATGCTTTATGCAGTATAGACAGTCTTATAAACAAGCTTAAAAGAGTTTATAAATAGTTGTCCATGTGCCCCGCTGCTCTCGTATATGTCAAGGCGAAGGTGAGGAAATGGTCAGAGAACTGTATTGATAATTGGGTTAACGTACGGTGGCGAAACTAGGTGGAGAGAGGGTGGGGATGGGGGTGAGGGTGGAGGGGTAAATGAGGAGTTTGGGAGGGTACTTGTAGTGGAATGATGGGGGAGGGTGTGGGTAGGGGTGGGGACGAGGAGTATGGGAGGGTGAATGTAGTGGTACTTGGGGAGATAAGAGTTTGGGTGTGGATGGGGATGGGTGAGGGAGGTTTGGTTGAGGGTGTAGAGTAAGGGAGAGTAATGAGGAGTGTGGGAGGCTAAGCGTGATGAAATGATGGAAGGGTGAAGGTGTGGGTGTGGGTAGTGGTGTGGGTGAGGAAAGTGGGAGAATTGATATGGGAGAATGGTGGGGAAAATCAGAGGGCGTATGGGTGAGAATGAAAGTGTTGGAGGAAGAGTGTTGGGAGAGGGGTGAAAGAAATACGGAGCATGGGAGAGAGTAGGTGTCTGGGAAAGAGGTGTAGGAGACCCAGTGTAGCAGAATGAGGAGTGACTGCGAGGTAAAGGAGAGAGTGTAGTGTACTGAGGTAGAGGAGAGGGTAAAGGAGGGCATTGTCAGGGGTAGGAATGAGGGGTGAAATTAATAAAAAGTTGTGGTAAAGTGAGTATAGTTGACTGAGGAGTGAATGAGAGGGTGTAGGAAGGCAAGGGTGAATGTTACAGTGAAACAGTAGAGGTTAAAGACGAACATGAGAGGGATAGGTTAAGGTGAGAGTGAGGTTGAAGGGTGAGGGGGATTTAGTATGATGGAAAGAATGGGGGGACGTGATAGGGTGTGGGAGTGGGTGTTGGAGGGCGAGGGAGTGTGCTGACGGAGAGGGTGTGGCCGTGAAAGTGGGGATGAGAGAGATACTGGGTGTGGAAGGTTAAGTATGGTGAAATAGGGGAAAATGTGTGAGGGGCGGGCGAGGGAGACAGCGAGGTGATCCAGGTAACTTAATTGCTTCTAAACCCATTCACTGCGATGACGTCTTCTTTCATTCTTACAGCTAATGGATGATTTTGTTCACCTTGGCAGAAATTTTTTGAACAATAAGGTAGTTTATGATGTTGGCATTATCTTGTACATCAGCTGCTACCAAACCTATTGATAAACATGTGATATTAATAAAACAACTTAAATTTCCCTCCCATGCAAGTGTGAAATGAAGTTCGATAAAATATAGCAAAAACTCAGGCGTACAAAAAAGTATCTCATAGTCTTAAAGCACACACACACACACACACACACACACACACACACACACACACACACACACACACACACACACACACACACACACACACACACACACACACACACGATCTAGTCAACATGCAGCCTTCTTGAGTATAAAAGAGAAAAGTATAAACGCTGAGGTGCCGAAGGAAGGGTTGACATCCTAGCCCGTGGACATTGTTTTTTCATTTCTAAATAACGTTAGACTATTATATTTATCGAAAGAGACACCCTCAGAGAGAAGAATTTGGTGACAGCAAGATATAACTGCCTCCAGGTGGAAAGATCCCTCCAAAGGTGAATTTTACCTGTATATAGTAAGTAAAAAGCAAAATGTCTTGAAAGAGTTAAGTATTAATGACTAGGAGGCCGCTTTTGTAGTACCGTAATGGTGTTTGTGGAATAATGGTGAATGACAGGATGAGATGTGTCAGCCATTAATGGGAGTAGAGTGGGTTATTAATCCTTTGAACACGATAATGTAATTTCCATGTTATTTTGCTGTTCCTCGAGAATTTTGACTCATGATAGCTTTTACCAAGTGAATGAGCTTCGCTTCAACACACATTAACCATCTCACCACAAGTTATCTCCCTTCTGTTAAATAGAATCGTCTGGAGAGAGGAAGAATAAAATGAAATCTACCTAACTAAACTACTTAAATGTTGGGTGGGAAAGGATAAGGATGGGTGTGATAAGAAGCGAGAGCCAGGGAAAATGACCATGTTAAAAAATGTAGGAAGAAGAGAGATTGGAGAAAGGATAGTCTGCATTAGTGCTGGCTTGAATGAAGTGTAAGTGCTTGTGTGGCATGGTGTTAGTGGTTCTCCAACTAATATACCGTTTTCTTCCTTGTGTCTAGATCCTTCTTCACATATCTTTAGGTGGAAAAAATATTAGAATGATGATGATGATGATGAGCAGAGAGGGATGAGGAGGGGGGGGGGGAACGTGAAAAGGAATGAGAGATAAAGATGAATAGTGAGGTGGGGAAGCGAGTGTGCCAAAGAAACGAAGGAGGAAGGAGAGCCTGGGTGAGTGAGAGGGTAAGAGAAAGCAATCGTGTGGTTGGGTATACGTGATAGGCTATTTGTTGAAGTGAAAGTAAGATTGGCGGTAGTGCGTGCCTACTGTCAGGAGGCATGAGAGAATGAGCAGAGTGTGGAAGAATGAGAAAGGGTATAGGAGAATGAGGAAGGATGTGATAGGGCAAGGCAGGATATGGGAGAGTGAGGCAGGGATTGAGGAAGTTGAGAGGGTTGAGGCAATGTGTGAGAGAGTGAGGCAAGGTGTGGGAGGGTGAGGTAGGGTTCTTAAGAATGAGCTTGGGTGAGGCAGGGTGTCGGAGGTTAAGAAAGATAGTGTTCTAGGATTGAGAGATTTACTTCTTTACATTTTTTAACTTTCGTCCTAACCACAAACTATTTTACTTAGATCCAGAAACAATTATGCAGTTAGGGATAAAATATGGCCTTCGTTAACACCTTCACTACTAGGGTGCTCTAATCTGAATAAATCATCTTGTAACAGTGGGACAGGGTGTGGGAGAGTGAGGGGAGTGTAAGTCAGAGAGGGTGTGAGAAAGACGGGGTGTGGGAAGTAAGTACGGAGGCAGATTCGTTTTTCTCAGCTTAAGATTTTTGGAACAGAGGGGATTGCATATAACTTTCATCAGTACTTCCACTGCTTGGGTGTTCTCTTAAGCTGAACACGATCATTTGTCAGCAAGAAGAATGAACTTAAGATCACGTCCTCTCCTGAAATATTTAAAGTAAACATGGGGAAAGACCGAAGCCAGGTGTGAGCAGGTGAGATTTCTACGTCCCTAACCTGTCCCTCACCTCCCTAATCAGGCAGACTGTGATGGCCCCTTACCTGGATGACCCACATGTGCTTATGGGAATCGCAGCGGCTAGGAAAGGAAGCAGGCAGGTAGCATTTTTGTCTCCTCGTTCTTCTTACCCATACCTGCAGACTCAGGCTCTTATTCTCACTGATTTAGGACGCTTGCAATGTGTGGGCTGTCTATTTTAGGCTCAGAGTCTGGAACGTGGACGAAAAGTGAAGTCGAGCTGGTCAAGGCGAATGTTAGTAAGTATCCCCTTCCACATGTGTCTCCCTCCCTGAATGTATGCGTGTGTGTGTGTGTGTGTGTGTGTGAGAGAGAGAGAGAGAGAGAGAGAGAGAGAGAGAGAGAGAGAGAGAGAGAGAGAGAGAGAGAGACTGGAGACCATAATACAGCAGATTAATGACTGAATGTGAGGGAATAACGTTACTATTTACAATTTTCTGGCCCCACAGTACTGGAGAGAGCAAGCAATCAAGTATTATGTTATTGAAGTTTACCGTCAGCTAGGAACGCTCCTGAACATAATCGTAGTAAGCCTTTAAACTGGATGATCGATTATTAACGTTCGTCTGGCTACTATTACATAATTTTTGTCAGCTTCACATAGGCCTTTACGAGTTATTGGCTACAAGATATACAATAGCAAGCTTTCAGAACAATGTCAAACTATTATTTATTTATTTATTTTTGAAAAAAACAAGACTTTTAATTGATAAATTCTGCGTGATTTTTTTTTATTCACGTCCTTTTTTGTCTTGATGTTATGAATAATATCTCACAAAAATAAACTGAGAAGATGTTGAACAAGATATCAGCGCCTGGATGGACCTATATTAAGAAATCTTACTATGCAGAACTGGTAACGTCTATCCATCATCATCATCATCATCATCATCCCAGTCTTGTTTCACACTAATATGTGTAGTGGGATGGATGCAGATTTTTTTTTTTTTTTTGTGTTGGTCATTGATTACATTATGAAACGTGTTGGAACAGAAACCGGTGCAGGTATACTTTGGGGAGAGAACAGGAAACTTTTGGATTTAGATTATGCAGATGATATAGTTTTGATTTGTGATGGGCCAGAAGAGATGCAGAGAGTGTTGGACTGTTTGGTGAGTGAAGGTCGCAAGGTGGGTTTGGTTATTAAATGTGGAAAAACTGAAATAATCAATATGAATATGGAAAATGCGCAGGAATGTGTAATTGAAGGTATGGTTGTAAAGCAAGTTGATAGGTTTAAATATTTAGGTACTTATTTAGCCAAGGATGGTTCTTTGAACTTTGAATTCGAGGAAAGGTTAAAGAAGGCTAATCAGGCAATGGGAATGCTTAAAAATATTTGGAATAATAACAATTTCTCTGTGCATACAAAAATCAAACTTTATAAGGTAATGGTTAGGAGTATCTTGATTTATGGACACGAGTCTTGGTACAGCACAGTGACTATGGAAAATAAATTCTTGGTGTTTGAAAATAAAGCACTTAGAAGAATATTAGGAGTTAAGTGGTGGGAAAGGATACCAAATAGTAGAATTAGAGAAATAACGGGAGTGCAGCCGATCGATGAATATGTTAGATTCTCACGATGGAAGTGGCTAGGACATGTGTATAGGAGACAGGGAATAGTACGAGGTACACCAGGGTGGGTGGCACCTGGTAGGAGAGGTAGAGGAAGGCCAAAAGAGACGTGGGTGAGGACAATGAGACGGGAAGCTGGAGATGAGTGTTGGGGAGATCTTGAGGAGTTAGCACAAGATAGGATGTGGTGGTGTGAGTTCATCGAGGCCCTATGCATCCCCGAGGGTGCCACAGGAGATGATTGATTGATTGATTTGTGTTCGACTCTGGGCATAGGCTTCACAGCCTGCTCCCAAGGCCCAGTAGAACTCCTACATACCATACACCTCCACAAGTCACCACTTCGGCGCTAACACCCACCGTCCATATTGAATACATGCTTGAGCTGGCTCATACAGGACTGGTGTATTGGCATTAGCAGGGGTATTTTTACGACATGTCGGCGGGTCTTCTGGTAGATCCGTAAAGTCTGCTTTACATGAAATTCAAATCCTTAAACTGTTCCCTGCCCCAGCGGGGATTTGAACCTGGGTCCGGTAGGACTGCAGGCCACCTCTTTACCGATTGAGCCACCTCCTCCCCACAGGAAAGGAATGCACAAAAACAGGACTACCATCAGAAAGTGCTCAGTGACATAGATCCACCCTTCAGTCTATGCATTGTACAGGACTTCGGAATTACCGGCTCCATCTCACAAGAACAACACACACACACACACACACACACACACACACACACACACACACACACACACACACACACACACACACACACACACAACTGAGCTTAAAACTACCATTCCATCGATTGCCATGTTAAAAAATGAAAGTTAAACCCTTGCCGTGTCCATTTCCATACATACTTGACAAGACTTCCAACCTCTCTTCTTTGTACCATTTATTGTAACTTAGATAATTTTATAAATGTTTTACACTTTTTATTTTTTTTTTTTTACACAAGCCCTATTCGATCCTAATGTATTTTCCCCAACAGCTTTTTTTGGAAGAACTGCCGAGTCTTCTTCACTAACAACTCAAGACCCTAATGTTCCAAGGTTTAGATACATTTTTCATATGAGTCTTGTTATTTCATCTAGTAGTGTCTGTTCCTTTACTTTTCCCCATAGCCATTTTTGCAAGCCCGTACTCTGACTTTTAAATATCAGTACACAGGATGATTGTTCTTCTTTCTCATAATAACATTGAATAGAACCAACTCTTAACCTCCTCAAATCGACCCAACACTAAAAATGTATTCGGGAAACACCAAACGAATTTATGGTACTGAAACTGAGTCCCAGGATTTTGAGGGTATTAATATTTTTTTTCTCAACTTCCTCATGATCAAGAAAAAATAATATTAGACTATCGCCAACACCAGACGATTTTATTCAGTTGAGAGTAAGCCCAAGAAGCCTAAGTTAACAGGGTCAGTGGCGGTCCTCAACTTATATTCCATTTCTTGCATAGACAATCGTGCAGTTGCGAGTACTTTTCTACACGTGTATCTCAAGCACAAGTATTTCTGATTTACCGAAAATTGTGGTGAAAACTGCAAAGAAATGTACCGAAGTGCTGTAAATCCCACGTCTAATTCCGTCCTCCTTCACGTTCAGATGTCAGTATTTGGGAAAGTTTGAATCTCATCCAAGACCTTGATATTTAACCTTTCTAGCACAAATTTTTCCAGGGATCATTATTACTCGTAAGTTGCTAAATGGCTTCTTGGGTGGTTTCTGGCGCTCCTTCTCTCGCTTAGTCTAATTTGGGTGGTTTGTGGAAGCCGGGACGGTGGGGAAAAAGGGAGGGGGGGAGGTGTAGGTGTACGAGTAAGGGGTTATGTTTTTTTTTTTTTGACTGAGTTTGGAATTGATTAGTGACATAACTTTTTATTTTTTATATTTAACTGCCATACATCTTCTTTTTATAGTATTTCGGCCAACATCCGTCTATTTTATTACATTGACGCAAAACCTTGAGAGCTAAAACTGTATTAAAATGTGTATCACGATTAACGTTTTAGACTGAGAAAAACGTGTTCATAATTACCTGCAGCGTGTGGAAGTCTCAGTCATTCAGCTCATAAAGACTCGCCTCAGCTCAGCGGAATGAAGTAAGTCCAGTAAGGCGTTCCATGGCAAACTAACAGAGCGACAAGAACAGCAAAGCTGCAGGTGTTGGTGTACTGGCGATTTACCAAGCCGACAGGGTACCGAATTTTTCATCTCACTCGCAACGCCAATTAACCACTTCAGTGCCGTGCCTTTTTACGTAATAGTCTTGCTACATCCAGGCAATTTTAATCAGTTTCCTTCAGAAAGGTACTCTCTTATTTATGACACTCTTGCTACGACCAGACGTTTACGCTCAGTCGACGGGGCATTTTTCGAGTTGGAGGAGATGGGTGCATTATTCTGGAATGAATTTAGAACTTAGATCCCCTCCAAAATTGAATGAAAGCGTCAAGAAGCGACAACAGTACATAGTGCTTGGCGTCATCATACTGGAGAGATTTTAGCGCATGATGTGTGGATTAATGCTTAGTATCACCACGAAACTGTATGTTAGATTTTCCCGTTCTTAGCTACGTCACCGCGATGGGCGTCACTGTCACGATATTGTTGTTGTATAAAGACATTTTTGTTTGTCAGCTCAGGAGACTTTATAATGGAGGGACTAGAGCGTTCACTGAACCTTTCATTACTAGATGGCTGTCTGAATTTGAATAAACTCGTCTGGTAGAAGTAGGAGAAGCAAATTTTACGTCTGGGGCTGCAAGGCCTAATGCTTGTATCACTGGGTTCCTTTATGTCTGTCACGCTGAGCCGTATACTCTTTGGAATTCCAGACACCTCACCATTTTTTGTGTTGCTGGTGGGTGCCGGAGAGAGCCATTACAATACTGTTTCCTCCTGCGTCTATAAGGAGGGTATAATTTTATCTGAAAGCTGTTCTACACACACATATAAACTGTGATTAATGGGGATACAACAGTTTTTGTCTGAATAGGACCCTCTGCAGATACGAACATAAACTCAGTACATGGGCATAATTCTTTCATTTAAACAGTTCAAGGTAGTGTGATTTCAAGTCGTGTAAATATATTTGTTAGTACAATGATATGGATGGTCCAGCGGAGTACGGCCGACGTGTCAGCTTAGTCTATTTATCTATAACACACACACACACACACACACCCACCCACCCACACACACACACACACACACACACACACACACACACACACACACATTTACACTGAACCCTCGTGTGTGTGTGTGAGGCAGGACAAGTTTTTCGCTGAACTGTAGCAACTTTGGCACCTCCCAGCGCCCCACCCTTGACCTCCTCCGCCAAAGAATGCACACGTCACACTGCCTCCCTCCCCTCACCCCTGATTATCAACAAGAGCAAACACCATCTGGGGTCGTATTTTAAGCCATCCTAAACAATTCTCATGCTAAAAGTCTCCCCATTAGTTCATTATTATAGCGAGTAGTTTTGTTTGCTCGTCTTATTTCACTTTAATATTCATCCTGCTTTCTTTTGGAGTGTTTGTTAGCTGAATACGTGCAGAAGAAAGACTGAGCAAGCAGTCGTCTATACAGTTTAAGCCAAGAATGGTTTGTGAATCATGCCCAAGGCGTCTGCTTCTTAGGTCATTTTTATTGTCTTGACCCTAATGATGTGACACCAAACAGGAAGGATTCTCTATTACGGAAAGTTCAGTTTGGCGGCATAATCACTATCACTATCATTGTGTTTAGAAAAGTTTTATCCATGACAGAGTCCGTGGTTTTCGTCGTCGATCAGGGACACCATGATAAGTACAAGAGAGAAATTTGTTGTGTCGTGTGAAAGTGGCCTAAATATAACACTAATCTATAGCAGTATAATGGAGATGTTGCTTAATTTGGACTGGCCTTCTTTACGATGCAGTCACATGTGGCTTTCAATAAAGTAATAAGATCATATAAGTCTGGCAATAATGATCACACAGATTGATTTTCAGGTTCCACATCAAGTTGTGTAAAGTGTCGGATCTGTTATTATTTCTTGACATACTTGGCAAGCAACGACCACATTTTCATTTTCTGTTGCAGTGAAAAATCCGTAATATTCCTTCACATTCTTGCTTTGGTGGTAGTTGGGAGAGCCTGCCATCTACTCAGTCGATTATTTTTATGCATCCGATTCTGGGCATAGACATAATAACACGTTCTCTAAGGCTTAGCAGCTCTTCTTGATATAATTCGCCTCCACATGTCACCACATCGGTGCCGATTTTTTTTTTTCTTAATGCATCCGACTGTGCGCATAGGCTTAATAACCCCTTCTCTAAGGCTTAGCAGCCCTTCTTCGTATCATACACCTCCATATGTCACCACTTCGGCGCTAACACCCAACGTCCAGACTGAATATATGCTGGGGGTGTCTCATACAGTACTGGTGTGTTGGTATGAGCGGAGGTGTTTGTACATGTTGGCGGGCTTTACGGTAGATCAGTATAGTTTTTTTTTTTTTTTTTTTTTTTTTTAGCGAAGTTCAAATCCTTAACCAGTTCCCTGACCCGGCTGGGAATCGAACCCGCGTCCAGTGGATTAGCAGACAGCCTATACCGACACAGCCACCTTCTCCTGCTATCTTCAAGAGGCTTTATACGTGTGACAAGCCAACTGTTTTCCTACAAAGAATAAAACTGTTTACCAGGCTGGGTGGTATCCATATAAGAATCAAATAGGCGCCTGGTGGTTCAGTAGTTCAGGGTGTTCCAAATGGGTATGGCCTGTGAGGGTATAGATCCAAGGGCTGGTTGGGAATCATTATATTATTTAGTTTTGGATATGTGTGGTCTGTATCCTTTTGTTCGTTATATATGCAGCGTATGGTGATACTGGAAGGATTTATGTTGCACAGAAGAGAACATAAAGGCGCAATAAACAAACTGAATCGCTTAAGAAATGTTTTAGGGAGCTTTCTTAACCGAAGAGAATACAGGCCATAATGCCACTCAAGGGATAACAAATGGTCACTCTTGCCCTAAATTTCTGGAAATTCAGTAGCAAATCCCTGGGTACCTGTGTTTCTAATGGGGTAATAAAAGTGTGGGCCGTGGTGATTGCGTTTCCTATTTTTGCAAGATCATCTCACTGACCCTCCCGCTTTGGACTGTCTTCAGCTAAATTGCCTTCCTATACTTGGGGTTCGCCAGTGATGCGGGAAAAACGTGTGTGAACCCTGATGGTCCACCCTGACACGTTAATGAGGAAGGCGGCATAAAAATCGCGGTATGCCCGACGCTTCTGACCGCCTCTGTGTTAACTCCGTCAGTCATAGAGGGCTGTTTATTTTTCCTGCTTACTATCTTTAGGGAATTTCGTCAGTCAAATAACAAATAAAGATCTCCAGCAGTGAAGGGATTAATGGAGACTATAACTAACTCGGAAACTGTCTTGTAAGTTTAATAGTCTGAGAGTAATAAAACTGATGAGATACGTCATTTTGTGAAGTGGTCCATAAAATGCCGCTCTTCCACTCCGCCGGCTCATGAGTGTCTTGTATTTCTGTAGTAGGTGGTGTACGTGTGTTAAAGGAGACGTGCATATTTAGCCTGTATGGATTAACTCCTTCAGTGAGGTGACTCATTTTAACCCCCTTTTATTTTTTTTCTTTTAATAACAGAACATAGGAAGGAAAAACAAATGAATAAAAATAATAATCCATACACCAGATTACTGTCACCCTCCATTCATGAAATATCTGTAACAGTCGGATTCGAACAGCTGTAGGTTGAAGTTTGGAGGGAAACAACTCTGGGGAAGCGAGTTCCAAAGAGATGCAGTTCAGGGAATGAAAGAATTCTGATAGGCAGAAGTTCTGCAATATGACTGTGTGACATTCCAGTCATAAGCGCTACCAGATGCCCGTGTAGCACACGGGAATGCATGGAGAGGTGGCACAATGGACGCAACTTCGTCTGAGCATTTGCCATAAAAATATCTGTAAACTAATGCGAGGGAGGCAACATTCCTTCCACTTATAGGCGACTATATTGATGCACAAAATACCTTTTGTGTGAGAAGGATTTGTTGGACTCCAAATTCGAAAAGTCTCATTCTAGGCTGATTAAAGTTGTCTGGATACAAGCAAGAATGATATAAGAAACACGCATAGGACTGAAGGAGATAAGCCTAAACTTGGTGCTGAAGAGGGACGCCATCAAGTCGTGGAACTGATATAACCAGGAGGCTTCAGTGAGAGTTGAGATTCGTAATGGGAAGTGAAAAGAAGTCAGTCACCCAGCAGTCCAAAATGTCCCCACCAGTTTCATTACCACTTTTTCTTTCCTTACTTTGACAGAAATTGGAAACAAAAACCGATCAGTTATAAAAATCTTGGGTAAGCTCATGTAACATTTCACTTAACAGATTTAAATTGAGCAAGCGTTTGAAATAATACGACTCTCAAATTTGTTCACCTCAGCTTGAATCGAATCGAAATTACTCGTCTTGACCTCTACTATCTTCATAACCACAAAATGATAGGTCAGCTCTATGTTTTGAAGGAATTAATTGATGTTAATATTTCCACACATCATTTGTAATAAACATGAAAACTTGACCAGATTATGATGAGATTTAGGATCGATTATTCTTCCTAGCTACAATTTTCTTCACCATAGGAGAGAGTATTCGAACTAGAGATGGTAGGAACTATTTGCATGAACCCTCTCACAGCCAGAGATCTTCCCTGAAGCTAAATAAATTTCTCTGATAACAGCAAGACTAAAATATAAAAGACATACTCGGGGTGATGAAGTGAGCAAAAAATAAACTGACCCACCTCATTGCCGACGTCAGTGTCAAAGGAAAAAATGACCTTAGAGAAAAGTGAGTTGACTGGCTGGCCGCTAAAGGTTAGGGTTCAACATGTGAGATAAACGCCGAAGTATTGCAATAATTTCTAGTGCAGGGGGAGGTGTTGCCCACAGCCGCACGTGTGAGTACAGTCCTAATGAAATAAAATGTCAATCACAGGTAAATGGAACAACTCTTCATTCTTTTATTACAATGAAGATTTATTGACCTTAATTCTCCGTGCACCCGAGAGGCCCCAGAGAGAGAAAATCCTGTCAGTAACTCTTTCACTACAAGAGCACTTTCCTTTAGTGAATTAAAAACTTGGTAAAAGTAAATATAAAATGTAAGTGGCGCCATCTGGTTGTAGGGGTTTAAGATACTAAATTTCAGTTTCTGTTCTGATAAAGACGATATCTGTTTGACTAGTAAAGGGTGACTGGGACTGTATGCTTTGTTAACACAGTATTACTAGAGAATAATAAATCCTTTCACATTTCGCATGAGAGAGAGAGAGAGAGAGAGAGAGAGAGAGAGAGAGAGAGAGAGAGAGAGAGAGAGAGAGAGAGAGAGAGAGAGAGAGAGAGAGAGAGAGAGAGAGAGGGAAATTACCCTATTCAGTCTAATGTCACCTTTTATACATTATTCTTCTAACGATTCTGCTCAGCTCAGAAGATGCATTTAGAAACAGAGGAGACAGATATACCATTTTCTAACCATCTCACAAGAAGTAATATCCCTCAAAGTAAAATAAAATCAGATGAAAGTAGCAAGAATACACTGAAAAATTACGTTAACTGACTGAACATGTTAATTTTTTGTAATGAGAGGTTTGCACGTTATAGAGGACAAATCATTTCATTTAGATATTTGAATGGCAGTGACTAGAGAGGAGAAGGAAGGACTAGAAGGGAATCGAGAGACTCGGAGGAGTAGGAAGAGGAGGAAACGTGAGGAAAATAACAGTGGATGAGGAGAGAAGAAAAGGAAGAGGAGAGAAGGTAAGGGTTGGGAGAAGGAAGCGAAAGAAAGACAAATGGTAAGAGAAGGAAGAAACTGGAAGGGAAAGAAATATCAAGGAGAAGGAGAAGAAAAGAGAAGAGGGCACGGAAGGGGAAAGAGGAGGAGGGAGAAGAAGTGGGAAGACGAGAAGGAAGGAGGGTATTAGGAAAGGAAGAAAGGAGGGGGAAGAATGAGGGAGAAGGTGGAAGAAAAAAGAGGTTACGAGCTGGGAAGAAGAAAAGGAGAGAAGGGCCGGTGATGTGTGAGCCAAGAACAACACCGCGGCTAAGGAACTGCGGTAGGACAATGCACAGATAAGTATATGGAAGACTAGTTGGCTCGACTGATTTGATACTGGCCCCACATCCTGAAGAGGCTCTGGAATGACTGATACGAGCCCCACGACTGCCTACGAGTTGTATGGGTGGGTGCGCACAAGCAACACCAGTCTCCACGAGTCAGATGATCACTTATTACAGTTTCACTGTATGTGTTTTGTATCTGTCCTACCCTATTCCTAACATTTCTCCTTCTGCAGGCTTGTATTCGTCGTATCTTCCTCCTAACCGGTGTCCACATCCAGCGTCTTCTGTTTCACCATTTATGCCTTGATTCTATTCGGTCCTCCTTTCCTCTGTGTAGCGCTATTTCTAAACATATTAAGTAATAATTTATCACCAGTGAAATGTAGCGATATGACAACTAATACTCAAATAGGTCAATAAATGTAGTAATATTGAATCACTGGTTTTGTTTGATAGTGTAATCTTAAGTTATCCTTTGCAAGCACAGAATCGGTGACAAACATGCGACACATCACTCATAAGCTGGATATTCTTTTAGTGATCCTTGTCTCATATTATATCACTATGGATATGTTTCTATAATGGGATTAAAATAGAATCTCTTTTTATTAGCTGGTTGGATATTTTACACACACTCTGTCTGTCTCTCTGTCTGTCTGTCTCTCCCTTTCATAAACAGCAGGTCAATTAACCCTGCAATTCTTCACTTGAATATGTAGGTCCGGTTTGCTTATTCTTCTTTTTTCCCTGAATAGTTTAATAGTACCAAGTTTTAGCCTGATTTTTTTTTCAATATAGACTGAGGCAACATTACGTGTGACTCTTAAACCGGTTTTCTCGACATCTTAGGTGGCTTACTAACACCTGTTTCTTAGCGACTTATCTCGTAATATTATACCACAGCATCCTCAAGTACATTATTTAATCCTTTTTAATGCTAAATATATTGCAACAGATACCATGCAAAGGAATATGTTATGCTACATGTACAAATAATGCAAGAGTTAACCGCTGCTCTCAGTCCTTCATGTATGCAACAGGTCAACCCTAGACCTGTCTCCCTGTGTGTGTTTTTCCTACTGCCTACGATCTCTAGTCCTTTATATGCAGTGTGTTCAGGCATCTCGAAATGAACGGATCTTGAATTGTGCTCTCTGTTATCTTGTTTTTGTATTTTTTCTTGGAAAGAGTAATTTGCAGACCCTTTGCCTTTGGTCCTTTATTCTTTGCATTAAAAAAAATAATAAATTGGTTACGAATAGGTAATATAAACCTTCCTTAACTAAAGAGAAAGAAGGCCTCTGTGACACATATAATACAAGTGATATATTTCTCTACCACATTCGGGTCATCGTCACCACACACTGCCCTCTGTTCGTATTACCCAAGCCTCAAGTTGCCATCTCCCCGTCTTAAATGTTGAGCTGTATGAAAATATTAACGTGTCGATACTGTATGATGCATGTGAAGGAGAACTGCTATGGAGAGGATGGAGGGCCGTACCAATGTCTTATTCTGCCACTGAGCTATGGTTAATATATCGCAAAAGGACGAAAATTCCACCAAGTTAAGGTAAACTAACTATATCTTGCAGCGCAGCACTCCATCTGTAAAGGATTTTTTCCCTACAATATAATTCTAACACATCGACAAATATGAATAAGCACAGTGATACGAAACATATTCCAACCGTAACCTTTAATTCAATATCATGCTCTTAAAATATGTAATGAGCTATCTGAGAGATGCATGTGGAGTTACATGAAGAGACAGCAGGACAAATGAGGACGTGAAGGCGTTATGGTGTGGATGTGGATATGATAGAAAGTTTTAGGAGAAATACATTGAGTTGGTTCGGCCACGTGAAGAGGATGGAGTACAAGAGCTGGGAGCAGGACAATGAAATGGTGGGGGACCGGGTGAGATGGAGGCGATTTGTTTGTGGCCACCCATTACGGGATTCAGGGTTCTGGCAATAGATAGATAGAAAATATATTGCAATCGTAACTTTAACTCTGCAACGTGCTTCTAAAATAGAGTTTGAATGCAACTTTGATTCTACAACATAATCGTAGCATGAAGACCAAGCGCTACATTAATTCTACCTTATGCTTCCAAAATATAATTCAAAGTAACGTTCATTCTGCTGCCTGATTCTAAAATATGGCCCCGACCCAAAGTATAATTCCATATCCTGCTTCTAAAACACAGTCCAAACACATGAGCAATTTAAAACCTTTACTAGGAGGATGTAGTGTGTTTTTCTCCTGTTATCCCTAGACGATTATACACACGAAAAAAATCTATCCTAATGACGTGGATGAATTATGAAGAATGTATCAAGCCTCTCCAGTTTGCAAATTGTTCACATGTTCTCAAAAAAATCGTCTGAAAATAGTCTGATAAATGTGAAAATAGTTATAGGATAAAACTGATTAAATAGGCGCTAAGATTTCGGAATATGTACCGAACACGTCGAGAGATTTAGACTGGTAATGAGTACACACACACACACACACACACACACACACACACACACACACACACACACACACACAGCTACAATTGTGCGTCGTAAAGCCAGTTCTAGATTATCAGGCAGCGTCTTGTCTTCGTGGAGTGATTTTTTTTCTTCTTTCTCATTATTGTGCTTTTATCATTCTGTGGTTCTAGAGAGAGACATTTCGCTGGGGAGTAGTTTTGATAGTGATAAACTCTGATATTACGGGATGATTTACTCTGGAGAGAGAGAGAGAGAGAGAGAGAGAGAGAGAGAGAGAGAGAGAGAGAGAGAGAGAGAGAGAGAGAGAGAGAGAGGTAATTTAGTGGCCTCACCCATGTGTAGCTTTACTCTTGAACCTCAGATCTGTGCCAGACGCTCCACATCTCTCTCTCTCTCTCTCTCTCTCTCTCTCTCTCTCTAACCCACCTTTATTGTATCATTATTGCCACTTTCTCCCCAATCATGTGGAGTTACATGGAGAGACTGACAAATAAGGAAGTGAAGGCGTTGTGGAGTGGATATGGATGTGATAGGAAGCGTTAGGAAAAATAGATTGAGGTGGTTTGGCCGTGTGGAGAGGATGGAGTGCGAGAGGCTAACGAGGAGAGTATGTGAGTGAGGTGAAGGTGGGGAGAGGGAGTGGAATTACAAAGAAGAGGTGGATGGATGGAGTAGAGAGGTGTATGAGGAAGGGGGATGTGAGAAGAAGAGGTGGATGGATGGAGTAGAGAGGTGTATGAGGAAGGGGGATGTGAGATGGGAGCAGGGCAGTCAAATGGCGGGGGACCGGATGACAGGGAGGCGATTTGTTTGTGGCCACCCGTCACGTGATTGAGGCGTCCGGCAATAGATAGATAGATAGACAGAAAATGCATTACAAACGTAACTATAATTCTGCAACATGCTTCTATAATTGAGTTTGAATGCAACTTTGATTCTGCAACATAATCGTAGCATGAAGACCAAGTGCTACATTAATTCTACCTTATGCTTGTGAAAAATAAATGTAACGTAAATTCTGCTGCATGATTCTAAAATATGGTCCCGACCGTAAGTATAATTCCATATCCTGCTTTTAAAACACAGTCCAAACACATGGACAATTTAATACCTTTACTAGGAGGATGTAGTGTGTTTTTCTCCTGTTATCCCTAGACGATTATGCACACGAAAAAAATCTATCCTAATGACCTGGATGAATTATGAAGACTGTATCAAGCCTCTTCAGTTTGCAAATCGTTCACATGTTCTCAAAAAAATCGTCTAAAAATAGTCTGATAAATGTGAAAATAGTTATAGGATAAAATTGATTAAATAGGCGCTAAGATTTCGAAATATGTACCGAACACGTCGACAGATTTAGACTGGTAATGAGTACACACACACACACACACACACACACACACACACACACACACACACACAGCTACAAATTATGCGTCGTAAAGCCAGTTCCAGATTATCAGGCAGAGTCTTGTCTTTGTGGAGTGATGTTTTTTTCTTCTCTCTCATTATTGTGCTTTTATCATTCTGTGGTTCTAGAGAGAGACATTTCGCTGGGGAGTAGTTTTGATAGTGATAAACTCTGATATTACAGAATGACATACTTGGAAGAGAGAGAGAGAGAGAGAGAGAGAGAGAGAGAGAGAGAGAGAGAGAGAGAGAGAGAGAGAGAGAGAGAGAGAGAGAGAGAGAGAGAGAGAGAGAGAGAGAGAGAGAGAGAGAGAGAGAGAGGAGTGGGGTAATTAAGTGGCCTCAGACATGTGTAGCTTTACTCTTGACCTTCATTTCTACGCCAGACGCTCCACATCACTTTCGCTCTCTCTCTCTCTCTCTCTCTCTCTCTCTCTCTCTCTAACCCACCTTTATTGTATCATTATTGCCCTTTTCTCCTCAATCCTTGTTCTCCAACCTACCTCTATGTCTGTCTTTTTATCTGTCTGTCTGTCTATTTGTCTGTGTCTGTCTCACTGTCTCTGTCTGTCTGTTTGTCTCTCTCCATGAACAGTGAAATCGACTTCTAACCGTAATCGTGAACAAGTGTAGTGAGAGTACAGCCAGTAATTCACATACAGTACACATCTGAGGCTCCGACCTACTAAAGTACTCGTATTATTACACGCCTTCCAACCTGCCTAAATATCACAGGTTCGCTTAGCACGATCTTATTAGGCTGTGGCATAGATTGGAGGACGTGAAGAAGAAGGAGTGACCGAAAGAGTACATTTTGGAGGTCACTGTTGTCTTTGCTTGTGTTACAGGTCATAGGGCAAATATCTGCTCTCGCCCCCGCACAGACACAGACACAGACAATGACACAGACAGACAGACAGACAGACAGACAGACAGACAGACAGACAGACAGACACAAACACACACACACACACACACACACACACACACACACACACACACACACACACACTCATTCACATACGTACACACACATAAACATCCATAGGCACATACACCCCAATCCAAGTGTACACACATACAAGAGCGAGCATGTGGTTATATATTTATGGTAAACTAAACTAACTCACTTCCTCACTCACTCACTCACTCTGCTTTTTTGTACGTTTTTCTAGGATGCGGTATAGGACTCATGGGGTGTGTTGGACGGGGCCTGTCCTATAAATACACACACACACACACACACACACACACACACACACACACGCAATCATTCAGACAGACACATACACACATACACAAACACACACAGACGCAGACAGACAGAGACAGACAGAAAGACAGGCAGACAAAGACACACACACACACACACACACACACACACACACACACACATAAACACTGAGAGAGAGAGAGAGAGAGAGAGAGAGAGAGAGAGAGAGAGAGAGAGAGAGAGAGAGAGAGAGAGAGAGAGAGAGAGAGAGAGAGAGAGAGAGAGAGAGAGAGAGAGAGAGGTAAATAATATAAGATTACTAGTGCCACAATAAACATAAATATAACACAGGGGGGCAGGACACAGCACTTGGTAGGCTATAGTGTTTGGATTCCTACTTCACACATAATTCCTCATTTTGCAGCTTATTTTTACTTAGCTCGGTGGCAGAATAAGACATTGCAACAACACCTCCTTTCTACGGCATATTCTAGTGTTAATGAAGTTACAACATTCAAGATGAAGAGGCGGCAATTTTAGGCCAGGTGAGAGTAGAAAGGGTATAGATATATGCATTGATGTGACTCGTGACCCAGAATGGTACTATTAAAGTGTTCAATCAGTACAGTATTATTTCTTCCCCTTTGAGTAATGTAGGGTGTGTGCAGCTAGCAAAGGTGCCATTTTCACTCCCTTTTTAACACAATTCTTGGTGCTTTCATTTTTTATTTTTAGTTTATTGGAGGCGTCTGGTACTGAAGGAGTTAAGGGAGGTTACATATAATCTCATCCATCTGAAAAGTCTCCTCCTATGGCGATTAAAATAGCTTAACAGGACCAAGTAAATGAATATATGAATAAATAAATAAAAACTGTTCATTGTGCTGAAACAGATTACATCAAATCTGTGGATTCATATTGACATATTTTTAATGCATTTGAGCTCGCTGAAAATGAATACTCTCTTATATCTTAATTTCATACCTTCCCTAACTCTCTCTCTCTCTCTCTCTCTCTCTCTCTCTCTCTCTCTCTCTCTCAGCAGTGAAAAGATAAAAAACGTTCCTTGTCAACGTGTGAAGCAGCAGTTTCCCTCACCTCGTTGAAATAGTCTGGATTTAGTCTGGGTGGAGTGCCCTAAGTGCGTCCGTGGCAGTGAGAAGGTTAAATGCCCTCAGGTAAAGCTTTCAACATAGTCCACACCCAAGCCGGTCCAGTCCATCCCACCCTTCCTCCCCGACTCCCTCCCTGCTCTCATCTACCCCCTCCCTCCTTCCTCCTCCTAATCCTTTCCTCCTCCCCCACTCCTCACATACGCCCTTACCTTCCTCCCTTCTTCCCTCTCTCCACCCTTCCTCTCATCCCTTTCTCTCCTTCCTTTATCCTACCCTCCCTTCCCTCCTCCTTCTCCCCCTTACTAACCTCCCATCCTCCTACACCTCACCTCCCTTCTTTTGCAGGTCCCCTTTACCTCTCCTCCTCAATCCCCCTTTCCTAACCCACCTCCCCCATCCCCTACTTCCCGGGACCATGCGTCGGGCGGCGGTTTGCCTCATCGTAGCATTGGCCTTATTCTGGTCAAGTGTTTATTTTTATCTTAGTCGGCTTATATCATTATCCTCTGCCCGCTTTAACTTGGCTCAAAATTGGCCTCTCACTACCTTGAATATTGGGGCTGTAACAAGGCACTGAAACTAAAGTATGGTGCTAGTCAGGAAGAAGTGCTCTAGAGGAGAAGAGCTGTAATACTGTCTTATGCTGCAGTTATGAAGTAACAAGAGATTAGCATTAGAACACTGTACTAATCTACAAATAAGTACTCTGGACATGATGTAGAGCCGTAGTAATGTCCTAACCTGCCACTGAGTCGTAACAGGAGACTAGCAGTAGAATACGTTGCTAGTCACGAAGAAGTGTTTTGGAATGAATGTAGAGCCTGCATTGTTCTAATCTGCAAAATTTAATGAGGTACGTAGACAAGCTGCAGAGTGACGAAAATACCCGCACGGCAAAGGAGGACTAACTAAAACCAGCTGTGACACTTGTGGTTGTATGTCAATAGTTTTAGGTCTGTCTACGCTACAGTTACTCGCAGGGTTGTACAAGTTTAATTTTCTTACACTGATTTTTTTTTTTTTATAATTCGAATAGCAGGCTAGTGTCAAAATGTTAACCCGAATTAATTTACATGTCCATATTCTAAGAAACTAGTTGCCAGAACGCTTGAGCAAGTGTGGAGGTCAGCTATATTAAGTGCTCGGTTAGACTACTGTTAAGCCTCATTTTTTTTTTTTCTCGTTTAGCAATAATCTAATGAAGATCCCTAATCCCTCTAACCTTTTGGTCTGAAAATGTATCATCCTGTTTTTCCTATTTCTCTCTATCGATGTCATTCAACGTGTGAGATATCTTTATTGCTGCGGGATTGATATAGTCTTCTTTAACGCTTTCACTACGAGAGGTCGTTCCTATGTGCAGTAAAAACGCCCGTAGGTATCGGACACATGCCATATTAGTGTTTCATCTTATTTATGAGGTTAAAATCAGTTGATGGCCAAGTGTAGTCAGATAGGAGGGCCAATGAGATCACTTCCACCTCACACACACACACACACACACACACACACACACACACACACACACACACACATACACACACACATATATATATATATATATATATATATATATATATATATATATATATATATAGATATATATATATATATATATATATATATATATATATACTACTGATCAACACACGATGAATCGGCTAATTGAGAAAACTGCAGAATATAATAAACCACTGTGCTTAGGTTTTGTTGATGACGAAAAGGCTTTCTACTCAGTGGAGCACATAGCAATTATAAATTCATTGCGAGAACAAGGAGAGAATGAGAACATTGTAAAACTGCTCGAAAACATATAGAAAGAGGGAACTGCTACAGTTGAATTACATAAGGACTCGGAAAAATTTAAAGTTGAGAAAGGCGTGCGTCAGGGAGATACAATTTCACCAAAATTATTTGCAGCATGCCTAGAAAGTATTTTCAGAAAGCTAGACTGGGAAAACAAAGGAGTGAACATTGATGGAGAAAAGCTAAACCATTTAAGATTTGCAGATGACATTGTCCTAATCTCAGAAACAGCGGAGGCATTGCAAGAAATGTTGAATGACCTGAACAGAGAAAGTCTGAAAGTAGGACTGAAGATGAACCGAAGTAAAACTAAAGTAATGTTTAATCCACAAACACCAAAGATCGTCATCAGAATAAGCGGAGAAATTCTTGAAGAAGTCGAGGAGTACAATTACTTGGGACAAATACTAAAATTAACGAAAGAGAATGATAGCAAAATAAGAAGACGGTATTACAATTGAATGGCAAGCTTTCGGTAAACATAGAGACATTATGAAAAGTAGCTTGCCAGTTTGTATGAAACGAAAGGATATAATGAATATATAATTCCAGCTATGACGTATGGCTGTGAGACCTGGAAACTGACAAAATCGATGGAAAATAAATTAATCCGTTATCAGAGAGCAATGGAAAGGTCAGTGTTGGAAATATCTTTAAGAGACAGGAAAAGATCAACTTGGGTGAGAGAGCACACTAAAGTCAAAGATATTATAAAGTTATAAAAGAACAGAAATGGAGGTGGGCAGGCCATGTAGCAAGAATAAAGGATAACCTATGGAGCAAGAGGCTGACTGACTGGACACCAAGAGATTGTAAGCGCAAAAGAAAAAGGCCAGACAGGAGGTGGAGAGATGAGATAGAGAAATTTGCAGGGAAAACGTGGCAGAGATTGATCAGTCAAGGAATTCGTGGAGAAGGTTGGGGGAGGCCTTTGTTCAGCAGTGGACTTGTAATGGTTGATGATGATGATGATGATGATGATGATGATGATATATATTACCTACGACCATGAAACTTTGCATAATGGTGCATCTTTACTGGGGTCACATTTTAGGCAGACGAGACCCCCCAAAGGTATCCCCCATGGGGGAAGGGGGCGGGAGTCCTAGCTAAAGCCTTTATGGACAGTCATGGCTTTTATCCTAGGAGCAAGAAACTTTGCATACTGGTAAAAGTTCATTATAGCCATGTTTTAGTCAGGCTGGGACCACGATGACCAGCCCTCACGGGGGTAAATGCCCTCAGGGAGGACTACGTCATAAATCTGACGCAGGTACACGCAGGTTTACACAGTAGATGACCTTCATTCAAGTTTATAGAGTGTGGAACCCAGGGATTCACCTCTCCACCTCCCCCCCAGAAAAAACGAATTCTTTCCCGTTACAATACTACATGGGTTGGTGCGGTTATCAAAGGTGTCTTTTGTCTTGTTCAGTTAAGGATAACACCTGTGTATTGCAGTGGGCACTATGGGCTGTATTTAATGTCTCCAGATCCAAAAGTGAATCTTCAGCTGACAAAAATCAATTAGCAATAGTAAGGAAAACTAAAAGCCGGATCTTCGTAACAAAGCAGATCAAAAAACCACTTGCATGATTTGTCTTATTTGATGGCCTCGAAGGACAAGGTTAAGATTTTTCGTTCGCTCTCTCTTCTTGTAAGAAGCTCAGGATGTTTAGAAGAGCTGCTCACTGCATTTTCACAGAATATGTATGCGAGTTCGAAAAAAATCATTTGTTCCACAAAGACAAAGGGAGAAGTGGCAAAAAAGAAATGGGAGATTCCATCATCGATTCTCTTTGTTGCTTATAAAGTGGGCGAAATACCGATGAAATGAATGTCTTATCCTGATTTTCTCATATTACTCTTTCAAATCTCTCAGGTTCCAGTGAATCACTCTCTGCTGAATAAAACAGTCTGTCATTTGCTGGAATACTAAAGTTGTCCCGACCACGAGACGGTTAATGGAAACAACATTTAACTTCTCAGGTTTCAACGAATCACTCAGCAGAATATAATTCTTTGGAGTTTTTTGGTCACTCAAGGCAAATTCTGCTGGGCGTATGTCCTCACTTT
Source organism: Coenobita brevimanus (assembly GCF_032717465.1). NCBI lineage: Eukaryota > Metazoa > Arthropoda > Malacostraca > Decapoda > Coenobitidae > Coenobita > Coenobita brevimanus. The sequence continues at coordinate 3,117,716 of NC_137013.1, forward strand.
CCTTCTGACTCCACGTACAAAGGTCCCCTCGCACTTGGCTTAAGGTAGCAACACATTCTCTCTAAGAATCCCCCAACGGGCAGCAACGACTACCTCGAACCATGAGTTCTGTGGCCTTCCCCTTGGTCTCAACCTTGGGTTGACTCGTTGAGCAGGCTCAACTTCAGTGAACCTTGCCACGTACAGTTAATATACGTCGATTCATTCTCATGGTGAACTTCTCATCGGGCACGTCGTCATGCCAGTGATACCCTATCGTTGTGCGAAGGCACTAGCACCAATGGAATCCTTCACTGCTCTAAGTTACTTTTTAGAGTCCGTGTCGCACAGCCATAAAGTAGACAGGAGCACCGGTGTCTTGAAGAAACAAATTTTCTTCATTCTACACATATATTGACAACAACGAATGCTCGAACTGACTGCGTGCATAATACCACAAGTCAGACCAATATGACCACTTGCCTCATCATTTTATATACCTTTGGAACAGGAGACGTTTAGCCCCAGTGGTTTCGCTTCCTTGTCGTCGAGAGCATTCGGAAGTATCTCCATCAACTCTGTAAGGACAATTGCATCATCAGAAGTGTCAGTGATCGTAACCATCAAATTCCCAACCAGCATACCACTGATGCCGACTTACAGCCTGGTGAGGTACCCAGTCCATTCACCTGCTGCAGAAAAATGGACCAATGCCGTATCTCTGCCCAACTCCAGGACCAATAGGAAAGAAATCGAGCGTTCCCCCTCCTCTCTTCACAGCAATCTCAGTGTTTGAATGTACAGTAGTCCTGATGTGAGGAGGACCCATGGAACTGCATGAGTTCCGACAGTGCCTTCCGGTTTAGTAAATCAAAATGTTATTCCTTTTTAAAACCAGCACACGCTATTAGCAGTCCCTGAAAAAACTCAAGACTCCGTTTCAAAGAATTCATTGTATTGGAATACGGTCAACTGTGGATTTCTTGGGCATGAATTCGGACTACTCAGGAGCCTGAAACTTTAGCGACTGGCCTTGCATTCTCATCAAAAGCACATGAGCAAAGCATTGTCTGGTGCACTAAACACTGTATCGCCTCTGTAATTACTGCATCATTATTGGTTATTCCTTCGCTTCAAGCCAAGAATAACCAAGTCTCTTGTCCTGGCAGGTGAAATGATACCAGTCCTCTATATGGCCTCCATGACTGCGTGTAGTCCACGGATCATGGTTTTGCACACAGCTATAATCAGTTCCACAGGGATGCCACAAATACCAGTTCCCTCTCAATTTTCAAGCAAGTCATAAAATTTCCGATTTCATATATACACGGCATCGTCGGCTGGTGGACCGGTCAGTAGTTGCATGTCAGGCAGTGGTAGCTCTACACTGGTGGACTCTTATTATGTTCAACTACTTTCAGTAATCAGTCCAACAAATACCATATTCATCCGCCCTTGCTGTTCGAACTGAATTAGCCTGGGAGATGGGTTGGGAGCGGAGCTTCTTCTGGGGATGATGACCAGTTCCAATGTCATATCCATAAAGCCACCCTCTGCCTCCTCAGCGATTTCCATGAGATACCTCTCCTTGTTTTATCATAGCGAATCTCTTGCACGTGACAGAAGTCTGTTTCTCTCCATCTCCCGCCAGTCTGGCAGCACGACGCTCATCAGCTTCGGTTGAAGTAAAGTACAGGAAGTGTCTCTACCGTGAGAGGATTATGTAGTTCTGAAAGATTTTTACTTACAAACTGCCTTTTTGCATTTTAGCTTTAAATGAAAATTATATAGTGTTGGTAATGAAACAGAACAAAAATATGTGAGGCATGGTCGAGGTTGGTGAGAATTGCTCTATATCCACCTATAGCCAGATGCCTTAATTCTGTCAGGAGTCGCCCTGTCCCTTGTCATTTCGCTGCCCTCCCCTAAACATATGCCCCCCTCTCTCATATATTTCTACTCCATCCTTCCATCTCATCCTCGCTCTCCCCTTCCCACCTCACTCACATACACTCTCCTCGTTAGTCTCTCACTCTCCATCCTCTATACATGGCAAAACCACCTCACTGTATTTCTCCTTACGCTTTCTATGACATCCACATCCACACCACAACTCTTCTTTACTTTCCCATTTGTCAGTCTGTCTCTGCAGTACATGTAACTCCACATGCTCTTCTCAAATAACTCATTTCCACTGCTCTCATTCTTGATCTGTGTCCTTCCTACAGTGTCCAAGTTTCACTTCCGTACGCAAGAGTGGTGGTTATCACAACACTATCATGCGGTGACATTTTTACTTCCATGCTCACTTCCCTACTCCTTATCATTTCTTTTAATGAACCAGCAACCTTTATTCCATGCTGTATCCTTCTAAGAACTTCACCCACTGAACTTCCATCGTTAGTCATTACACTACCCAAGTACATAAATGCACTCACATTTTCCATTTCCTCATTATCCAACTTCACTGCCCATTTAATTAATTGCTGAGGCACAGAAATATTTTGGGAACAGTGTCTTGTGCATGAAAATAAATTGTGCACTTACATATGGTTACCATTATGTGGTCACGATAAGAGAAGGGATATCATGAAAGGTATAGGAAAGAAAACTCAGCCGTAGTTCCATTTTCAGATTTTAAGATATGCAACAGACCGGTAGGAACACATAAAACCCCTATATATTCTAGACCTGTTAAATCGTCTGGCCCGCCGATAGTATGAAACTGATCTGTGCAGCAGTGGCTAAAGTGTACCAGAGAGGTCAGCATACACAGAAAACGTCATGATGTTCATTTTGCGCAGGGAGAGTTAAAGGGGGATGACTGCAACATTCTGAGGCTGTAACTCATCCTGAGGTAAATATAATCGTCTAGTATTAGCTTGAACACAATTCTAGAGTCTTCCCGACCAGGACAGGATTAATAGTAATAGCAGTAATACTTTTTTTTTTTTTTTATTCACCTCTGCTGAATAAAGCTGTGTGGCGTTAGTTGAAACAGAATTCTAGAGTTTTCCTGACTATGAGAAGGTCAGTGAGAACCTGTGGACAAAGTGATCAGGAATCTTCATTTGTAACGATGTGATTAAGTTTTATTTATATTCATTTCACAATATCCTAAAAAATAACAAGCATACCAGCATTGTTTTCATTATGATAGGTCGGGCACTGTGTGAGTGGCTGGCAGCACAACAGTTAAGCTTTATTTTTGCCTCAAAGCTTAAAAATACAACGGTCACCAGAGATTAGTGACAAAATTATTTATTATTTTATTTTTGTTCGGTGGGTTGAGGGTGAGGGAAAGAATCATTAATTTTGGATCAGTGGAAGGGCCAGACAGACTTAATAAAAAGGTATATAAAAGCAAGGTTTTGCCTGGAGAGATACTAAAACTCCTTTAATGATGAACCTAGACACCAAAAGTCCGTGAAGTGATGGAGAGAAAAGTTTATGCATTCAGCTTCATTTTTAAGAATATATTGTAGATACTTGGTCAAGAAATAAAATAAAAAGACATCACATATACTCAATCAAGCAATGAAATAATATAGAGACAGGATGACAAACTTACCTTGCACTTTTCGTGACGGAAGTAATTAAACTTGTCTCATTATTAGTATTATTTTTTATTTCAGAAACAACCACTTCCCTGAGAAAGTTGCCAATTCCAGTGATCGACTCTTAATACCTTTAGTTTGGCGACATTAATTCCATTGTTGCTACCACCAGGCAAGGATATTATGTTTGAAAGAGATTTTTCGAAGTGGGGAAGTAAGATTTAACTTTTATTAACCCCTCCTCGCCACGGTCTCCTTGAAACTGAAAGTCACATGTAGTGGCAAACGACGTACTTGGTCTGAAGTGGCTAAACTGGTTTCTTGCGTAAGTAGGATACTATGCCATTCTACTTTTTACGCTTTCAGACACTTTAGTCGCATATTACTAATACTACCACACTGAGTGAAAGATCGTAGAACAAGTTTGCCTCTCAGTTTCAAGAACTAGTGCTAAAGATGTAAAAAACTTGAAGATCAGAGGCTACGCGCAGAGAAAAGCGGAAGCAGAGAGTGGTGAGTAAGGTGGTGGAGGTGAAGGCGGGTGTGGGTATATAAAGGGATGCGAGCAGAGGCCTAGTTAGTTAAGTCTGCACCTGCCTACACACAACAATGAACGCAAAGGTAGATTAGGTTCTGTTGTATGACGTGGTGACTGAAAACTAGTGACAAAACGAAAATTATAGTGATACGCTGCAGGCTACATCAACTGTAAGATAAAGAGTAAAGTGTAGAATTACCTTTTTTCAGCCGGCTGGACGTCACTTGATTTTTTGATGTGGTGGAGCATACAATGTTATTCGACTAAGGAAAGAACTCCTAGTTTTGAAGGCTTATACCTATCTCATTTAGTTCCAAAAAATTCCGCGATGCTTAATATCGTCGTCCGGAGTTACTATAATTAAAGCGTTAAAGATTTCATAGTGGTAAAAGGGATGATAAATCGTTATGTTTTTCATAATTAAGTCCATTGATATACTGTACTGACCGACGTCGAAAATTACACCCTCAAATTGTTATGATCTACATGATATATTCTCCAAAGATGAAAACTAAACCCATAATGTTCTATCGTCTACTGTAAAGGCTCCTCCCGCAGCATATCACTCACATTCCTTCTTCATTTACTCCTCATCCATATTCACCCCTCACTTCTTCCTTGTTCTGTCTTGAATTCAGCACCCCTTCTTAGTCCTTCATTTTTAACTTACCGGTACTTCATAGAGTCGATTATTTCATTGTAGACCTCTTTCCGTTTCATATCACATCAGCCTCCACTCCACATCCCTAGCAGATACGCTGACCTGCTCTTCAGTATACTGACACACACACACACACACACACACACACACACACACACACACACACGTGTATATATATATATATATATATATATATATATATATATATATATATATATATATATATATATATATATATATATAATCAGCCATAGAAACTACATAAAACATCCAGAAGAGCTCAACGTTTTTGTTTAGTTATATTTAGTATTTATTCGGGAAGTAATAATTTTCCATTTCTTATGTTCCCAGATCCTCATCCTGCTGGGCGTGGCTGCCATGGCTGCTGCCGACAGTGGCGAATTCCGTGGCTACGGCGCCTCCTCCCGGGTCAGTAACAACTGTTGTTTTAGTATTATTCTCTGTGTTTCGGAAATTGCACCTGAAGATAAAAAAAGTGAACCACCTTATACTTTTACTCAGTCCAAGAATATTTTAAGAAGGCCAGTTTATTTATGTTTTTATTCATTATTTTATTTTATCTTATATTTACCACTGTATATAGCTGATACTTTGAGAACCTAAACTGCACTCACGTATATTGAAAGGAAAAGGCATTTTCTGTTTACAGTCTGCTGAGTCCTATGAGTCCAGCGAGGCTAAGTACGACTTCCAGTGGGCCGTGAGTGACGAATCTTCCGAGAACCACTACGGCCACCAGGAGGCCCGCGACGGTGACAACACCCAGGGGTCGTACTATGCCCTGCTTCCCGACGGTCGCCGCCAGACGGTGACCTACTACGTGGACGGTGACGATGGCTACATTGCTGACGTCAAATACTCTGGTGAGGCCTCCTTCGACTCCAGATCCTATGAGTCATCCTTCGAGTCCCGAGAGTCTCGCCGCTACGCTCCTCCCCAGCGCCGCTACTATGACTCCAACGAGTCCAACTAAATTATCTGAAGGAATCCAAGGAAAGGGATTTTGTTGACGTCTTATCTGTGTTCCTGTCACTCCAGCTGTAATTATTTATTTTCCTATTTATTAAACATTTTTCACCAATGCAAAAGAGTGTTTTATCTCATCCAGTGAATTGTTCTTCTTAAAACATGCTGTCGCACTCATTTTATTTACTGTCAGAAGTAATTCTTGTAACTTGCTTCACCCCGGTAACATATGGGTACATTGCAATGTATTGTCACGCTCGGTCCCGACGATGTACTCATACGTTTTGCAACTGCGAGGTCCGTCATTTGCTATCTATCTATCTATCTATTGCCAGATGCCTCAATCCCGTTTGGGGTGGCCACAAACAAATCACCTCCAAGTCGCCCTGTCCCCCGCCATTTCACTGCCCTGCTCCCAACTCACACTCCCCTCTCTCATATACCTTTCCACCCCATCCCTCCATCTCATCCTCGGCCTCCCCCTCCCTCTTCCCCCCTCCACCTCACTCACATACACTCTCTTCGTCAGTCTTTCACCCTCCATCCTCTCCACATGGCCAAACCACCTCAGTGTGTTCCTCATAACGCTTCCTATCACATCCACATCAACACCACAACGCTCCTTTATATCCTCATTCGTCAGCCTGTCTCTCCATGTGACTCCACAGGCTCCTCTTAAATAACTCATTTCCACTGCTCTCACTCTTGACTTGTGTCCTTCCAACAATGTCCAAGCTTCACTTCCGTATGTTAGAGTTGGTATCACAATACTGTCATGTAGTAACTTTTTCACTACCATGCTCACTTCCCTGTTTCTAATCACTGCTTTCAAAGAACCAGCAACCTTTCTTCCCTGCTGTACCCTTTCAAGCACTTCACCCTCCAAACCTCCATCCTTACTCATCACACTACCCAAGTACTTAAATGTACTCACATTTTCCAATTCCTCACCATCCAACCTCGCTGTACATTCACTAACTTCACCTCTCTCAAAGACCATCACTTTACTCTTCCCTACATTCACCTTTAGATTCCGTTTCTTACACACTCTCTCGAACTCATCCACCAAGCCTTGCAGCTCCCCTTCGTCTTCACTCAACAACACAGTATCATCTGCAAACAACAGTACAGGGAGTTTCCAAACACTATCCTCTCTCACCAGGGCCACCCCAACATCCACTACCCTACCTTGTACCTCTTTTATTACCCCATCCATGTACAGATTGAACAACCATGGAGACATGACACATCCCTGTTTCAAACCAACTTTCAAAGAGAAAAATTCACTTAGTTCACCATCCACACGCACTGCAGCCTTCGCACCATCGTACATACTCTTCACAGCATTCAGCAACTTCCCATCTACTCCATATATTCTTAACACTTTCCACAATCCTTGTCTATCCACCCTGTCATATGCTTTCTCCAAATCCATGAAAGCCGCATACAACTTCTTTCCCTTCTCTAGAAACTTTTCCACTAAAGATCTAAGAATGAATATCTGATCTACACAACCTCTTCCCTTCCTAAAGCCTCCCTGTTCTTCTCCAACTATTTTCTCTGTTCTTTCTCTAACTCTGTCAATAAGTATCCTACCATACACTTTTCCTAATATACTAAGAAGACAAATGCCCCTATGATTACCACACACTTCTTTTTCCCCTTTTCCTTTGTACAAGGGAATAATTATACCTGACTTCCAATCCTCCGGGACTCTACCTTCCTCCCAGGCCAATCTGCACATCTTCCACATCCATTCTACTACTATCTCTCCCCCATGCTTCAGCATTTTACCACACACTCCATCAATTCCTGGGGCTTTCCCCAATTTAACTTTCTTCATTGCTTCCACAACTTCTATCCTATTGATTTCTTCCTGTCTTCTCATCTCCCTCCTTCTCCCAGCCATTCCCCAGCCACTTATACTCGCATTACTTCCATCCTCTACGTTCAACAATTCCTTAAAGTGTTCTCTCCATCTGCTCACTTTTTCTCCCTTCTCCACTAGTAATCTACCATTTTTATCTTTCACTCCCCTGCTAACTTCACTTCCACCCTGTTTTACTCTTTTCACCTCTCTCCAGAACATTTTCTTACAGTCCCTCCACTTTACACTCAAATTCCTTCCAAATTCCTCATCCACTCTCTTCTTACTCTCTCTTACTAATCTTTTCACCTCTCTCTTTCTTTCCACATATAACTCTCTCTTCCGCCTTTCAACTTCTTCCACGCCCCTATTTCTCATCCATCACTGTATGCTTTCTTCTTTTGTGCCACAGCCTGTTTCACCTCTTCAGTCCACCACGCTGTTCCTTGCACCCTCCTCCGTCTTCTCTTCCTTCCACACACCACATCACATGCTGCACATATTTCTTCTGTAAATATCTTACACACACCTTCCACGTCTCCCATCTGCTCCAATTCATATTTGCCCAATCGTTCCGTCATTTGCACATTTTTCAAATTTCGCGCGTGATTTCTGGTACGTACAGTATATGCGGGACACCTTCCTCTACCCGCCGCCAGGCGGGAACACTTCCTTATCCCGCATGACCCCTCCCCCCCCCCGCACACCATTATCTCGGCAACTCTCCTGTTAGCAGTGACCTGGCCAGTAAAGACATGTTGCGCCACGGTACGAAAGTCAAGGTGAGAGTGATTCCCTAATTGATGACAATGTGGAGGACAAAGATTATGTGGCACCAGAGGAAGAAACGAGCAGAAGTGATGAGGAGGCAACGTCGCCATGGAAGGTGCGGTATGTTGATGTGTTCAGTGAGTGAAACAACGCTTATATCGCCTGTATTATTGTGTGAAAACCAATGTATTCTTGTACTACAGAGAAATTCGAACCAAATGAACAAATATCTACCTATTTTTTAAATTTAGGTTCTTTCATTCTTTACAAGCCCCAACACGCTGAGGAACACTGTCCCTGAAGGCCAAGCAGGTAGGGGTGCATGAGGAAAACAGAATCGGTATCTTAGGGCAAAGAAGATATAGAAGTAATTATCATTACGAGCACAATAACGAACAAAAACATACTATGATGCATACATGGTACAAATTTGTTACAGTAATTATCATTACATGTTTTGAGATGAGTGAAGTGATACATGGATACGACATAGGTATCCAGAGACGGACACATACGCACACATACATATACGTATCTATCTATCTATCTATATTCACGAACATGTAGCCGTAGACATACTGCATGTACAGGATAAGTACGCATGTGTAAGGCTATGGGTATGTGTACTGTGCAGGTGTGCATATATACATATGCAATATGCACATATATATGATACATTCATATGTATATAGACAATGAGACACACACACACACACACACACACACACACACACATATTTATATATATATATATATATATATATATATATATATATATATATATCTATATATATATATATATATATATATATATATATATATATATATATATATATATATATATATATATATATATATATATATATACCGCAGTCATAGAAAACGCGACAGCAGCAGCTCAGCTCCATAGAAAACGGTACTCGGTGTTTAAAGTGTCACCTGTATAGCCCATTTCTAAGCTCAGGTGAGCACTTTTTCTGTGGTTTGCCATTGTTTCTCACAAAAAGTTGAGGTTTGAGCCCCTCAAAAAAATCCAGATTCGGTCAGGACTGGGAGGGGTCATTGGTGAAAAATCGGTTGGAACGCTGCGGTTGTGGGCGAATCTTTTTATTCAGCTGAGAGTGCATTTCTACAATTTTTATAATTAGACATTCCAAAAATTAAGTTTAGCTTTCAAGATGATCAACTGGACACCTAAGTTTGCAGTGAGAGGCAAGTGTTTAGTGTGGGAAGATGCTGATGAGTAGGCCTGAAATCCTCTTAGAGCTTATGAGCTGAAGAGCATTTTGATTTGTTTAACGAATAATAACATAATAGTTAACCCCAACTGGTTAACGTTGGGTTCGTATCAACCCCGTTCTTTTCATTCGTTCATATTTTTACCTACATCCACTCAAATTTCCTGAATTATCTTTAAAGCATATCATCATCATCATTACCATCATCACCAATACCTGGACCCCATTTCATACCTAAAGGTGGGTGGGGTAACGTCCGAAGAGCGAAAAATCTCTTGATATAATGAGAACTAACCAAAGTCTACACAGTTACCTGGGCCACGCTTTCCTTCGCTGACCATAGACGTCCCTGGAATCCTGGCTGCACCCCACAGACACACCATCAACGCATTTGCTCCACATAACTACCCCTGTGACAATCAATCCAACGACTATCAAGTTAAAAGGGGTGCCAGAGTCTTGTCACGTACACCTCCGTATATTATTCTTCCTAAAAGCTCCATCCATTGTCAGTTTCATATGAAGCTGGATGGAGAATGTCTTTACGAAGTCCCCTATTTACCTCCAGACTAAGACGGATTTCATTTCTCCAGGAAATTTCTATCAAACAGATGGTGCATTTATTTTCTCCAGTGTCCACGTATCAGTTTTACTTATACCTGGAGCGTATGCAGGGCCTCGGTAAAGGGAAGCACACACACACACACACACACACACACACACACACACACACACACACACACACACACACACACACACACACACACAGAGAGAGAGAGAGAGAGAGAGAGAGAGAGAGAGAGAGAGAGAGAGAGCATTTTTATCTCAGAAGGACATTAATCCAAAGCGAAAATACGCCTAAGGTACAATCTCTAATCAACCTTGCCATTGGATGTTGATACTACGGTACCTTATGAACGTGAATCGGGTGACGTCCTCAGATTTGCAGACTATTTATCTTATTATTATTATTATTATTATTATTATTAGAGGAGAAACTAAAAGAACATGGAAGGTGTGAAGCTCGGATTTAAAATGAATGCGAAGAAAAACAATATTTCAGTTATTACCATGAAAAAGGAGGAGAGGGGAGCTGAAGAACTAGAATATATTGATTATACTGAACAATGGGCTACATATTCCTGGATCAGCCAGTTCACACATTTCCATTTCATGGCAAAGAAATAAAAAATGATAGAAATAGGATGCAGGATTTCTGCTAAGTAACTACATGAAGGACAATAAACACCTAGAGAGGGCAAGGCCTTCATCCAACGATTGGTGTACAGACCCATCCATATTATCAGTGGGCACCTATGACTTTGGAACAAGGTAACGAAAATACTGTAATGTTTGAAAAAAATATGTGTAGCCGTGATGAACTGAAGCCTCTTTCCTGATTCTGATCTAGTGCACCTAGTGATTCGTCATCGTCCTTCGAAACTGATGAACAACTTGCCCAGAAACGTAAGGTGCGCACCGACTGTGGGGAAGGGCCTTATGGTCGAACATTTAACCCTTCCCTGTGCTCTTGTTTTTTGACCGATTTCTCTCTCTCTCTCTCTCTCTCTCTCTCTCTCTCTCTCTCTATATATATATATATATATATATATATATATATATATATATATATATATATATATAAAACCTGACCATCTGTATCTGATCCTAAACCCAGCTACCAAGTTTGGATGAAACTGGATCAAGATTATTTAAGCTGGCCTTACCCTATGACCTTGACATTTGAACTGTTGTTCTGAGAAAGGGATATTTTCACAATCGGCTCACCCTAAACCCTTCCACCAAGTTTCATCCAAACAGAATTAAAAGTATCTGAATGAAAGGTCGAAATTGTGACCTTGCTGTGTGACTTTTACCTCCAATTGATTGTTCTCAGCTACAAGTCAAGTTGCATGAAATGTGTGTTTGTAAGCCACGGTTTCTAATCCACGGCATGGTTCCCGCTCAGAACTGAAAGTAGCAGAAACCACGGTTATATGCATAAAGCGCGGACTTTCGGTGCCAAAGTGACTCATTTCCATCGAGATTTCCATGGCGCGTGTCTGTGCCGGAAACCGCGACCATCAGGCAAACATGACAAGCAATGAGAAGCCAATCATAACCCTTCCCTGACGGTAAGTGCGCACACTACTTCCCTCCATTGTTTATTCCTGTACCACCCACTGTGAAAGTGGCCACGAGCATGGTTTCTGTGGACTACCTGGCCCCCCCCCACCTTTTTTTTTTGTTCCCTTACTTGCACTTCCAGCGTGATACGATGCCAAACCACAACCGGCCTAAGACTTTGTCGCTAAAGGGACAGAAAACACACACACACACACACACACACACACACACACACACACACACACACACACACACACACACACACACATTTAAATATGACCAGAAAATGGATGTTTTTCATCGCATCAATAATGGAGAGAAAAAGGCAAGAACGACGACGACACCGCTTCAGTTATCTCTGCAGCAGACTTTAAGGGGTTACTGAGGGAGGCTGAGGAGGAAGGAACGGGGCTGAGACAACAGCGGCATGAGGCACCAGCACACTCGCCTCATGCTGAGAGGCCCTAGTTTGCCTCTAGCCTCGGAACCCCTACCCCCACCCCTTCCTCTTAACATTGTCTTCGGTCGGAGTCAGTAAGACCCTTTGATATTGTTTATTTATTGTTTAATATTCTTTATTCTCAGTAATACATGCACTGAATAATTATCTGAGCTGTTGCTAGTGTTCGCTGGACACTAGGTGCGGTGATATATCATGGCAACTTGGCCGAGAGGTCAGAACCATAAGTAATTTTTCCCATAGGTTATGTTCAAAGGCACGGCAGTGGTCCAGAACCATACTGCTGCTGATTGGACGACTCAACTAATCCCTTAATTCACCCTTTTATATTCTTCAACATATCAGACATTTTAATTCCGTCATTGACCTATGGCGTATGACCTTTTTTGCCCCCATATTATTCTATTGTTTCTCTGATGGTCTTCAGTGACAGTACCAAAGTAACTGCGATTCCATCAACAAATTTTTTCTTTAATACTGCTAACAGACTCTTGTAAGCAGATAGAAAGACATACAAACCAACAGAACCAGATACGTAACCCCACCGCCCAGCTGACGCAGGTGTAATAAGCAATTGTCTTATATGTCGAAAGGGACGGCCGTATAACCAATATACCTTTCGTGATCTAACTCTCTGATTAGAAACGCGGAGTATAACGAGAATCCTAACGAAAATCCTAGGAACGTAAATATGGAAAATTAAAAGAGTTGTTCATGAGTAGGGGAAGGCAAGAATATAGAGGATATAATTATTAGAGTAAAAGAAATGTAATGGCTGTGAGCATGCTACGTCCCCTGCAAAACAAATAACAACTAAACAGCCAGGGTAGCTGAGTGGCACCCTAGAGTTAGAGTGAGTGGAGGAAGGAGACAGACGCAAAACAAATAGATGAAATTCGGAGATTTGAAGCGGTCAGATGGCATAGATTAACGGCCAGTAAGTGAGAGTGGAAAAAAATGTGAGTCCCTGTACTGAAGTGGACTGACTCAGGCTGATGATGATAGTGATAATGATGGTGATGATGGTGATGATGACGATGGTGATGAGATGATGATTGGGCTAAAGCTAGACGGGAGAGTGGTATTTCATTATGTTGCAGTTACATAGAAGTAAAAAATATTGGTGCTGTGAAAAATGTCAGCATAGGGAGGTGTTGAAGAGGAAGCTGGGACGTGGGAGTTAAGTCACTGCATGAGAAAGCGACGTATGTAGCAATAAGGAAACGAAAACACGGACATGAAATAGATGTGGGTGGATGAAATGTGTACAGCGGTGAACATGACAAGGTTTACACCCGGGTTTTTGTATGACAGTCAAGGTACTCGAAATCACATGTGTAAAAAAAAAAAAAGAAGAAGGAAAAGAACCATAAGCACAGATGGCTTCATTTTGTAGTCGGAGATTTCGAAGACATGAAAGCTGGGTGAATGGGATGCGATTCACTTCACCTGGCCGTTGTAAAGATATCCCTGTTTCTTCTGTGTGTTTTCTTACTCCTGTTTGTGGAGTCTACCTACCACCTTAATATTACTATGGATAATTGTTGGGATCCTGATGAGCCTGATGATGAAGATTGGATACCACATACCAATATATATATATATATATATATATATATATATATATATATATATATATATATATATATATATATATATATATATATATATATATATATATATATATATTTATTGGTAAACTGTTTCAAGTGCGATGTAGAAATGAAGAAAATTTAACGGAGGAAGTTATTTATTTGTTTTTATGTTAATGACCTGAGACAGGAGAAAGGATGCTAAGGAGAAAATTTTCTGCGATAGTTTGCTTCGATGAAACCACAGACATTTATCAACATGATTAATATCTCTAAATCGTAATGTGCAGAACAGTATACTTGTTTCCATAAACTTTGTTGATGGTGTTGATTTAGCAGTATCATTCATTTCTGTGACCCTGCACCGGACACTCGAGACACACTCTCTCTGTCCCACTGCGCTCATTATACCGGCTTACAACGTTATCACAAATTTTGATAACACTGTACACTTCAAATTTTGCTTTTCGCGCTGTCGAATAAAAATTTCCTGGCATTTCTCTGAATCAGTGAATTATTATCTTACAAATAGATTCCAAAAAAGATGTAAAATAACTAATGGCTGAAACCTCCTATGAAAAGAAGGAACATAATTCCGGAGAAATTTCAAGATGAGACAAGAAAATGGACGCAAAAGTTGTATGGAATTTGCACTACGAAGAGTTATTGTTTTAATAAATAAAATCACATTCATACAATAAATAATTTAAAAAAAGAGAGTCCAGCAAATTGGGAGGGAAGGTGTACCAGACATCTTTGGCGGGGGCGGTATCCTTTAAGCCGATTTCTTAGACGCCCGTATTAGATTTACTTGGACTCGTTGGAGTCGTAGTAACGGCGGCGGGGAGCCTCGTAGGACTCGAAGGAGGCTGACTCGTAGGAGTCGGGGTAGCGAGCTTCGCCGGAATACTTGACGTCAGCGATGTAGCCGGAGTCACCGTCCACGTAGTAGGTCACCGTCTGGCGGCGACCGTCGGGCAGGTGCACGTAGTACGACCCCTGGGTGTTGTCGCCGTCACGGGCCTCCTGGTGACCGAAGTCGTTGCCGGAGGAGTCGTCCCTCACGGCATAGTTGAAGTCGTACCTGGCCTCGCTGGACTCGTAGGACTCGAAAGACTGTTGGTGGGAAATAATATACATATTCAGGGTGAACTATATGCTAAGGGAGAACTTCAAGAAATAGTCTTCATCTCAAATCTCAAACATCCTTAGTGGTTATTTAATGAATAGAACAGATAACATCGTGTACAGAGTCGATGTGTTCAACATGAGTAACCTCATGAAAGATGTAATTATGATCTCATTTCCAAAGCTATGACAGTGTCTCAATAATTTTCTTTTGTCTGTGACTTACACGGGAGTCGCCATAACCTCGGAATTCCCGGCTGTCGGCAGCAGCCACAGCAGCCAGACCAAGCAAGATGAGGATCTGTAAGCAAGCCAAGAAATGTTTACTTTTCCAAGATAATAATTAATCCACTCATTAAAACCAAAGTATTCACGGTAGGTCCAACACTGATTTCAATTTCTAGCATATGAATTACACCGTTTTTCATAATCTCATCATACCTCTGCCCAGCATATAATTCATCTCAGGGTATTTTTGACGAATACTTAAATGAACTCAAATCATCAGGAAAAAAAATGAGTTTATATATATATATATATATAGATAGATAGATAGATAGATATATAGATATATATATAGTATATATATATATATAGATAGATAGATAGATAGATAGATATATAGATATATTTATAGTATATATATATATATATATATATATATATATGTATATATATATATATATATATATATGTATATATATATATATATATATATATATATATATATATATATATAGTATATATATATATATATATATATATATATATATATATATATATATATATATATATATATATATATATATATATATATATATATATATATATAATGTACAGTGGTAAAGTGTGCGTTTTCGTACACTGAAGAACGAGGGTTCGCGCCCCGCCAGGGTAATAAACTGGGAGCGTTCTTCTGGCCATGTACTGCATTGGCGGACATAAGGAGTGCTGTGGTTGAACCAGTGTAGCATACAGTACTATAAAGTATGCTTACACCCAGTCGGCTTGCGCGGGCCGATTACACTTGGTTCACAGACTACACACACATCCCAAGCCACTACAACACTACAATTACACTTACAAGCACTTCTCACCCCACTTACAATCTCTACCAGACAGCCTAAGCCACTTGGTAGAGATACATTGGCTGAATCGTCCCCACTTCGGTCGAGATAGGCCGGTCCTGCAGTGGATACTCAAACGGCTGATAAGATTATATATATATATATATATATATATATATATATATATATATATATATATATATATATATATATATATATATGTGTGTGTGTGTGTGTGTGTGTGTGTGTGTGTGTGTGTAATATTCCGTTAACTTGCTGTCAGTCGGCTTTTGACCATGTTAAGAACTAATAAGAATCGGTGAAGGTATACCTTAGTGTTCATTGTTGACTGTGGGTCGGTGGAGACGTAACTGAGGAGGTACAGGCTGTAGTCCTATATATACCCACACCCGCCTCCTCTGCCTCCTTCCCTCGCCTCTTTTCCTCCTGCTGCTCCTCCCAGTTGCCACAGTCCCAGTTTTTACGAGTTGCAGCAACTTTAGGCTGAATGGTGTGATAAATATAGCTTTTGTCGTAATGAAACAAACAATGTGTTCCATTTTGCAATCATCTGTGAGCACTGGTACAATGTATTTGATACTTACCAACCTGAGAATCTGAATAAAAACGTTATCTGGTAAAATATCCCCTATATCTCTGGGACATCTGCATGTAAGCTGAATATGATAATGTTGAGCAAACCATAATAATAATAATAATAATAATAATAATAACAATAATAAAGAGTATGACCTTCTTTAGTTAAGTGAAGAGTATAGCAGTCGTCGTAATTCATGCTGATTTTTGACAACATGCGTCTAATGTCTGCTGTCTTGTACCCTAGCCACCTAATTAATCATCATTATCATCATCATCTAATCCTGTGTCGCCCCACGAGGAGCGTAGGAGCCCGGGGCTAGGGAAGTTGGTCCTGACGTTTAAGATGTGTGACCAACCTCACTCATCCCTGAGTAGCATTTCGTGAGCAATAAAACAAAATCATCCCTTGGATATAAACCTGCACAAGCTCAATCCGATTGGAGCGCCTTAATTGCCCAGTAAACCACCAGGCACCATAATTTGGTGTTATGGTTACCACCCAGCGTAGTAAATGGTTTCCTGGTGTACAGGAAACCATTCGGCTTGTCATTCAGTGTAGAGTCACCCATAGGCAGAAGGATAAGGAAAGAATAAAAGGAACAAAGACAGAAGAGGGAGTATAGAGCCACCTGTAGGCATAACAAAGAGGAAAGAATGAAGGAAAAAGGACAGAAGAGGACGGAAGGAAAGAAGGAAATGAGGAAAGGGAAGTCACCCGAGAGCAACGCTACATCGAGTGAGTGGATGGTGAGCGTCCCCATCTACCACTAACCTAAATAATGGTACTGCTATTCATGAAAATTTTTATATAATACTGTTTCTCTCTCTCTCTCTCTCTCTCTCTCTCTCTCTCTCTGATCACTCTTCATCTCTCAGCTAAAATTCCTTTCCCACTAATGCGGACCCATGCAGCTACTCATTCTCCCCTATTTCCATCCAGCATTCTGATACAAGAGTCATCTTGTGTCTCACTCGCTCATTAATGCATGTAGTCAACTCTTGAACTGTTCTCCTCGGTCTGAATTTTCCACTGCCAGCAATCACCGGGCATTACATTGCGTCCAAGAATCTCGAAGTGTACGAATCCTGAATGTTGTTGTTGTTGTTGTTTTTTAAAGTAAATATGGGAAGAACGAGTTTTACAGGCCTTAGGCTTTGCTTTCTTCTTTGTTCTGTGTAAAAATCTCGAACCAACACCTAATCCTGTCCAAGTCTTCAGCTTTTCACAGCATTTTTTTTTTTTTCCTGCCAATATTTTCTTCAGGTATCACAGTTCTTCTCAGTACACTATCAAATCTAAGTAAGCTTGCCTGCACATTTGTCCCAGCCATCGATATGAGAATAAGAATAGTCTTTGCATTTGCTTCATACGTCGTTTCAGCTTGTTAATATCATTCGACTCTTATCACACAAATTTTCACCAATTTTCCAATCCCGTTATTACATTTTCCCATATCGTCAAAAGTTCTTTTTTTTTTTTTTTTTTAGGTAAGTTTACTTTCGTTTTCTACCTTTATATTCATTTACTCCTTTCTTTCTTGCTACATTTCTAGTTTTTAATGTTCTTTTAGGTTGTACACCCGCTAAAATAATTATTGGCGCCCCTCGCTTGGATACATTTCTCTACTGTCACTGGTACAGAAGCCGTGAATACGCAGAAAGGGTTGGTACATGATTCTCCCTCCCGCAGTCTCTCTGCCCCATCCTTTCAGGGCCAGGTCGCAGTCCATCTCTCGCCGAGTCAACACCTCCACCCCCGAACTCGGTGAGACCAACTCTCCACCGTCAGCAGCCGAGGGGGGAAGGGGTTCTCCTGTCCCTCCCGCCTATCTGGACGTTGATGGCCCTCCTTCCCTCCCGCCGATCTGGACGTTGAAGGCCCTCCGTCCCTCCCGCCTATCTGGATGTTGAGGACCCTCCATCCTCTGCCGACTTGGATAAGGGCCCTCCCTCCTCGGTTCCTCCATCTGCCGCTGAGAGTTGGGCGAGCCCCGCACCATCGCAGCTGTCTTACAAGCCCCCTACATTTTCTAAGTATTTGTCTTACGGGCCCTTATTTGGCCCGGTCCTCATGTGGGAGGAATATCTAAAACAACAACAACAACAGCCCTCCCTCTTCTTCCATCTCTCTCTCTCTCTCTCTCGCTCTCTCTCTCTGCATATATTATAACTCTCGTAGCTTCAGGTCATGCATAAAGAATAATACACGGCAATGAACATTATGCTCTAAGGAAGGTCTCAAAACAGCAAAACATTATCTACTAAATAATAATAGAAATCGAAGTGCTGTTTGTCTGCTTGGCACCCGTCGCATCCGAGGTTGCCGCTTCAGGATTTTCTTGCACGTTGTGGTACAATGACATCCACCATTAGCATTTAAAGAATGGGTAGGTTGCAAACTAAACTTAACACGTCCACTTCCAATGACCTATACTACAGTGTTATATCTCTGAGATGCCTCATGTTCTTTCTCAACTCTACATCCTTCTTCTTCAGGAATTTTGTGTTTTATTACGCCTGCTTAGTATCAAAATTTAATATCGTCCTCTGTTATTATCCGTTTTCTTTTAATGTTCTGTCGTTTTATATATAGTATCGCATTTTTACTGGATATCTCCTGAAACTGTAGCCCAGCATTTTGTAGGGCCTGTCTTTTACAATCATTCACTTCGATGATCCTGTTTCTCAGCCTATTGTAGCATTAGGTTTTTATTATTCAATTATACACCATTATTTTCACCGGAAGCAGATCAGCAGTCTCTCAAAAATTAATGTAAAACATTGAAAACAAATTACCACTACAGTATGGTACTATCCATTTAGAACTGTATTGGAAAATATGGTGAGCCGTCGTATTGTCTATCAATCATGCCATTAAGGCAAAGGAATTAACCTACTTTATTATTTAAATTCAGCTAGCTGGAAAGAATGAATTTCAGCTGTAGATACGAGCTCATTGCATTTTCTCTTAGGAAAAGTTTCATGTATGTTACTTCGGTCCGTAACTTGAAATTATATTCCAAAACATCCTCAGATTTATGGTACATATAATTCAGTAGCAAGAAACAGACGTTCAGTATTGCAGTCTTATTTCATTAGGCATTCAGACCAATATAAAGCACAGCTTAGTTTAAATAGTTATGCAGGATAACACTCGAGCTGCAGGTTCATGTATGTGTATAATATGCTAAATGATGTTTCAGCGTGCTAGTAATCGCAATTTCCGTGCCAGAATGGCAACGCTGCCAGTTACACACTACGGACTACTTTCACCTAGGGCTTATATTCAAAGTGGCTTCGGGTCCTTTCGTAACACGTCTTAGATAGCGATTTATTCTGCACTTTACACAACATCCTCGTTTATAATTTCTATGAAAACTATGTTGATACTGGTAACATAAAAGCGAGTGATAGTTATAGGCTAAATAAATTGCTAAGTCAGCGGTGCTACGAAGCCTCCGATGCCACTATGAATAGGGACCTAAGGCTCAGCAGGGATACCAACAGGAACGTTGACTCTGATGTTTATTTTCAGATCTCTCGTCCAGTGTGTCAAATTTTATCACGCTTAAAGAGTGCCGATAATTTTTTTAGTAGGTGTAGGCTACATCTCACCAAGCTCTAAATTATCTAGCTACCCTTGCAGAACCACACGTTGTTTCAGCATTGCTAACAAAATACTCCCTGTATGGATTTCACAATTTTTCCAAACCCATTTGCTAGCATTTCATCGACACTAACTCCTCCATCACCTAACCCTTTAACCAACTGGTATTGCGTTGTTTCTCAGTTTCTCCAATGTGAGTGTTTCAGTGTGTGTGCTCCTCTAACCCTTTATACACTCCACTAATCTCATTATCACTTTGCATACCAAAATAATGTGATCAAACTAGTCTTTTCATATTCTTTCACAACCATCTTGTGAACAACATTCCCAACCTTCTTTCTCTCTGTGAGCAATCATTTAGTTAAGCTTCTTTCTACAGTATCTCCAGTCTCTCTATGCAATGTACTGTATATTTTTGTGCTTCATTCTTTTTAAAATATGTATTATTAAAAAAGAAAAAAAAAAGTTCTTTCCTGACACTAGTTCTTCAGTTTCCGTCCACTTACGTTCTCTAGCACCGTAAAATTGTCCATTTCACCATAGCACCATTTACAAGGCCGGGGCAAATTCTCCCATTCAGTTCAGTCTCCTTGTAACGCACTGAATATCTCTCCTGTCTTCATCTAACTGGTTTCCAGTTCTGTCTTGTTCCTCACCTCAATCAGTAATATTCTTGTAGTTGTAGTTGCTCCCCAAGACTTATGCGAACTAAGATCCGATTAAATACAGGAACTTTAGCCGGGTGTCTCTAAAGCAGGGGTTCCCAACCTGGGGTAAATTACCCCAAGTGGGGTAATTTGGTCTTTTGTGAAGGGTAATGGGGGAGGTAACAAAAAAAAAAAAATCTAAAAATCATACCAGTTATGATAGACTTTCAGACCTATACTAAAATTCAGAGATGAATGTTTAAAGTCATGTTTATTTGGTATCAGTGGTAATAATAAAAATAAATTACTCCTTGCAATAACTCTCTTGGTTTTAGCCTAACCTTTAATTAAGTCCTACATTCAAACTAAAATCTAGGCATCAAAATGTTAAGCAGCTAAAATGCAATTGTGGAAACATAAGCAATGAGGGGTAATGAGTGAAGGGAGGTGTGGAAAATGGGGTAATGGGTAAATAAAGGTTGGAAACCCCTGCTCTAAAGATTATTCTGTTGAGGTTATGCTGAAGGAATGTCTGCACTGTGAGAGCGAGGTGCATGGGAGAAGTGTGTTGTGGTGTGGCTGGCATCATTACATTGAGGGTAAAGTTGCTTATTAATGAACTGTTTTTCGTATACCTACTCAAGTAGGGAAGGGTAATTGCCATCGCTGTTAACAAATGGTGCATATCCTACGATCATGCCTCACAATCTTAAGCTTGATATGGGATTTTTTGAGGTTAGCTTTATTGAACGAAAGCATGCAGTTACATATAAATAAATAAACATATATATATATATATATATATATATATATATATATATATATATATATATATATATATATATATATATATATATGCATGTGTGTGTGTGTGACGATATATAGATAATTCTCTCTCTCTCTCTCTCTCTCTCTCACACACATTATATATATATATATATATATATATATATATATATATATATATATATATATATATATATATATATATATATATATATATATATATATATATATATATATCCCATTGGAGCCCAGCGTCCCGAGTATTGGACAGAACTGGGATTTTTCAAGTCTTTATAAAGTAGGGAACCCCCGGGTAGGGACCTATGAGCTTCGCGACTATGAGCCGATAGGCGGAGGGCGGTACGCTTAGTACCCTCCCAGTGCCATGCCTCGCCCAGTACCCCTGGGATCCAATGTTTTAAATGTATATCTATCTATCTATCTATCTATCTGTCTGTCTATCCATCCATCTATCTATCTATCTATCTATATATTGATAGGTAGGTTGGAGCGCCCACCATCCACTCACTCAATGTAGTGCTGCTCTCCGGTGTCTGCCCTGTCCTCTCCTCCATCCTTGTTTCCTTCCATCTTGTCTTTTTTCCCTTCATTCTTTTCTCTTCCTTCTGCCTATGGGTGACTTTACACTCCCTCTTCTGTCTTTCATGTCTTCATTCTTTCCTCTCCCTTCTGCCTGTGGGTGACTCTACTCTGAGTGACAAGCCAAATGGTTTTCTGTACACCAAGAAGCCATTTACTACGCTGGGTGGTAATCATATAACCAAATTTTGGCGCCTGGTGGTTTAGTGGGTAATTATTGTGCTCCAGTCGGATTGAACCGGTAAAGGTTTATATCCAAGGGGTGATTGGGGTTTATTGCTCATATAATGCCACTCAGGGATGAGTGAGGCTGGTCACTCTCATCTTAAATGTCAGGACCAACTGCCTAGCCCCGGGCTTCTACGCTCCTCATGGGGAAACGTAGGATTGGATGATGGATGGATGGATATATATATATATATATATATATATATATATATATATATATATATATATATATATATATATATATTTGATCAGCATATAGGTAATTCATACCTAGATATGGATTTGCAATAATTTCCTTCTTGTACATTTGGCTAATTTGCCGATTAAGTAGCATAATTTTCCCAAGTGCCAATGCAGTACACTGGATACACCCTATCTGATCCACTCTTCTCACCACACCTGGAGGTATGTACACATCGTCCGCACTGCACCTTGGCCATACATTTAAGGCATCATGAGAAGTCAGACATTGAATTACATGATATTATGAATAATGATCGCAAACTACTAACGGCTCGTAGTGAATCAGGGAATGGAGAAAATCACAGCAATATAAACTAGTATGACATAAATTATAAAAAAAGCATAAGTGTAATGTATTGGGATATTAATAGAGCATGTGAAGTTTGCACTATAAACAAATAAATTGTTTTAATAAATAAGATCACATTCATACAATAAATAATTTAGAAACAGAGTCCAGCAGATTAGGCGAGAAGTTGTACCAGACATCTTTGGCGGGGGCGGTATCCTTTAAGCCGATTTCTTAGACGCCTGTATTAGATTTACTTGGACTCGTTGGAGTCGTAGTAACGGCGGCGGGGAGCCTCGTAGGACTCGAAGGAGGCTGACTCGTAGGAGTCAGGGTAGCGAGCTTCGCCGGAATACTTGACGTCAGCAATGTAGCCGGAGTCACCGTCCACGTAGTAGGTCACCGTCTGGCGGCGACCGTCGGGCAGGTGCACGTAGTACGACCCCTGGGTGTTGTCGCCGTCACGGGCCTCCTGGTGAGCAAAGTCGTTGCCGGAGGAGTCGTCCCTCACGGCATAGTTGAAGTTGTACCTGGCCTCGCTGGACTCGTAGGACTCAAAGGACTGTTGGTGGGGAAAAAATGAAAATGATTTATTCAGCTTTGTACACAGTTGATGTGTTCTGGATGAGTAACATCATGACGGGTATATTTATAACCTCATTTCCAAAAATGTGACAAAGTTTCCATGATCTTCTTATGAACGCTTTCCCAAATGGATGGCAAAGTTTCTTTCTTTTCTTTTCTTTTTTGAGGCTGTCACTTACGCGAGAGTCGCCGTAGCCACGAAACTCGCCGCTGTCGGCAGCAGCCAGGGCGGCCAGCCCGAGCAGGATGAAGATCTGGGCACGATGGAGGGAAGAGAAATGATTAACTTCCTGGCGGAATGAAAGTAACATTAAGTGAATATGCTTATTTCCACAGACATCACGAAGCGAAAAAACTGGTTGTTGATTCTTGTCATATGAATCGACATGTTGTGTACAGTATGATCTTGCTGTGTGAACACCTTCATATTTTCCTTACAATACCCTGGTCAGTCAGCTAAAAATATGAGAGTAAAATGAGAACAATGATTCAACTGTTGATATATATATATATACTGCGAGGGTGACTGTACCATGAGTTGC
Organism: Coenobita brevimanus; assembly: GCF_032717465.1. NCBI lineage: Eukaryota > Metazoa > Arthropoda > Malacostraca > Decapoda > Coenobitidae > Coenobita > Coenobita brevimanus. Next base: position 3,141,815 of record NC_137013.1, read on the forward strand.
CTTTGCCTAAACTGTCAACTGTTACTTAGAAACAGTGAAGGTATACCTTAGTGTTCATTGTTGACTGTGGTTAGGTCGAGACGTAACTGAGGAGGCACAGGCTTCAGTCCTATATATACTGTACCCACACCCGCCTCCACTCCCTCTGCCTCCTTCCCTCGCCCCTTTTCTTCCTCCTGTTCCTCCCAGTTGCCACAGTCCCAGTTTTTACGAGCAGCAGCAACTTTATGCTGAGCGGTGTGATAAATATAGCTTTTGTCGTAATTAAATTAAACGTGTGCCACTTTTCAATGAAGTGCGAGTGCTGGAAAAAAAAAAAGGATAACTGACAACATGGTTACATTTGACCAAGCTTGTTAGGGGGTGAGTTAACTCCAATATCCCTGGGACACCTCACCAAATGTGAATAAAATTGTCTTCCATTAACCAAAATATGTTAGACGTCCCCGAGCTGGCAGTCACTGGTGTCACAATTTGTTTACTGGCGAGCTGCTTATGGGGTAGATATAGGTTTATTGGAGAAAGTAGTAGGTTAAAGAGCAACAGGGAGAGGGAGAGACTGAGAAGTAAGTCTGTTGTTTCCAAATGATATCTCGTTGGTCGCTGACTCTGACGGTAATGTTTAGCAGCTAGTATGTAATTTCCAATAAGTATGCGCTCGGAAGAAACACACTGAATGTGAGAAAAGCAGGGCGATCAGGCATTGCAGAGTGATGGTGCAGAATGATATGACAGCACCACTAAATTCGAAGGTCTGTAAGAAATGAAGCGTTCTGGGGATCTGGGACTGTTCATAACACTAGAACAGAACTCGGAGGCTCGAAGTAATCCATTGAACGAGCTAAAGAGTAAGGCTATTAGAGACACAAGTGTTTGTAGATAGGCAGGGTAGTGTCTGTTCAAGAGCAGATGGGTGTGTGTATAAAGGTAAAGCGGTGGCGACTGTACTGTAAGGATGTGAGCAATGGATCATACATGGCAGACCTGAAAAATGGGGAAAGTGTTGGACAGTAAATATCTTAGGGCTGTAATGGTATGAGGTAGTTTGACAGAGTGAGAAATGACGCTGCAATAAGGGTGTGTAGCAGTAGGCGTGGTATGGTGCAAAGTCCTGTCCCCGGTGTATTCAAAAGGTATGGTCAAAAAAAGGGAATGAGTGATGACTAACTAATCAGATAAGCAGGTCGAAAGGAGAGAGAGTGAAAGGAAAGTGGAGGCCAGGGGAATAAAATACTAGTGAGCAGGGGATCTTGCACAAAAGAATTCAGCGCCCAGGGAAATTGGAGGTGAGAACAGGAAAAGAGTATAAGAAAATCTTTCATAGAGGGATGGCTCGCTATAAGTGATATACAGCAGGTAAAAACTGATGTAACCGGGTTAAACCACACAGAGATCAACGGGACGTACGTGTCATTGGTGTAGATCATTCTATGTGGAAGCTGGTGCACTAAAATGAGAGAATGTAGCTACTTTCTTCTGCTTTTGTAGCCACTGGTGAAATGGGTGGGATCGAAAGAGCATGAAAGAAAAAAATACGATTATTATTCATATTCTCATCAAAGTTCGCAACGAAAAAAAAGAAAAAAAAAGAATAGCAAACAACAGCCTTTTGCCTAATCTGTCAGCAGCTAATTACCAGGTGTACCTGACCTACAAAGCTTGTCCGCAAACATGAAGTTAATAATAACCCAAAGAAGTCCAACATCCAAGCCACGCATAGCACGTGTATGACGTGGCCACATCAGAGAGCTAAAATGTTGTTACTAATAACTGCGCGCTGGTTTCCAAGAAAAATGTTGAGCCTTAAGTCTTACGTTAGGACTGAGGCAAAAATAATTAATACATTTATGAAAGTAATGTGACAGGGGTACTACAGTATGATCAGGCTTTAAAAAAAGGAGAATTTCAAACTAATATAAATAACAAGAAAAACAATATTTGGTCACTTGATGTAGTGGTGTCTTCTTCCATCATTTGTATTCTTTTTCTGTGTCGGCCCTCCTCTCCTCTCGCTTTCTATTGCCCTTCTTTCATTTACTGGTGGTTTTATTTTTAGTGACAAAAATAATGGTTTCCTGAAAGCCAGGAAACCATTTACAGTGATGGGTGGTAACCTTATAACCAACCCATACGTGTTCCCTACGTGTCAACAAGTGGAGTTGGCAGAGGGTTAGTGCCCTTCCCCGTAAAACTAACTCAAAGACAAACGGCCACCCCTTATGGGATTTTGGCGTCTGGCTATGGGTAGATGGATAGATTACAGTATATGGCAGTTCTCAGAAGCATACTATAAGCAAAGTTTATTGACACTATAAATGGACTGAACAGTTTTGTAATACAAAAATGCACTTTCATATTATAGCGCTTTACGAGCTCTTTGGAAAACTGACCTTCAGTAATAAACATTGAAGTAAAAACTGTATCAGAAAAAAATAAGTTAACTGTAAGTAGCTCATAAAATCTCTGCAGTCTCTAAATGACGTAACACACTTACTGTACTGCACATAATTCCTGCTAGTACAGATTATTCCATTGTGTGAAACATTATTTCTTTCAATGTGGAGGGTGGTAAAGGAAAGGAGGGGTGGGTGTGGTGAGGGTGTGTGGCCCTGGTCATGGTCACCTGCCCTGCCCTGCCCTGCCCTGCCCTGGTCTGGTCTGGCCACTGCGTCTGGAGTTATGTAGCCATGAATACTGTTTACAGAGCAAATATTTTCGTAGAGGTTTTTACTTTTCAAACAGTATGTCCAGATTATACATTTGAACCTGGGACAACATCAGTGGGCAGCACGAGCCTGGCATTTGGTACATCTAATAACCATGATGTATTCTTGTGTTTGTTGGTGGCGGCAGCATGAACGAACCTGACGATATTTATCAGCTGAAATGGCTTAGTAACTCCAACGACCAGATGGAGGAAAGTGTAGGCAGACCTTCGCTTTATACTGATGCTGTTCCAAGTTCAAATATTACATACCGCACACACAAGTCCGTATGACAAAACCATAATGGTTGAAGGTATAACCAAACTGTCACTCTTTGGCTGTCACTTGTGGTATATTTATTATGAGATTTAATCAGCCTGCAAGCCTAATTACGGAAAAGTAGCAGGCACGACAAGAAACAGGGCACGTTCTCTCTTCAAGTGTCTCAGAGATTGTCATAAAATACTGAAAGCTTCCTCACATCTTTCCCTCACATTTTTAATAGTGTGAATCTTAGAATTATTTACAAGTCTCTGCTGCGTTATCAAAGTCAGTGAAAATTATATGATTCCTTACAGCATGATGAAAACAAAATATTAATCAAACTACCACCCGAAGAAAAAGTATTCCTCGTCCTTGTTTAATCGTCTGGATGTAAGAAGTCTGTAGTGAAGAGACTAAGTGTGTGTGTGTGTGTGTGTGTGTGTGTGTGTGTGTGTGTGTTCTACTCCTAATAGGCTAAATAGTTCGTTCCCTGAGATTCGTAGCCTTCTTACGAGCAAGAAATGACGCTGCAGACGCACTCGTACGGATATCTCGTTCAGAATTCTGTGATGGCATTAGTGGGGGTGTCTTTTGCTTTTTAACATGTCGATGTGGCTTATGGAAGATTATTTAGGATCATTTTTATTGTTTATCCACATCCCCATACTGTTCTCTGTTTCAGCCGAGGATAAATTTTGAATGTCATGATCAGTTGTGTACTCCTCTGCATCTTGACTGGTACATGGAAAGTTTATACAGTGTGGAGCACCTAGCATGACACCTACACTTGTCTAATACTCGTGTAGTTTATAGTGATGCACTTTATGGTGAGAGGGAAAAGAGATGGACCTTATATGACACCCCGAAACCTTGTATACCAGTATTTGAGAGCACCCCTCCACACACATAACGTCTCTCTCTCTCTCTCTCTCCCAACAGAACGACCCTGCAAGGTAGTCCACTCTTGTCGCGACCTCGCTTATTCATCCAGTATTGTAACATACGATTCAGGTCTACGTCAGATATAAACTTACTCCTTCTTCGCCTCACGTGTAACTTCTTGGATGGGAAGCAGATATTTCTCTGCTCTGTATCAAATGAGCACCAGATTTACTTCTCTAATGGGATATGATTTCACTTTGTTTTATGTGTTTACCATAGTACAGTTACCTATTTCTGATCATCCTACCTTCAGATGATTTTATTTATAGTCCTAAGAATCGCTCGTGGTGAAGAGGTTAATGAAGGTTGCATTCCACCTCTCCAGTTCCAAATGACTCTCTAAACCTGCATAAAATTATCTGCAGCTGGTAAGAACGAAAATATAAAGAGGTCACCACAGTGTGGTAGATGGAGGCGGCCACTATCCACTCACTCGATGAAGTGCTGCATTCAGGTGACTCTACCCCAGGTGATAAGCCAGATGGTTTCCTGTTTTACAGGAAACCATTTACTACGTTGGATGGTAGGCATATAACCAAACGGCGATAGGTGGTGTAGTAGTTTAAGCCACTCTAATCGGACTGAGCCTGGGTTCATATCCAAAGGAAAGATGGAGTTTGTTGCTCACATGCCGTTCAATGATGAGTGAGTCTGGTTACCCTCCCCTTACATGTCGGGACTGAATAGCCTTGCCCCGGGCTCCTGCATTCTGTTCTGAAAAAGAAAATGATTGGATGATGGATGGATGGCATTAGTGTTAGTGTTACAGAGTTACTGCATACTGTGCTCCAGACTGATCTAGATTTCCCTATTCCGGAGAAAGTGTAACTCCAGTCACACTCGATTTTACTGTGATGTGTCGGTGTTGCATATAGTTTTTTTTTTTTTTTTTTTTTTTTTTTTTACGTTGTCTATCACTACTTTATTCTGCCTAAACCTATCAGATTCCCTGGCTGCTTGTCCCCTGCCAGCATAATACTGCCTTTCCTTGGCTCTCCACACCCTTCCGTCTTCAGTTTGTTCATTTGCCTGGCCTCTTCCTGTTTACTTGGGCTTTGTCTGCTACTCTTTTTTTAACACCAAAGATTTGAGAAATAATTAAGTTTTGAGGCACTCTCTGACTCAGCCGGTCGTCATTTATTGCATTATTTTCGTTTTTATTCTCCAATTTCAGATGAGAGACTTATTATCGTAAGTTAAAGTACAGAATGGCTCGGAAAAAGCGCCATACTAGAAGCCCACGCGACACTATCTTACGTGTTACGGGGACTGCTTAGTTGGCAGGTGTGGGCGTGGTTGTGGCAAATGGAGTAGGAAATGAATGAATGCTGCTAGGTAGATGCTGATAACACTAAGCCGTGCCCACAGACAAGAGAAATCGCCCGGCAGGGAGTGGAAGTAGAGAGTTATATATGAGCCACCCTGTGTATTATTGTCTAACAGATACTCCCCAAAAGTGACGGGAATCTCGGATCTGGGTTTCGCGCCTGTCTTAGATCGATTAAAATTAGGTAGGTTCGTGTAATGTTGGTATGTTAGAAGTATTACTAAAGAAATTATATTATTCCAGGTAGACGTAATTTTCAGAAGGAAGTTTTATAGTAATGGTGTTTTGTCTGATGATGATGAGGAGTGACGTAAACAGATGGAAGTTAGATATGTTGTAACAAGCTGTGAGCGGCCATGAACAGAGTAATGAGGCAGTGATGAACAGAGTAATGAGGCTTACTGATGAATGATGGATGGCGAGGGGGAGGAGGGAGGGAATATAATTATTAACCTATTACCTCAAAATCCATGTTTGTCAATTCTGAGTTGGAGAAAGTCGCTCTTATACACCTTGAGATGGCCGTGATGTGCAAGACATGGATAGATTTTGGGATCAACTTCGAATAGTAAGTGGACACATGCTAAGGAGTTACACAGTATTTGTGATAGGCAAGCTGAATGGAGGAGTTTGCACGGATCTGTAAATAAGGCACTGGTTGTTTTGGTGTGCAGAGGGAAAATGATTATGGGCGGTGACTGAAGGGTATGTGTCGCGAAATGTAGTACTGGGTAACTTATTTTACAGTCACAAAAAAATGATAAAAGTAGAGAATATGTAAATGTTGAAAGAAATATCGAAAGAAGTCTGATAGATTATTTGCTCATGGAGAGGGGGATGCTTGGATGCTGGAGTATGCTAGGACTAAGAAATGATGATACGCAGGTTCCTCGCACCAAATAACTGTGGTATGTAACGTGAAACTAAGAAGAGTATGACAGTAGAGACGACTGAACACTCGAAGAAAAAGAATAAACGAGGAAACTTGAGAGGGAAAGCAGGGTTAGAGGAATGTAAACAAAAGGCAGTGGAAGAGCTACTTTCTATGGACAGGGGCCAAATGGATTTAGAAAATTTGTGGTGTGCAGCCAAGGAGAGTTTGGTAAGTAATGCTAAAGTATTGTGTGATGTTTTAAGGGGTTTGACTGGCATGCATGGAGCAGCTTGGTGTGGAATGGAAGTCAAGAGAACAGTGAAAGAGATAAAGAAGAGTGTGAGATTGATGCAAGAAAGGAGTTCAGTAGAAGGAAAGAGAGTAATGAAAAGGTAGAGTTTTGTTAGGAGAATAGAGAAAAAGGGAAATGTGTTCTCAAGAAAAAAGTTTAAATTCCTCCTAAACGTGGAAACTCATTAGTAAGGGAAACCAAAAGTTCAAATTTCTCATGAAGTATGAAACTTTTTTGGAATAGGGGGTGAAAAATATAAGTATGAAGAAAAGTGTGAAAAAATAAGGAAATATCACCAGATACTTCAAAAACAAGGGATGAGCCTATGGTACATCTAACTGACTTGGTTCATATCTGTGATTGAGTTAAAAGTAATATTGTTTTCAGTGCATTAGAAACTCGGTTCTTACATATTTCTACCTGCCAAAATCTACCAAAGGAGTATCCTCTATTTTTTGACGATATCCACCTAAATTCTGCATCATCTTTAAATACACTTGGCTTTTCAGTCTCTCGGGATTTATCTTGGAAAGATCATATTACCTCTCTTGTAAATCCTGCTACCAAGAGATTAGGTGTGCTTAGCCGATTTCATACCTTCTTTACCCTTGCACAGTTGTTTACTTTAAACACGGGTTTTATTCGTCCCTCTATAGAGTACAACTCTCATGTGTAGGGAGGCTCCCCAAATACAGCTCCTCTCAGGAAGGTGGAGTCAAAGGCTTTTAGTCTCATTAACTCTTCTCCTCTTACTGGCTCCCTTCAACCTCTGTCTCTTAGCCGCATATCTTTTCTGTCGCTACTTCAGTGGTCACTGCTCCTCTGAACTGTCTGCTTGCATCCCTCCACAAGTGCGGCAGGTGCATAGCACCCGTCTTGCAGCAAACTCTCATCCCATTTCTGTACAACTCTCTCACGCAAGAGTTAACCATTACTCCCAGTCCTTCATGTATGAAACAAGTCAACTCTGAAACTGTCTTTTTCTGTCTATATTTCCTACTGCCTATGACCTCCAGGCTTTAAAACGCAGTGTGTCCAGGCATCTCGAAATGAACGGATCTTGATTTTGGCTCTCTGTTGTTTTGTCTATTATTCTTGGAGGGAACAGGCTTGCGGGCTTCTGGCCTTTGGTTTCTTCTTCCTTGCTTAAAAAAAGGAATGCTAGGAAACAGATGCAAAATATAACTTTGATGGAAAAAACATAATGAAACAGTGATGAATGTGCATGATGTTGACAAAGCGTTGTTTTATATGATTGGGTCTGATGAAGAACAAAGAAGGAATGTGGTGATCGAGTCTGTGTATGCAGAAATTAAGGACACTGTAGAGATAGTGAAAAATGGAAAGGCAGGACATATGGATGAGGTATATGCAACAATACAGAAATGTACTTGAGTGAGCGGGAATGTGCATGAAGTCGTAAATGAATGATGCTAATGACATACTTTTACACTTGCACAAAAGAAAGGCTACCAAGATAGGTGAGAATAGTATTGTGAAGGAATAACAACGACGATGAGGCAGATATCAGGATGCATGATAATTGGTGAGCAGAATGGTTTTTGGGTGACATGTTTGGATCAGATAATAATACGAAGACAGTTCACCACTCGACGTGTAAGGCACCAACCGAGGAATGGCCCCTACAATTCTAAAACGTCACTTGGCATTTGCACTCTCAGGTGTATTATCTCTTCACTGATGCGTTGAATTATAAACTTCAGGTCTGGTATGTGATACTTAACGGGACACTGATGATTGTTTTACCATTGTGCTCTCCTGTCCATTTTTTTTTTTACATTATTCACAGCTCATCCTTTTGTGAGAAGGATGGTTAGTAATTATGATAATGACGGCGAAAATGATGATGATGATGATGATGATGATGATGATGACAGGAATGGTTCAGACAATGCTCCCGTAAATGCTGCACCCATCCCAATTCTCTATGACTTATATCACCTTATGCTCCACTGTCTTTGTTCTTCTCATTTATCTTCTGCATCAATCTTTTCTTGTCTTTTTCTCCTCTGTCAGTCACTTCTGTTCTTCAGCTTTGGGGAGACTTTTCATATTGGCAGGGGTTAGACCTTAGTTAACTGTTTCACTACTACAGCGTTTATAAGTCTGATTAAAATGGAAAAGACATTACCGCAGTGAGGAGGTGATTGTGAGCTCAAAAATCATGACAGCCTTAATATAACAAATGTCTGGACTGTTCTTGATTTGAGCAGTTTTTCTTTTCCAGGGTGCTTTAGATTATGTTAAGTTATTCTGATGGTTTTAGCTTAGGTTAGGCTATGTTAAGTTTGGGTTTGGCTAGTCAGTTAGGGATGGGATTGGTTCGGTTGGCTTCGTTACGGTAGGCTAAGGAAGGCTGTTGGTTAGGTTGGGTTAGGTTCGTCTGCTAGGGTCAGTGTAGGTTAGATTAGCTGCTGTTTGATTGGTTTGTTAAGATTGGGTTAGGTCAGGCTATGAAAGGCTTAAGATTTTATGAGGTGAGGTTAGGTCTGATTGTGACATTTGCATCGATTAACTTACCGTTTCTGGATTATGTTATATTTTGTCTTGTTATACTTATCACGCTGGTTAGGTTTAGCTAGGTTTGTCTATGAGGGTCAGCTTAGATTGGGTTAGTTTCATCAGGCTGGGAAAGCTTTAAGATGTCAGATAAAATTAGGTTTGAGTATGGTTAAAGAAAGCAAGGGCAACCATCCTGGGGAAAAGGAAGCGTGGCGTGCTGTGCTGAAATAACTTATACAGAGATAAATGCCTTCACCCCACGCTGCCCTATCTGTTCATGCCATACGAGGGTAAACGACCTCTCCCACGCAAGGCCGAATTACCACACATATCGGCCTTCAGCTTTCCAACGATGCCAGTCTTACTCCCGCAGGACACAGCTGACCACCACACCCACATCCACACCCACACCCACACCCACACCCACACCCACCCCACTGTGCTCTTGTTGTAATAAGTATTTAGGTTAACATCTTTAAGTGGCGAAATTGGGTGTGGTGGGGCGAGGAAAGTAGTGTGTTGGGGTGGGGTAGGGTGTGTTAGGGTTAGAGAAAGTGTGTTAGAGTGGAGGAGGATGTGTTAGGGTGAGAGAATATTTGTTGTTAGGGTAGTGCGGGGTGGGTTAAGGTAGGGTGGGGTGTGTTAAGGTAGGGTGGGGTGTGTTAAGCTAGGATGGAGTCTGTTAAGGTAGGGTGCGGTGTGTTAGGGTACAGTAAGGTGTGTTAAGGCAGGGTGGGGTGGGTTAAGGTAGGGTTGGGTGTGTTAGCGTAGGGTGGGGTGTGTTAAGGTAGTGTGGTGTGTGTTAGGGTAGGGTGGGGTGTGTTTAGGGTGGGGTGTGTTACGGTGAGGGGGGATGTTAGTCTACTTGTAACATCCTTCCAGTCTGCTTCTTTCTCATTAATTGGTACTGTCTTTTTTACGTCGTACAGTCAATTACTGATCCACCTGGGGATGCTGCTACTCAAACCATGTATTTCTCTTACTTTTATTTTTTAGTCTAAAGTGCTTTGAAGATCGAAATAGAAAGATATTGGAGGTCAAGAGCAATTAATCTTATGTTCATGGTGTGATGATTTTATGAGGGTATTTGTTTCTAAGTACTTAATAATAGAACAACGTGAAAGGCAGTGTTATTAAGCGAGGTACCACACTGTTTTCCTTAGTGTGGCACCGTGCTACTCCTTACTGATTTATTGGCAAGTTCAGCTAATATTAATATTTCGCTCCCTACATCGTTTAATACCCGGGAAGAAACTGAGCAAGCCAAGGTGTTTCACTCACTTTAAATGTAGTCAGACTGGAGGATTGTTGATTTGAACTGCAAGCAAGGAGCCTTATTCCCCCTTGATAAGTAAAGCTCATCGAATTTCATACTATCAGGACACGATATTGAAGCTGTTGGAGTGGCCCAATACTGTCACGTGAAATCTAACGAAAAAGTGAGTTTATGGTGCGTTGTTATCATCATCTTGTTTGGTGTAGCTAAAACACTCTCTTGGTTTCGATTTCCTGATGTCTACTTAGTTTTATTTATACTTAACTATTACAACAATTTGCTTCATGTTTTTCTTAGGGGACTTGTAATTTTGGAAGGCTTAATATTTGTGTTCTGCGTGTACCTTTTGACCTAATACATTCTCCAGGTAGTTTGTTGTGCAGAGGAACGTAATTAACACCTCTCCTGATGACACTTCCATAGCGAAATATATTGCCTATGACCTTTTGATACTCTCTTTTGTGTTATGTCTCTCAACATCGACACCATTTGCATCACCAGTTTGCAAGATGACAAGTATCCTCTTCAGTACCGTGATGTAATTTATTTTTTATTTCTTGCTGTTATCAGACGATGACACTGAGTTTAGGAGAGACAGAGAGAGAGACTTAAGCAACCCATTGACTGGTAAATTTCTCTTGGCTGAAGAATACCATCTAATGTTAGCCCAAATAAAATTCCTATAGGTGTATCAGTAGCAGACGAAGAATTACTATAGAAATCTAGGAAGTACGTTAGGCCTCAGACTGCTACGATCTCTCCAAGTTAAACAAAATTCCCTGATGTCAGTTCAGATACAATGCTCAAGTATCCCTATTTACTGCCAGACGCCTTAATATATGAGAGAGGGGTGTGCGAGCTGGGAGCAGGGCGTTGAAAAGGCGGGGGACAAGGCGACATGGAGGCGATTTGTTTGTGGCCACCCCTTACGGGATTAAGGCGTCTGGCAAGTATCGCTCTTAGTTTTAAAAATATTCTCTGATGTCTACCTGAATTTAATGAACACGTACGCAAATCACAAGAGTTAATCCATGCGCGACTAGGATTCCTTCTCAGCTAAAAATTGCCTGGCAGTAGTGTAGCTGAAATGAGAAAGACGTCAACGTATAGATAGGGTTAAGGTGTAAGAAACAAAAATAAATCGCTGGGGAAGAAGTGTTAGGAATTTTGCTACGCCAGGGAGAATTCAGCTGTGAGTGTGGAAGGGTCTCAGGCAAAAAATATCAGGGCATCGGAATTTTTGCAACAAAACCCTCAGTACTGTCTATGGTTGGGTGAGATGGCAGAGAACAGCGGGGTGAATCAGGAAGAAAAAACAATGGTAGGATAACCTGAGGCAGAATCTGGTTGAGTATGAGAGGGTGAGGCAGGGCGAGGCAGAGTGCAGCAAAGTAAGCAACGGTAAGGTGAGGTAAGGGGGAGTCTGGATGTGTATGGCACTGAGTGGCAGGGTGTGGAAAGGTGAAACAAGAAGGTAAGGAACAATAGGGTGAGGTGAGGCACAGTCTACTAGAATATGACGGGGTGTTGCAGAGTGAAATAAGGTAAGCAACGGAAGGGTGAAGTGAGACTGAAATTCGTGGATCCATCAGTAGATAATGATAAGGCGAGATTAGGCGAAGCTTGGTGAATGTGGCAGGGTGTGACAGAGCAAAGGAAGCAATGGTGGGATGAGGTGAGAAACAGTTTTGCTTGGGTACGAGAGGTTGTGGCAGAGTAATATAGGATGTACAGCAGAGGTGGACAATCTACTTCCCACTGCGTTCTGTTGGCTAGTCTTCCTAATATTAGAGATACAAGACTACCCGTCATCTGTGAGCTAGGTAGGCTGTAATAATACGGGTAGATGACTCCCAATGCTGATTTAGTGACATGTGAACTCAAGCTGTCACTCTAAACAACTTTTATTAATAACTTTTCATTCTACAGTCAGTACTTTCTGAGACTTGAGTTATCGACACAGACAGAGACACACAGATACATTTAGTACAAAATAAAGACCATCACCTGGCTCAATATATAATTTGTTTCTCTGTCCTCGCTTACATTGTACATGGGGGAGGAAAGTAACGGATATATCTTAAGTGTGAAGCAGACATGTTCGTTCGTTTTAAGATATCCTTCACCTGTAGTGAAGGCCGGGCCATACATTAGCCCGGTCAATGGAATATTAAAGTATACATCCTGGACTGCACAGTCTACGGCACAGCTATGTCAGCATTGCATGAAAAATATGTTTGCAACTGACGAAGCATAACGAAGGTCCTGCTCAGACTAATGCATATATCGAATAGCTCGAATTTTCCGTGTTCACCAGACCTTAAAAACACTGACCTGTTTTAGACCGTACACTCAGTGATCAGTGGTTACACGAAGAATGCAGCTGCTTTACGTGTGTGTGTGTGTGTGTGTGTGTGTGTGTGTGTGTGTGTGTGTGTGTTTCCCCTAAATCAGCTACTTTTGAATGGAGAGTGTATTATACATATTACATAAACCTCTTTTTTTTTTTTTTTTTTTTTTTACGATGGTCTACACAATAATTAGCAGATATTTACATGCACTTTAAGTTACCGGAGCATATTTTTAATGGCTTCGTTGAGTGCGTCAAAAGGAGGAGACGGAAAAGTTAAGATAGTGTATTGACTGGGAGTATATGTTGAACAAGGCATGACGTATATCTCCTTGCCAAATCAAGTTATATGGTACGTTATGCTGAAGCCAAAATACCCGTATACTTTGTGTTGATGTGCACATAACGAAAGACTTGTTGGGAGAGAAAGGTCATTATTTTGTCTGGATGTGTATGTAACCCAATATTTGTTGTATGAGAAAGGCAAGGTGTAGTGTGGAAAAACCTGCACGAACACTGAACCCTGTCACGCTGTAAGAGATGCAACAAATGATTAGACTTCTCGGGTACAAGTATTCAGAAAATGCTGTTGATAATAACGACCAGATTTCCAGTCTTATTTGAACCGTTGATAATTGAGAGTTGCTGCTAGTTTGCAGGAAAATGCGATGACTTTCACTTCTTTGTTCGTTCACCCGACCTTGAAAAAAATGCCCATAGAATGTATGTTAGTAACTGGTACATTAAAGTAGGTCATATCATGAAACGATACGTGTACTCCCTGCTATTTTATGAGCTTCTGTTGTATGTTAAAATTTTGTTTGAATCTGGGTCACGGCTAAACTTTTCGGTACGATAAGTTGATTATGTTTTCATCGTTCTCTCTCCATGCAATTGCATTTAATTTTAGGGAAACCTATCACAGTGACGGGACTAGAAATTATTAATAATCGTCGAGCTTTTTCTTACAATATCATGAGCTAAGGGGCCAGAGACTAGGCTAATTAATCGTTATTTAAAGGAGAATGACACATCATCTTTCTCCGAGTAGTAATATGTAAACAATAAACCCCAAACCAACCCTTGGATGTAAATTTTTATGAGCCACATCCAGCTGCAGTACATTCAACCACTACACCACCAAGCATCCATTTAGTTACATGTTTACAACCGAGCGTAGTTAATCTTTATTTAGCTAGAAAGAACCAATTCTTTTGCCACTCAGTGTATACTTACGTTAAGGTAGAACAACATCACGTTAGTTGATGATGGGCGCTCCCACCTACGAAAAATAGGTTCGAGAATTTTTAAACAACCTCTTTGCAATGAAACGTCCCCCATACGTAATGAAATCAATAGCAGGGTGGTTACAAAATGAACTGAAAATAACATTGTCGGCTAAAGGGGCTACTTTACTCGATGATCTAGCTGGTTTAGATCATTATGAACACTAGGATCACTCCGCTTATTTCCCAAGCAAAGAGCTATCAATAGCGTTTGCTATTATCTTACTTCTGCCACACTGTATCAGTCATCATAAGATAGTACCTCGATAGTAAAGATGTTACTGTAGGATGTAACTCAATTCATCAGTTTGACAAGTTTTCCTAAAGAAGAATAAAATCTTCCAAGGTTAGCAAGACCAGAATGAACAGGTCTTCAGTCTAAAATGGCTAACTCACCCAGTCTGAAGACGTGCTGTATTTTGTATTCCATTCTCATTATCTCCAGACCATAGACATCTAATTAAGCAAGGTATTCCGCACTGGAAGGGCTTAAATTTTGCCTTCATACTCTTCATTGCGATTTGTCTCTCTTAAAATTGATGAAATCGTCAGGAGGCGACAGATTTATATTACAGCAATACGTCATCTTAGTGAAAAAAAGGCTCCGTAAGAAAAAAAATAGATCACCGAAGAAGAAATGTTACGAAATCAACGCCACAAAGAATACGATCCAAAGAGTTGAGTTAAAGTGTGTATGAAAAGAATTAACCATTGTACTTACACTACATTTACTCAACCCAAAATGGCCTCTCACACCGAAAAGGTTGATGAAGGCTATAGCTAACGCCTCCTGCTCGTAAAATATTTCCTAAACTAAATAAAACGGTCCGGAAATTATAAAAATACCAATATAAAAGAATGTCATTGAACTGATTAAGCCAGTTTAATACAGAATAATGATTCCGAAGAGTGTTTGTGGCAATAGAACTTAGTGTTTATGCTGTGAGAACAAGGTATGTACTATAGGCTCATAGATGATATGTTTTCCTTGCTAGCCACAGTCCTCAGCTCAAGTTGGAGAGAAAAACAAGCTCTTGATGGTGGAGTGGTTAGAAAACACCAGTATGAGTGATGGTCTAGCCATGTACACAGACTAGATCCTGAAGAGGCGATCGATGACTTACTGATTATGTATTGCCACCAAGGTAACTATACTCATTTTTTTTTTTTTTTATTGAGGCGAAGGTGCACTTGACAGGTTGGTGATGATTGGCTGAATGCAACATGTCCGAATAACATTGTTGTGGTTATCGTTGTGGTAATTGTCATGGTAATGATTTGAAATACAGTGATGTTATTCGGACATGTTGCATTCAGCCAATCATCACTAGCCTCTCAAGTGCATCTTTGCCTCGGGGAAAAAAAAAAAAAAAAAAAAAAAACTGAGTGGCTGGACACATACTCTTATAGGTGATGAACAACGCTAGCCTAGCCTGGGGCCCCTACACATTGATGGAAATAATATGGAACTGGGAGTTAGAGTATGATGAAAGATGAATCATTGTTCAGTGTCGAAATAATTTCAGGAAATTTTAGCGGAGTGGATGACTGGAAAACAACATATTGCTGATAAACACAAAGAGGACAATACTCTTATATGATGAGAAGTATTCATGAAGTCTAGTTTTTTTCCTGTCAAGCAGCAGTTAATAGTTTGGGGCAGCTTTCTCTGAGATGGTAAGATCTCATTTCTTTTTAACTGTTGGTATAAATAACTGAGGATTTTATGTTTAAGTTTCATTCAAGCGATTAGAAAGAAATTTGTGGTACTGCCGTATTATAGTCTATAGTACTACAGAACTACAGTCTACCATGTCCCGGGCTGATTTGTACCTTATTATATCTCTTGAATCCAAGTATGAATAAATTTTGACATTATTTTCCTGTCTGAGTGACATTATTCAATTTACGAAAGGCCTCTTGAACTAGAGGGTTTCAACACAATCTTCAGTATTCCCTTCATTGCAACCAAGATCTATTGAGTTGAACAAAATTCTAGGAAGTAGTAAGAACAAACTAAAAATTACGTCCGCTCTTACAATAACTTCACTCTTCACTTCGATGACTTATTATTCCACTACATTCTTTCTACTTATAGACAATTTTGTTCATCTGAGAGGAGACCTACGGAAGTCAACTAGTCAACTAGAAAGCACTCTGAGAGTCCATAATCCGGTAACGCTTATATGATTTACTGCTGTAATTCCTCAATTTCATCTGACGAATATTTTACGGTCTCAGAGAGTAAGTTAATTCTACGGCCTTACTCTACCCTGTTACACAGGCTCAGAGAGCGCATACCTTTGCCGGCGCCAGTAAAATTTGTGTGCTATTCATGTATCCGGATCCGGATCCACCTCAAAATCTAATCAATACGACATTGAACCACTACTCAGCTATCCACCAAATTTCATTGGAATATGGTTTAAAAAACTTAGATATATTGTACAAAAACCGACAAACAGATGCGAGCGAATACATAACCTCCACCCAACTTCGTTGGCGGAGGAAATGAAGACCATAATTTTCTGACCCTTCCATCTCAGAAAAAAAATCTTTACTTAGATAAAATTGTCTCTGGGAAGCAAGAACGGAGTTAAAACTTTTTCTCAAGCTGAACTAGGTGACCACTTCATATCGAAGACGCATTTGATATCTGATTCTTACGTGCAGAACAGGCGACATGATGCATTTAATGTGAGATGTTGTATATGGAAGGGGTTAAGGAAGGCTACGTCTAACCCTCCAGTGTGAATAGTCTATCCTAAGGCGAAAAACATCTGAAAACAGTAAAAACAATCTAGAGCAACATTCCTGATATATCCTTTTCACCTCAACCTGGCCCATATTTTCGTCCTATTGCAGGTAATTGAAGTACATGAGTGGCGGGAAAGGACAATGCTACGTTTCAACATATTTCCCATTGCACTTCTTGATGACTAGCACCATAGTCCAGTGTTCATTTATTATTACTGCTTAAGATTAACAGTGAAAAGATGGCAATTTTAGACCAGCTCAGCGTAAAATGGATATAGCATAGACAGCTTCGTAGCTCCTGTATATTGGCAACTGATATTAGCGTTCGTTTGCGTTATATATGTTCTTTTAATATCGGGATAGTGTATGTGAATAACATATAACAAGATACTAAGGTGATATTTGCTGAATAAATCGCTGAGAGTGATGTGTTTCAAAATTTGCAAAACCATTTAGAATACGAGCCTCAGACTACGTTCTCGGGCTGAATGGCTAAGGACGTGGTCAGCACGGGTTGGGCAAAGAGGGAGAGAGTCAAAAGGACCTGCCTCTTACAGCCATCCACCCCGGAGGCAGTTCGTAAAAGTATAGAGGCGTTTAACCTATTTATTGCTGTTGCTGCACGTGGCTATTATATTCATGCTAAGGCCAGATCTCATTCAATCCTTCCCCAGCCAAAACACACACACACACACACACACACACACACACACACACACACACACACACACACACACACACACACACACACACACCACACACCACACACACACACACACACACACACACACACACACACACACACACACACACACACACACACACACACACACACACACACACACACACACACACACACAAGCCCCTCAAAACCTACCTCGAGGCCACTTAGAATATAACTCTGAGGCGTCTGGCAATAAACAGATATCTGAGTTGTTTTGCGGACTGAGGAAAATGTTTACCAATAGAATGAATCTCCTTTTAATCTCCAGTATACGAGTACAAAAAAATCAGTCCCTGTTCTTGGCCCCCGTAGATTTTATTTGCATATTTCTTATGTATTGCAACGATTACATTCCGACGAGGCTGATAAACTCTAGTAAGCAGAGCGATAAGTATGTTGGTAGTTTTTGTTTTTGCATTTGTAAGTGGGAAGAAATGAGGTAGTTTTAGCGTAGTGTGACGTGGTGTATTTGTGTGTGTGTAAGAGATGGGATTTAGCGGAGTGTGGGGCATGAGACAGAGATCGGTAGGGTGTGTGGGTGTTACTGGATGTAGGGGAGAGTGACAGAGGGTAAGACAGTGTGTGAAAAAGCTTTGAGAAATGAGACACAATATGGCAAATTGTGACGGAGTGACACACACTGAGAGAGAGCGTGCGAGACTGAGAGAGTGTAGGAAAGTAAGAGTGTGTGGGAGAGGGTGGGGAGGGTGATGGGAGTGAGCCAGCGTGTGAGAGAGGGCGGAGAAATAACACAGAATGAGAGAGACTGAGAAAGAGCATGGTGGAGTGAGGGTGGATAAGAGAGGGTGTGGAGGAGAATGGGAAAGTGAGGCGGTGTTTGGGGGAAGGTGACTGTGTGAGCAAGAATGTAGCGAAAGTGTGTGACTCAGTGTGAGAGAGGGTGTGAGGGAGTGTTTGGCTGCAGATGAGTGCGTGAGACTGTGTGTGTGTGTGTGTGTGTGTGTGTGTGTGTGTGTGTGTGTGTGTGTATGTGTGTCATAGTATAAGGGAGCGGTTGAGAGTGTGAAGGAGTAAGAGAGGGTGTGGGGGAGTGACTGGGTGTGGTCTGCTCACAATATAGCCTCACCCCCACCAGGTGTGACCCTCGCCTCGTAAGCTCACCTGCACTTACCTTGGCCACCTGTCACTCTGGGGTCGCTCCTTACCTGGCCGCCCCACTTACCTTTTATTGCTTATTACTGCCTCTCGTTTTTGCTCCCTAAATAAGCCAGCGTTCTAGTCGCCAATTTTGCCACTGTTCCGGCGATTCCCTTTTTTACCTGCTACGCAAGACGCAAGGTGTGGGAGAGCAAGGTGAAGGCTGGTTTATTTCTTGTCTGTTTCAGTGCTTATTTATATGATTGTTTGACTGCTTGTTGCTGTTGTTGTTGTTCATCGTCTTCCTCTTCTTCTGCTTTTCCTTCTTCTTCTTCATCTCTTCTTCTTCTTCTTCCTCTTCTTCACCTTTTTGTCTTCTTCTTTTTTTTTCTCTTCTACTGCTGCTGCTACTACTACCTACTTACCCCTGTAAAATTGGCAAAGTAAGTGTGTCCGATTTCAATTTTTTGGCTTTCAGGTAGCCAGTATCTCTAACCTGAGGGAGACTTTGTATATTTCTTTGACTATACTTCTTGATATGATGCGTCAGGGATGAAAATGATGAACAGGCTTTAAGTATGTAGTAGAAGCAGTGGAATGACTGGGTCACTTTTGGTTCTGTCTATGCCACATCATTCCTGCATTTATACTCTCCACAACCTACCAACATTCCAACCTGAGTGCTGAGCTGTGCCAAGAAGGTAACACTAGCGTTTAAGGTAGTCAAGATGAAATGCTATGACACAGATAGAGAGGTGTTGCATTGTCTTATTCGACCAATGATATACAGGAAATTAATTGCAAAAAGATGAAATCGTCTCCAAGTCAGTGTAGACGAACCACATAGATTTATTCTTTCCACACTTACTCTGTCTTCACCCAGCATCTCTTCCAGCCTTGCATTCCACTCCACGTCCTCAGCTTCACCTTGTAGGGTCAGTTTCCTCATGACGTCTGGAATAGAGTGATGGATGGGTCTCAAGCACACCTCAGACTAATCTCGTGCGTCTGCCCCACTCCCACACACACTGCCCCTCACTCCTGCCCCTCCACCACATACTGTCTGGGTCTCTCACCGTCTGACCCATATGCTTTTGTGCCCCTCAGTCTGGTTTTTCCTTTCATTCTTTCTGATAGTTGCTTCTTTACACAACCTCTGTGAAACTTAATCAGCTTGTGGTTTACCCGATTCTATCCTTATTTACCTGGAATACTGATATACGTTTGTCTGCATTTCTTAGTCTCTCTCTCTCTCTCTCTCTCTCTCTCTCTCTCTCTCTCTCACACACACACACACACACACACACACACACACACACACACACGCTGGTGCAGTGGTAACGCTCTCGCTTGCCAACTGGTGGACGGGAGTTCGCGCCTCGCTCAGGTTGCGAAAAGTTTCACTGACGAAGTGGGTGGTTACTGTCCCCCTTGAGCAAGGGGACGGGTGTGTGCGTGTGTGAAGGTCACAGCCTTGCCCTTAGATCGGACTATATGAGCTCTCAGCTCCCTTCCGGGAGGGTAAAAAGCTGACAATCACGACCATCAAGTGATCCTGACCGACCCGGTGAATTACACACACACACACACACACACACACACACACACACACACACCTTACTGTCTTCCTCAGGCACTCTCTCCACCACCTGCCAGTGTGTGTGTGTGTGTGTGTGTGTGTGTGTGTGTGTGTGTGTGTGTGTGTGTGTGTGTGTACCAGTTTTTACACCACAGTTAGAGCAACCTGGCCTCTTTCCACCACAAACGTCCCGGTCAGTTCACCTCTCCACGCAACGCCCACATTTCCACGACATGACTCGCTTCACCTCTCCACACCACACCTCTTCACACCAAACCACACCTCTTCACACCACACCATGCCTCTCCACGTCACAACTCACCTCTCCACGCCACAGTTCACCTCTCCATTCCACACCACAACCACACCTCTCCACACCACTCGTCGCCATACCACACTTCTTCCCGCCACACCCCTCTACACCACACCTGTCCATTCCATACCTTACCTACCTTTCCTCGACAAGTCATGCCCATCCAGGTAACTACGGTAAACTGAGTAGATTTATTTATTTATTTGTGTGTGTGTGTGTGTGTGTGTGTGTGTGTGTGTGTGTGTGTGTGTGTGTGTGTGTGTGTGTGTGTGTGTGTGTGTGTGTGTGCTCTACTTAACAACTACATCCACCAACCAACATACATCCACCTACCAACATACATCCACCTACCAACATACATCCACCTACCAACATATACCCACCTACCAACATACATCCACCTACCAACATACATCCACCTACCAACATACATCCACCTACCAACATATATCTACCTAACAACATACTGTATACCCACCTACCAACATACACCCACCTACCAACATACACCCACCTACCAACATACAACCACCTACCAACATACATCCGCCTACCAACATACATCCACCTACCAACATACACCCACCTACCAACATACAACCACCTACCAACATACTGTATACCCACCTACCAACATACAACCACCTACCAACATACATCCACCTACCAACATACATCCACCTACCAACATATATCTACCTAACAACATACTGTATACCCACCTACCAACATACAACCACCTACCAACATACTGTATACCCACCTACCAACATATACCCACTACCAACATACATCCACCTACCAACATGGATACCTACCAACATACATCCACCTACCAACATACACCCACCTACCAACATACTGTACATCCACCTACCAACATACATCCACCTACCAACATACATCCACCTACCAACATGTATAAACTGCCTAATAACTCTCTCAGGCTCCTTTAACTCACTGTAAGTCCAATATTATCATCTGACATGATCTAGAATACAAGACTAGAGTTGGCGCAATCATGAGAAGGTCACTGGTACCAATATAAACCCTCCCATCCTCCCGTGACTTACCCTCAACTGAGTAAAATCATCCAGTGTCACCTTGAATACAATACTAGATTTACCTCGATCATGAGAGCGTTAAGACATTCAGTCAGAAGGCATGTGGTATAGGTTAATGCTTCATAATTCCAGATTTTATTTACACCCGTTAACCAATTATATTAGATGACGCACGAGTATTTTCTGGCTAATGCTTTATAATTCCAAAAGATTTTATTTCCTTTCGTTGACATGTGGACTCAGATGACTTTTCTTTTTCTTTTATTCTTCTTCTTTTTCTTTTTTTTTGGGGGAGATTACGCTTTACAACTCGAAACGATTTTATTTTCCTGTTTTTCAAGAGGTTAATGAAGGCTACATCTATCCTACCCATTTCAGTGAGTCTCTACAAAACTGAATAAAAAAGTGTGTTATTTTGTCTCGAACTTGCGTAAATTTGCCGTCCCATCATCTTGAATACTGAGTTGTATTAGGAGTAACACTAGAACATGGGGCTAGTCATGAAGAAGTGTTAGGGAAACAGTGTAGAGCCAGAGAGTTAGCTTGTTCTACCACTGATACAAAATAAGTAAGCAGGAAAGCAATGAAAATCTGGGCCAAGTTAAGGTGAAAAGCATGTAGTGGCACGAGTAAAACACAGATGCTATTCTCAGGTCGATAGGGTTACCTGCGAGCCTCTTATTAGTCCCCTCAGTTAAGTGATGTATTTTCTTTATTTCCCCTTATTACCTGCAGATAATTTTACTTCTTCTAACAGGGTAGATTATGTATGGCTTTCATCAATATCTTCACTAATAAAAGGCCTTTCTTAGCTGAATACAATAATTAGTGGTAGAATAAGACAAGTATATTAATCGAAGGAGAAGTTTGCGTCCATAGATAACAAATGTGAGACTTTTTAAGGCCTTTAGAATAATGAAGCCTTTTGGATATTATTCTTGCTTGCAACAAACAATCTAATTTGACTCGAATTTGTGGCAGTGAAGGGGTTAATGGAAGCTATGTCTAACAACTCCTCGTCAAAGAAATACCTCTTAAGCTGGAAAAAAATCGTCTGTGGATTGCACGAATAAAATATGGAAGACGTCCTTGGAGTAACGGGATAAAAGCACCAGATAAGGTCTGTATTGTGGTCTTTGTACGTGTTCTTAACCTCTTCTGCCCATATATGTAATTTTTCATTTAAAAACGTTCACGGCATTCTTATAGGAAATCTGTTGTGGCGATGATTTTGAAGAAGTCTACTGTTTGTCTAACCACTCCAATCAGGAAATCTGTCTATCTATCTATCTATCTATTGCCAGACCCCTTAACTCCATAAGGGGTGGCCACAAACGAATCGCTTCCTTATCGCCTGGTCCCCCGCCATTTCAATGCCCGCTCCCAGCTCACACACCCTCCTCTCTCATATACCTCTCCACTCCATTCCTCCATCTCATCCTTGGCCTTCCTCTCCCTCTCCACCCCTCCACCTCACTCACATACACTCCTCGTTAGTCTCTCGCTCTCCATCCTCTCCACATGGGCAAACCACCTCTTCTACAATAAACACTGCCGTAGCAAAGAAAATATATAAATTACGTCCTCTGAGTGAAGGAAGCTGAGAGAACAAGATTATTATTTCAAGCAGATAACGCTATATATGCCACTATTACTATTTCCAGACAATTTCATACAGTTTAAGATATTTTTGAGGGAGGGGGTTAGTTACAGCCTTCATTAAAAAAACCCATTATTTTTATGTTCCTGCGAAGCTCAATATCACAAAGAATCTCATGCCGAAAAAAGTTACTGGTATAATGTCTACCTACCTATCTATCTATCTGCCTATTTATATGTGTGTGTGTGTATGCATGTACCTATGTATGTATGTATTATATCTATGTCCATACTTATTTGTCTATCTGTCTATCTGTCTATCTATCTGTCTATCTATTTATCTATCCCTGTCACTGCTTTTACATAAGACAAATTATAATCCTTATGTAGCTTTCCCACCTAAGAGAAACCTTCTAACTTCTGACCGCATTCCACTTTCACTGAAGCTGACTTTCAAGCAATCTGTTCAATTTCGTGATATGCCCCGACCCACTTGAAAATAATCATTGTACTGGATTTCTGTAAGCAGTCTGGAGGATACTATCACTACAGGGAGGGGAAATGTAATACTCAGATGAAGTATTTTTTTTTATTCGTGCCTCCTCCAAACGTTTGTATTCAGATTAGGACAGACTTCTCTGATGGAAGACATTAAATATGATCTTATTTATTTTGCCTTTTGAGCTAAGTAAAGTCGCAACGGAATGTCAAGAATTAAATATAAAATAAGTGATCGCCAGTGACTAAAATAACTGAAGGGTTAACTAGGACCTTCTTCTGCTGGCCTTGCGGTATGTTGTGTCAGGGTCAGGATAGCTGTGGGTTGATCCAGAACGAAAGCTCTACCAGTCCGATTGGTAGAGTATGACTGTAAACATGACAGTTCTAAGAGAAGGTGGCCTTGATGGTGGTACTATTTTTTGTGAGCATGGAGTGGGCAGGCCATAAGTCAGTCATTTACTCTTTCATGATTAATATAACTCGAATATTCTATTCCAGCTAACGTAACCAGTTTCATTCAACTGGGTGTGGGCATGATAACCTGAGAGTGTTGTTGCTGCCACCATTTTCATAATTGGAGCCACTCTACCATTCTCTTCCCGTGTTGAGATAGATTTTATTTTGCTGAGTTTGAATATCTTAAGCCTGGATATTTAATAATTCATTGGAGTACAGTATACATAAAAGGATATAATAAAATTAATGTGGTAAATACTCTTAACATGATTCACATTTTCTACCCACCTCAGGCCATCATCAGGTATTACAACTGTCCTATATAGTCAGCTCAGACTTGATGAAAATAAAAAAGGACTTTATTGATCCATAAAACTAAATAAAACCAAGTAAAATCAACCCTCCTCCCGCATAAAAGCTCAAACAGAAATGCCAAGAACCACCCAAAGAAGACCCAAAGAAAACTACTCAAACCCCCAACTGAAACAACACTCGTCTGTTCGAACACTAAACTCAAACCCCTCCCAAACTGAAGCAAACAAACCAAACCCACCTATAGGTTCGAACAGACAAACCATTAAGTACTGTTATTTACATTAATTTCAGGTCTATACTTTTCAATTAGTAATTTTTCTCCTAGTAAAGCATCAGCCGATTTACTGAATTTAGCTACTATCTGAAAATCATTGTAAGGGAAAGGGTGGTCATGGGTTAATGAATGCTCTCTAATAGCTGAAAAAGCCGTCTGATGTAAATATTGCCCTGTCCTGTAGCTCTTTCCCATATGTTCAGATATTCTTATTTTGAATGAACCACTTGTACATCCAATATACCCAGCCTTACAACTAGGACATGTAAATTTGTAAACAACATCTGAACATAGAGGAGCAGGCACTCTATCTTTGTGACTGAAAAAAATCTTTATCTTAAAGTCATTAGTAAGTATAATCTTAAAATTTACAGAAGTGAAAACTGTTTATTAATCCTTTAAGCACCAGATTGCGAAACTGATAACTGATTTTTTCATAGAAAGGCATTTTAACATATTTAACTAATTTTTTCACCTCAAAACATACAGATTTACTTTTTAGTTTAGTATAGAGGAAAGACTTCAAATACTTATCGTATATGTGTATCTGATAATTATTGTTCAGAAAATAATCACTGAGTTTAAGAAATTCTTCATGCAAAGTTATATAATTTGAACAAACATTGACTAGAGCATATATATATATATATATATATATATATATATATATATATATATATATATATATATATATATATATATATATATATATATATATATATATATATATATATATATATATATATATATATATATATATATATATATATATATATATATATATTAATTTTATAATCAAGTTCATGTCTGAACATGGTGAATTTGATCAGCAATGCACACAAGCCAAAGCTAATTAATATATACCGTAGATATACAGAAAAATGAATAAACTTATTAGGTGTGAATAGACAAAAGTTGTACCGAAACTGAGTACGCCTGCATGTTGAGATCTTTTGTAGAAATGCACTAATAGACTTGATACTCCGTTCTTGAGGCCCAGCATCCTTCTACTTGCCACACACCTCCACATGTCGCTGCTTTGCCGATAATACACACTGTCCACAATGAGTATACTAGAACTGTCTCATTCATGTACTGTGCGATAGTACAAGCGGAGAATATTCATGACATGTTGGTGGGTCGTGTGGGAGATCAGGTAACACTCAACAAAATTCAAACAAGCAAACTGCCTGAACTTCGGATCGAAATCGAGTCAGTTTGGAGAGCAGAGATCTTTTCTAACAACGTGACGACGGGCGCCCTACAAATGAGCGGCGGAACAGTAATGAGAGTAGTATAAAAGAGCGACAAAATATACTATTAAAAGAGCGGACGACCTGACTGCCTCATTATCCCCCCCACCTCCCTACCTGTCACCAATCCAGCCAAACTTACAAAGCCGAAACAAACTCCGAAACAAACAAAGCCAGTCAAACTCGTCTGTTACTTCCATACAACCTGTCATTGTGTCTGGTGATTCCACACAGTAAAGTCGTGCCAACATGGAGTTCACCGTTACAGAAACTAACAAGGGAAAAAAGTGTATAATTTATGAAGGCTACAAGTTTAGAGTCGACACAACATTAAGTGATGGAAGTTTTTCGTGGCGGTGTACAAATGGGAAGTGTAAAGCACGAGTGAAAACAGACTGTGAAATAGATAGCATTGTCCCAGTGCAGTTGCAACACAATCATGAAAAAGATGAGAGAAAACTTGAACGACAGCAATTACGTACAACGGTGAAAAGAAAAGCAAGTGATGACATGACAGCAAGGCCGGCAAAAATAATTAGGACAGAACTTTGTAAAGTTACGGAAAACAATCTGCAATCTGGTGATCTGAAATGTCTGGCACAATCAATATACCGTGAAAGAAGAAAACAATATCCTGTTTTGCCTAAAAATCGTGAGGAAGTCTATCAAGCTCTCGAGTCCATGAATACCACCACCAGCAAAGGCGAAGAGTTTGTGTTGGAAAATAACCCAGACACGGGCATTGTTATCCTATCATGTACAACAAATCTGGAATTTCTGGTAACTTCTGCAGAGGAGATTTTTATTGACGGGACCTTTAAGAGTTGTCCAAAATTTTTTAATCAACTGTACTCTATCCATGGCTTATGTAATGGCCATTATATTCCTTTAGTATATGCTCTTTTACCAGGTAAATCGGAGGAGATTTACCGAACCATGTGGAAATGTTTACATGATATTTGTGTATCAAAAAATCTGCAACTGCAAGCCTCTGTTATACACGTGGATTTTGAATTCCCCATGCTCACTGTCCTGAAAGAAACATTTCCGGATGCAATCATCAAATGCTGTAGATTCCATTTAGGCCAGGCATGGTGGAGGAAAATCCAAAACCTTGGCCTAAGTAAAGAATACAAAGACAAGAATAGTGACATAGGACAGTGGCTAAAACTATCATATGGTTTCCATTTCATTGATCCTGCAGATATTGAAGAATGTTTTGTTGAGGAACTGATGTCATGCGCACCACAGAATGAAAAATGTACTAATTATGCAGATTATCTAGTTGATAACTATGTCACGCCTCATTCAAAATTTTCACCAGTGCTTTGGGCTGAAGTCCCTTCTAACGACAAACGCACAAACAATGCGGCTGAATCCTTTCATGCACATTTCAACGCACAATTTTACAAAGCTCACCCATCCATCTTCATCTTCATGGATGTAATTAAAAGGCTCCAAGCAACAACGTACTTGAAAATCAGAAGTACCGGCATGCCAGCTGTACCAAAGAAAGTGGCTAAAGAGAAGTGTGAATATGCCATAACTCAGTTCACCAAGTACAAGTCGGGGGATATTAACCGACGTCAGTACTTACAATCTATGGCTTGCAAGTTCATGGCAAAAACGGATTTGTAAATATGTATATATGTTAATAAGACGCAGAATTATCTTAAGCTTCATTTTAACTGACACATTCATTTTAACTGACACATTCATTTTAACTGACCAATATGACGAAGATATGATCTGTACATATTTAACCAATATGACACTGATCGTAGTAAGCCACTCTAAAACAGAAAATATTTTTCCTGCTCAAAAACCTACTTCCACCTCCCCGTGGTGAGCAGGGGGCAACAGGTATTAACATCTGGCTAACGGAAGAGGTAATTAAGACGCTCAATTGATGTAAAATATGGCCGCTCTTTTAATAGTAAATCTGTCGCTCTTTCGAGAAAATTTTGTCGCTCTTTTAACATATAGATCCGCTCTTTTGTAAAACTCCGGTGACGACCACTTCCCCCAGACGCTGACCGCCTGACCCAGTGATCCACACCTTGATCCACACGACACTCATCACGTGGCCTTGTCCGCTCCACGCATTGTCATCGACCACGCCAGAAAAACTAGACTCTCTTCACGTGAGGGCAGCGGGTGACAGAGAAAAACCTGGCTGCAGTGGAGAGTTAATATCTTCCTGCCTTGTGATGCTCCACGTTGGTCAATATGAGAAATCGCTTATATGTCAAGATTTGGCCGTCAAGTTTGCTTCAAAAGTGGCTGAACAAGGTTACTTTGAGCTTCATCTGGTATAATGATTAGAAGCTGTGATTCTGGGAAACACATTAAGGAAGAAGGGTGGCGAGAATATCTTAACACAGGCAACAGCAGACAAAGAAAAATCAATAGCTACTGATTGAGGCATGGCGGAGGTGGTGTAATTAGACCTGTAGTATAGGGACGAACTAGTAGCGGGGAAATACATAGAGTTAATGAGTTAATAGTGTGGACAATTAGTATGATGGTGAGAGAAGCAGTTAACATAATGCATACAGTGGGGTATAGTGGAAGCAGCATACGACTGGAGAAGAGTTCAGTCGAAAGTATGAGAATTATAGATAGACATAGATATAGATAATTGGATAGATAATATCAACAACAAACTGAGTCAGTGCACTGCAAGTCGAAGGCCTCCCCAATCTTTCTTTCCACTATGTTCTATTAGATGTTAACCTGTTCTGTTCAGCCAATGCAAATCTTCGAACTTCATCTCTCTATTTTGTCTTCTGTCTGCCTCTTCCTCTCATTCCATCTCTGGGTTGTCAAGTCGTTACCATGTATGTCCATCTGTTATCTGTTCTATGATAACGTTACCCTTCCACATCCATTTTTGTTGTATCCTTCACGTTCGTGTGTCCATATCCTGGAAGCACTCTTTTTACCTTTCCTTGTGATATCCAGCATAGCCCTCTCTATCCCTCTCTCCATGTTACTGATCGATAAGTTGGAACAGGAAGGTCATTAGTTACCCATATCTCCAAAAGCTCACCACCGTATAGACAGTCATGAAAGGAGAGAAAAGAACACATAAAGAGCTTTACGAATCTGCTGGGATTAGATGCTTAGAAATGTTAGAGCAGAGCGGGAAATGATGGTAGAAACCTTTGTCAGTTTGTTTACCGTCAATTAACACACAATTTCCTTTTATTACTGTCACTATCGAACCGTGGATGATGAATTCTGTTCTCTAGTTCGAGATTTAATAAAAATCTATTTACTTATTTGTTATCTTTTCCTGTATTGAGCACTTCAGTGTTCTTTACCCGTCTTTGAGATGAACTCAGACATAGAAGCAATTACATATCAGTAAGAAAGGAAGTAGTAAATGAATTGAGTATGTGAAAAGGTTAAAAAACATCAACACCGTACTTTCTTTTTTTACTGTATTTAAATAAACACTGACAAATAATTTATCAAATAATAACTTAATTTTGAACTCATGAGAAGCAGCACGGGCACTGCATTCACTTGGACTCGTTGGAGTCAAAATATCGGCGGGGGGCCTCGTAGGATGACTCGTAGGATTCGGACTCGAAGGAGGCCTCACCAGAGTACTTGACGTCAGCAATGTAGCCATCGTCACCGTCCACGTGGTAGGTCACCGTCTGGCGGCGACCGTCGGGAAGCAGCGCGTAGTACGACCCCTGGGTGTTGTCACCGTCGCGGGCCTCCTGGTGGCCGTAGTGGTTCTCGGAAGACTCGTCAGCCACGGTCCATTGAAAGTCGTACTTGGCCTCACCGGACTCGAAGGACTCGTGGGACTGTTAAAACAGGTATAATAAGTAAACATCGCATCTCAGTACAAGTATGGAAGGAGTCTCATATTTCATTCAAAAGAAAAGTTTAAGTTCCGAGACCATTCTTTCTTAGTTTAGGTGCTGCTTTCGTTTTTAGTTGAAATATAACAGACCTATAGCTACAGCACTTCATGCTTGTTACACAATTACTGGTATAGAATCTACAGAGTAAGTTCATAATTAAGTCCACTACAGTGCACAAAGTAAAACAAAAATGAATAAATTGCACGTTTTTTCACACAGAACTATGCCAACTCCAACAAATGTAAATTGCCACTGTGACTCACCCCGGAGTTACCATAGTAACGGAATTCGCCACTATCTGCGGCAGCCAGGGCAGCCAGGCCCAGCAGGATGAGGATCTGAAGATGAAGAAAGGAAGTATCAGCAAGAAATATGTTTAATTAGTGAATGGAAGTTTACATATTTATTTTTTGTTAAGAGAACAAATGATCCCAATACTTTTTTGTCTTATTATTTAGTAACATGCTCTTCAGGCACTGCTAGATTATAATGAAAACACGATTTGTTTGTTCCCGAAAACACAAAACTCCAGCTGTACCTTGGTGTTCATTGTTCAGCGTTGTTATGTCAAGACTTAACTGCTGAGGCTGCCACTAAGGGTCCAATATATACCCTCACCCGCCCTCGCCTCCACCCTATTTCCTCACCTTTCGTTTTTGCTCTGTAACTGTTGGCGCAAATGTCCTCGTATTTGAATTTTATAAACAGCTGTGAGAAGGAAAACACATAGTAGGGTTTTATACTTATGAAATATAATGACAGTGTGGAAAGAAATATGAAAACTTGCTCGGAAAATGACAATTCTCGAGAATACTTAGAGAAAACGCTGTACGTAGTTGGGAAGGCGAACGCAAATGCTTCATGTGACATGTAATGCAACAGATCTTACAAGAAATAAACCCTGGTATTTGCAACTAATGCTGTTGGGAGAAAATATAAAATGGAGGTATCTGGATGCAGATTAATGTATTAGTAATGATGAGATTCATACTAGGAAGTTAAATTTAATGAGCACTGGTTGGCAGAGCAATATGCTGCACAGTGCTTATCATAGTAAGTGAATAGTTTCTAAGTAAGAAAGTCGGTGCATGTTCTACGAATATGAATTGGCTTTCATGTCAACATTCTTATGAATGATTTATAACTAAAACGAAATCACTAACATAAGATACTGGTATGTGCCTCAATTTGGCCTCTAATTAGTATTCTCTTGTAGTACTTGGTTTAGTATCGAACTGATTTAATGTAGAAAGATATTCTCTGTATATTTGCCTTTTCAAGAGAAGCGCGAACACAGGCCAAGATGCAGTGAGGCTGGGATGTGATTCAGGTCACGGTCGCTCATGTAGACGCATTCCTGTCATATACTCCCACCATGGTTGACCTGTGGTTTACATACATTAACTGTGGTCCATTTTTTTTTTATCATCTTGGTGTCGAGTCAGGACCATCTGAAGTCTTACTGGTCTAATGAAATACAGCGAAGAGAGAATTTTAGCTTATAATATCAGAACCCCAGTAGTCTATGTGACTTATTGTGCAGGACTGTACTATGTGATTGTGGGATATGTGAAGGATTGTAGCAGAACGCAGGCTACAAGTAACTGTAATGTATTTTTTTTTTTGTACGGATAAAAGTCAGAATAAATGCTTGTTCTTTTGTCCTCTGAGTCAGGCGAAGGAGCAACAGTTCATGACCATTAACAGGAGACAGGATATTCTGTGGATAGTGGCAATATCAATGAAACAGGCGATTTGACTTGAGAAAAGTCAAGTCCATGTGCTCATTTCCCCCTATTTCTGAGCGTTTTCATTTTTGTGAAGGCTGACTGACCCTCCCCCTCCCCCCAGAATCACTGGAGAGTCCCAAATATCGTATTACTGAGCAGAGTCCATTGTACAACATGCACTAAGAGATCAAAGCCATATCTACCATCTTTTCTCTGTTTCAGAGAATTTTTAATTAGTGAGGGGCACTGGTGACTCCCCTAAAAATCATGATTGGAAAATTATCTATAGTGCTTCTCGTGGTAGGTGGTGGCGTGCATCACCCACTCACTTGATGTAGTGCTGCCTACTTCTTCCTTAGCCTGTATCATTCTTTTTCTGTGCCTGCCCTCCTCTCTTCCTATTTCTCCCATCATTCCTGTCACTTTTTATTGCTTTTCTTTCCTTTACAGGTGGCTTGACATTGAGTGACAAGCCAAATGGTTTCCTGTAAGCCAAGAAACCATTTACAACACTGGGTGGTAACCATATAACCAAACCATACGTGCTCCCCAAGTGTCAACAAATGGGTTGGTGGAGGGTTAGTGCCCCTACCCGTAAAACAAATAACTCAAAGTCAAATGGCCACCCCTTACGGGATTATGGCGTCTGGCAATAGATATATAGATAGATAGGAAGACCTTCCCAGTAACCAGACTAACTCACGTGGAAACTTTCATTCAAATCCATCAGAGGGCTTAGGAGATAAAGCACACACACACACACACACACACACACACACACACACACACACACACACACACACACACACACACACACACACACACACATGTTGTACAATGGACTCTCCTCAGTAATACGATATTTGGGACTCTCCAGTGATTCTGGGGGGAGGAGGAGGGTCAGTCAGCCCTCACAAAAATGAAAAAGCTCAGAAATAGGGGGAAATGAGCACATGGACTTGACTTTTCTCAAGTCAGTGCTTATTAAAGAGTGTTGGAAGGACTGTTCAGGACGGTCATTATCGGTTGTAAATTTTGCTTTTATCAGATAGCATCAGAATGATTAATAGGTCAAACAGCATGAAAGAAATTGTGTTCCCACAAAATAAATACATACATACATGATATATATATATATATATATATATATATATATATATATATATATATATATATATATATATATATATATATATATATATATATATATATATATATTTATTCATTCAATGAACCAAAGGCCAGAAGCCCGCAAGACTGTTCCATCATCATCATCATCCGGACCTCCTTTCCCACCCTAGGGCAGGGTGAGGAGAAGCAACGTCCAGACAGTCCGAGTTTGCCCAGTCCAATGGGCCACGCTTCCATTCACTCATCATTCAAGCCCCCGGAATCCTGGCTCTATCTGATGTTGTGGTTGGTGGGGGCGCCCATCACTCACTCACTCAGTGTAGGGATGCCTTATGGTCTCTACATTGAGTGACAAGCCAAATGGTTTCCTCTACCTAGGAAACCATTTACAATGCTGGGTGGTAACCATATAACCGGGGTTTTAAGCCGGGTCAAGTGTACCCCAGATTCCTCCTATCTAAAATCACTTAATTATGGCAAACGTTTCGGAGAGCAAGATTGTTCCCTCCAGGAAAAAAAAAAAAAAAAGATAACAGAGAACCAACTTCAGGATCAGTTCATTCGAGATGCCTGGTCAATCTGCGTTTGAAAGACTTGAAGTCACAGGCAGTAGGAAATGCAGACAGAGGGAAACAGTTCCAGAGGTGGCCTGTTGTATACATGAAGGACTGGGGGTAACGATTAACTATTGCATTAGGGAGCTGGACAGAAAAGGGATGAGAGTTCATTGCTAGACAGGTGCCATGCACCCACGCAGTGGTGGAGAAATGCCTGCAGACAGTTCAGAGATGCAGTGACCATTGAATTAGTGATAGAAAAGAGATACGGATGCAACAGCACGGCGAAGAGACCAAGGTTGAAGGGAGTAGTATGAGGAGGTGAATTAATGAGACGAAAATCCATCTACAGAAGAGCTGTTAAGCGAGGAGCCTCCCCACACATGAGCGTTTTACTCTACACAGGGGCGAATTAAAGCCGTGTATAAAGTCAACTGTGCAGGAGCAAAGAAGACCCGAAGTCAGCTTAGCACACTTATTCTCTTGGAAGTAGATTTTACAAGAAAAATAATATGATCTTTCCAAGATAAATCCCGAGAGAATGAAACCCCAGGTTTATTTAAAGAAGATGCATAAAAGATAAAAAATATGTCAGAGGCAATAATAATACAATAATATA
This sequence comes from Coenobita brevimanus, assembly GCF_032717465.1. NCBI lineage: Eukaryota > Metazoa > Arthropoda > Malacostraca > Decapoda > Coenobitidae > Coenobita > Coenobita brevimanus. Next base: position 3,175,508 of record NC_137013.1, read on the forward strand.
ATCTGCTAATTAAATTTAATACAAACTGGCAAACAACCAGACAATAATTAGTTAGACGTACAACTGAAGAGATGCAGGAGGAGCCCTGTCTTTACCTGAACTCGTTGGAGTCAAAGTATCGGCGGGGGGCCTCGAACGATGACTCGATGAATCCGGAGTCGAAGGAGGCCTCACCCGAGTACTTGACGTCAGCAATGTAGCCATCGTCACCGTCCACGTAGTAGGTCACCGTCTGGCGGCGGCCGTCGGGAAGCAGCACGTAGTACGACCCCTGGGTGTTGTCACCGTCGCGGGCTTCCTGGTGGCCGTAGTGGTTCTCGGAAGAATCTTCACTCACGGCCCAGTGGAAGTCGTACTTGACCTCACCGGACTCGAAGGACTCGTGGGACTGTTGATGGAATACAATGAAAGAATATGCCAATTTGATACTTTGCACGAAAGGACTTCCAAGTTTAAGAAAACAATTATATTGTACAATTGAAAAAGACGAATTTCTTTCTCTGACACTTTTCTTTGTTTATTTCTTTCTATTTCTCACATGAAGTAATGCTAACAAATGCTGTCATAAAATTTTATAATGGTTTCAGATTTAGTGACTGACACTGATTGTTCCTGGTTAACTGATTAATAAGATCATCACAACGCACGAAGAGCAACATTATGTAATTATTTTCCAGTGTCCTCACACGGAAAACTGCCAGCCACAACATAGGTAAACTGCCACTGTGACTCACCCCGGAGTTACCGTAGTAACGAAATTCGTCACTGTCGGCGGCAGCCATGGCTCTAGGCCCAGCAGGATGAGGATCTGAGGATGGAGAAAGGGATTTTGATACTAATATGATGTGAATATGTGACGATCATTTTTTAAATAATCGACATTTTGTTAGACGTATGAACATCGTCAAGTTTCTTACAGAATGAACAAACAGCATTGTTAAGGAATCAATCGATCCTTGCGCTGTTTTTATTAATTATCTATCAGTTAGCTTTACAGACACTGGTAAATCATAATGAGGGCTCCATATGTCTCTTCTAAAGAGCACAAAATTTAATTTGTACCTTGGTGTTCATTGTTGGTTGTTGCTGTGTCAGGACTTGGGCCACAGCTCTCACCTCCACCCTATTTCCTCACCTCCCGTATTTCTTCTCCATCTCTTGGTTCCCACTGACCCTGTACATGATAAATAACAACGAAAGGGAAGAGATGACCTGCACTAGGATTTTTGCACTAGTGACAATATGAAAGGAAATCTTAAAACTAGCTGAAACAGTCCTATGGGTTCTTGAGAACATCTAGTAAGACCGCCTGAAGGTTGTTGGGTGGGAAGGCAACAGCAGATGTTTCATGTGACCTGAGTAGCACATGTTCTTGTGGTCAATAAACCTTGATATTTGGAAATGGCCTTAGTGGGTAAACATTTGGAAATGCGTTGATACCTGCTTAAACTCTAATATTTTCCTGATGCTTTATTGATGCTTCCTCTAGAGTTTTCTCAGAGCAGGTTGTAGTAAAGCATTAGTGGCTGGTCAAATTAATTTTCCATCATCACTTTCTACGTGACTACGAAATGGACAAGAAATGCAGTTTCTTCGAGTGTAGTTCTGGCCATCCATCATCCAGTCATGTGCTATCCATTCAGTAGAGCAGTGACTCTGGTCTGGACTGTTTATTCCAAACGTACAAGGCGATTCTCTAATGAGTGACATTATCTGAATAATAATCTTCCAAATGTCCTTTTACATGAATCATGATGCAGGCTCATAAACAAGGATGTGAGTGTGATGGGTGCGGCCTGTGAAAGTCCAGCTTGTTGGATTAACACATATGTACACAAATGTTAATGATAAAGTACAGTGTAAGTCAAAGGAATTAAGTTTAACCTGAATTTCCATGTGCTTCATTTATCTTTTTTGTTCTGATAACCTGCACAACGAGTAGTACAGTAGGAGTAGGATATTCCATCCCTCATCCGCAGCATTAGTCCTACCCTTGTAGGAGCGAGGTGGAAAATCATATTTCATTATTTTACATGACTGTATATATATATATATATATATATATATATATATATATATATATATATATATATATATATATATATATATATATATATATATATATATTTGCCTACAGTGGCTATGACTAAGTGACATCCTACTGACTCTTCCGCCAAATTATGGAATGTTTTCACTTCAATGAGAAATGAAAAAGAAAAACAAGAGGAGAGTAGAGAGACAGAAGCAGCAACTCGTGAATCGAAATACAGCTTGCTGATAAAACTTTCAAGGCGATATCAGTGAAATTCTTGATGCAGGGCAATCTTACTCAGCAGAAAGGGATTGTATATCAGGAATACAGAGAACATAACAAATGGTTTCGGTATAATGCTATAATGCTACGCTGTAGAATCAGTCCAGAGTATCGAATTTTTGAATAATTCAAACATCTCTAATTTCTTTTAAGCCTGGAATCTACTGAGAGATGCTCTCGGGTGAAATGATATGCAGAAGATGGGCTGGTAATTAAGGACTGGATGTAGAGTTACAATAAGGACTGAGGCTTAGAATATCATGTCTGAAACCCTGATTAAAAAATATTAAGGCTGGAATTTTAACTATAACGTATGACAGATTCATATACTCTTTTTTGCTGTAGGGGAAGAGTGAGCAATTAATTATATTAGTGCGAGAAGTGATACATTATATCTTTAATCGTGGCTTGTGGCCATAGTCTTATCTGTACGCAGTGGATTGGAAGTTGAAGCTGCCTTTTTTTCAACAGTTCACAAGCCATCTTTCGGAGGTTACCGTGGGAGCTGAAGGACGTATGTACGAGAATAACCGTACAGCTGAATTGCACGAATATATTAGTGTTGCTGCCTCTAGTAGTAGTAGTAGTAGTAGGGCAACCCTGGACAACTGCAGGCGAGCAATCGCCCCTGCAGGACAATCACTTGCAGTGAGCCTATGCTCTCCTGCCACAGTTGGCGCCTCGCTACAGCGAGCTGCGGGAAAGTGTGAAGATTTTGTTCCTGGATGGTCGCCACATTTACGTCTATCCATGCAGTTAACTGGGGCACCATAGTAAGTTTCACACCACCCCAGTATTTGGTATGTGACTACCACCCAGCATTGTTAATGGTTCTTTGGGTTACAGGAAACCATTTTGCTTGTCATTCGGTGTAGAGTCACCTAAGAAAGAACTGCCTCTGGTAAATCGCATATCTGTAGAGTGACATAATTTATTTGTTTACAGAGTTGCTCATAGCTGTTAAGAATATCTGTTGTCTGTGCATTTGTCTCCTCGTGGCGGATGGGTCAAGTTTAATGTGCTGTTGTTGCAATAGACAGAAAAGTGGTGAGAAGGTGTGGATTAGTGGTTTTTGTGTGCCCACCATGAAAGGGCGGCCATGGATTTATAGTGATTAGAAAAACAATACCCAGGGTAGCCCTGATGATAATGGACTTGATGCAATACTGAGACGAGGAGAAACAGACTGGAGAAAGTCAGTGGAGGAGGAGCTGAGGAGACAAATAGCCTTTGACTCTATCCTGCTGACACCTCTGTGTGGTAAGCTACCCCACAGTGCTCAAGGAACGTGTACTTGTATACGAATAAATACTTGTGCATATAAGGAAACGCATCATGACTTCACACTGAGCCAAGAGTAAAAATAGTGTTTATATATATATATATATATATATATATATATATATATATATATATAATAATAATAATAATAATGGATAAAAGGGGACTTGAAACAAAGAAATAAAAACAACACAATCAGACATATATATATAAAAAAAAAAACACTCTCAAGCAATCTCCGTGTTAGGAATGGGCGTTGTTAGTGATGGTGAAAACTATGGCGGTGATGGTAAATGCTGCGATGACGTTTTGGGTATGTTGGTGGTAGTACTGGAAGTGGTGAAGGTTTAGTGGTGGTGGTGGTGGCAGACTGTGGTGATGGTAGTGGTGAGGGCTGTCGTAAGGGGGCTGTGGTGATGGTAGTGGTGGGGGATGTGGTGGTAGGAGCTGTGGTGGTGGTAATGAGTTGGGCTTTGGTACTGCTGAACATTGTGGTGGCAGTGAAGATTGCTGTGGTGGTTGTACTGAGGGCTTTGGTGGTTATGGTGGCAGCGAGGACTATGACGGCCATGGTGTTCATGAAGGATGTGTTGTTAATGGTGGTGGTGGTGATGGCTGTGTGGTGGACATGGCAGTAATACCTATGGTGATGGTGGAGACAAGGGTGATGGTGGAAGTGGTGTTTCTGGTGACTGGTGGTGATGGTGGTGACACAGATGGTAACGGAATATCATGGTTATGGTTGTGATGGTAGTGTTACTGGTGGGGCTTGGCTGTGGAATATGCCATTTCAACAATATAATGTTCTAATATACATTTTTTTCCCTGTGGGTGAATGTTCATCCAAACCCTCACAAGAACCACACTCACAAATGATTCACAACCTCCCCATCAAAAATCGTGTATAAAAGCCTTTTTTTGAGCTAATTCCGATTTTTTTTTTTTAAACATGGGTCTCACACACCTACGCATCATATCATCACTATTACCCAGCTTCATACTGGATACATTGTTGGGCTACATAGTTCAGATGTGGTGTGATGGTATTAATAGGTGCGTTTGTATGTCATGTGCGACGGAATAGTGGATGATCAGTAAAGACTCTTTTAACAAGAAAGTATATCTTCAAACCATTCTCTGCCTCAGTCTGGTATTTATCTCGCGAACCATTCTCTGCTCTAGTCTGCTGTCTGTCTCGCGTCCTTTCGGTCAGCAGTCCAGCACTCTACCCAGTACTTAGGACATCAGTTTCTCGTTAACATGGTAATAATCCAACATAGTTAATGATTTCTACATGTACAATGAATCTTTTCGTTGTTATGTGATGACAAGTATCATCCACTCACTTCATGTAGGCTGTCCTCTTCTTCCTTCACCTTTATCATTCTTTTTCTGTGTCTGTGCCCCATCCCCTTCCTATTTCTCCCATCCTTCCTGTCACTTTTTATTACTATTCTTTCCACTTCAAGTGACTCTACATTGTGTTACAAGCCAACTGTTTTCCTGAAACCCATAGCACTTACAAAGGAGGATGGTAACCATATATCCAACTAAAGGGGTTATGTGGAGCCTAATATGGTACTTCTGTTAACTGGGTGGAGAGATGAACTGCGGCGTCCATCCGAGATCTAAACCTCCACACTACCCCACGCTTCGCTGTGGCGGGGAATTGTCTGACGCATGGAACCATCCATTTACTGCAAGGGAAGTCCATGCAGCTGTGGTTGCCTGTCTGCTGCTGTTTCATTTGTTCGTCCAGACAGACCGGGGTTACTCAGTATCAACAACAACTCCGTGTAAAGAAGCCCTTTGGGTTATACTCCAGCAAGATGGTGAGCAGCCAACCTTCAACAAGATTTATGTGCAACAAAAATCTGGCATATATAGTGATTAGTATGATATTTAACAGGTTTACAGTGGCAAAAATTCCTATACACATTTTTTTTGTTTTGTTTTTGTTTTAGAGTGATACTGGAGCACAGGCCTGGGTGTGGTGAGGCTGGGATGTGATTCTGGTCAAGGTCGCTCATGTAGACGCAATCCAGACATATCCAGTTGGTTGACCGGTGGTTTACATGACATGCTTATGTGTAGTTGCAGTTGATACTTTTTTGTACATATGAAAATCAGTTCAGAACTAACCCAGGCCTTGTTGATCTAACCAGTTGCACCAATGTTTGTTTGAGGTCTGCTGAATAGTTCACAACTTCAATAGTATGTAAGAAATAGTGATCAGGACTGAACTATTATTCTTAAAAGCTATACAGAGAATATTTTGCTACAGTGAACTACTGTAGTACTGATGCAATTATTGAGAACAGTTACAGAAGGATATTAATTACATATTTTGAAATAATGAAATTCTCTCAATACCATCATGATGGAGTCAATATTAATATAGATACATATTGAGGCACTTGCTATAAACAAATCAGTGTAACATCTATAGTATTTCGCACCGATGAACTTTGGACTACCATGATAAACACTAACATGATTCTGTGATTAACTAGGCACTTATTCCACAAGCGACTCTATTGAAAATAATAATAAATCATGATTAAGAAATTAATTTTCATGTGGAAAATATACTGTATATATATATTTTTACGAAGTAGCATGTATTACAAATAACATAGTTTATTGACTCCACCAGCCACTGCCACTGAGACCACACGAATCATTTGCGGTGACCTTCCCATCCAGCAACAGTGAGATGATTTTTCTCAATATCTCCAGTACCTAACCAACAGCTCACTACAAACAGATTCAAGGCTTCCTTCTAAGCTGTCAGTACATCTACCTGAACTAAAAAAGCCAGCTATAGGTCTTCTCTTCCCTTTCATTTTTATTTATAACACACAAACTGAAGGTCAACGGCCACCAACAGCTAGAGAGAAAAAACGGGAGGTGAGGAAATAGGGTGGAGGTGAGGGCGGGTGAGGGTATATATTAGAAGCTGAGTGACCGCAGAGGCAGTTAAGTCTTGACATAGCTACATCCCACAATGAACACTAAGGTACAGCTAGAATTTTGGTCTTTTTAAAACATTTTGTGTGTCCACTTTATGATCTAACACTGCCGGTAGGACATGTTAATATTTGTTGGAGAAAACAGCATTTGGATCGTAATTTTTCTTCATGGAAACATTTCATAATACTATTAGCAACTCGAATATAATAAAATACGTTTAGAAATTCATCTTTTAAACAATGATCCTCGTGTATAATTTAACAGTATAACATTCCATTTCTCCATCTTCAGATCATCATCCTGCTGGGCCTGGCAGCCCTGGTGGCCGCTGACAGTGACGAATCCCGTGGCTACGGTGACTCTGGGGTGAGTGACAGTGGCAGTTTACCTACGTTGAGGTTGACAATTTTCCGAGTGTTAAAATGGGCAGTTCATTGGATTCTGTTTGGTATCGTGGACTATGATGGCCCTCTTAATGGACCTACCCAGTATCATCCGTCTTTTCACAAGTATTATGTTAACCATAAACTGTTATGACAGTCTTTGTTTGCTTTATCTCATGAACGATAAGTGGTAGAGAAAGCGATCGGTGTATTTGAAGCTTACGAGTGCAATGTATCAGCTGTAAGACATTCGCGACTTCTATGTTTGGTCCAAAAATGGTCGTCATTTCATTGTTAATCCTCCAACAGTCCTTCGAGTCCAGTGAGGCCCAGTACAACTTCCAGTGGGCCGTGGATGACGACTCTTCCGAGAACCACTACGGCCACCAGGAGGCCCGCGACGGTGACGACACCCAGGGGTCGTACTACGTGCTGCTTCCCGACGGTCGCCGCCAGACGGTGACCTACTACGTGGACGGTGACGATGGCTACATTGCTGACGTCAAGTACTCGGGTGAGGCCTCCTTCGACTCCGGATCCTTCGAGTCCCGTGAGGCTCCCCGCCGATATTATGACTCCAACGAGTCCAAGTAAATACAGGGATTGTCCGACATCTCTTCAGTTCAAAGTCTAATTATTTATTGTTCCAATGTTTGCCAGTATTTATTAAATGTTACGAGCAGAATATATGGTAGTATTAATCGAAGCCCTTCACATTTTTATTTTTAACTGTTTTATTTCTCATATATATTTGTAAACGTGTTTAATTTTTTTTATACCAACACAGAGAAAAAACGTTGTGTTAAGGTCAACACAGTACCATCAAACTATATAGCTAATACTTTTTCCCATGGTGTTCCATCTGTCTATCTATCCATCTATCTATCTCTCTATCTGTCTATCTTTCTAACTATCTACACACACACACACACACACACACACACACACACACACACACGTATCTATCTATCTACCTATATATATATATATATATATATATATATATATATATATATAAAAAAAGAAAGGTAACTGATAATAAATGGTAAGCATACCGGTACCGAGATGATCGTTATTTTAATTATCATAGGCCTGGAACACTCTACTGTGATTCGATGGCCTGTCTCCTCTTTCTTAACCCATTAGTGGCCAAAGTTCCTGTGAGCGGGATTTTGCTGGACGGGTCCTAAGCGTACCGCCCTTCTCCTATCGGCTCATAGTCGCGAAGCTCATAGGTCCCTACCCCGGGGTTCCCTTCTTTATTAAACTTTGAAAATGCCCAGTTCTGTCCATTATATTGGACGCTGGCCACCAGTGGGCTAACTCTGTCTTTTTGATAGTAAACATGATCGACTGAATGTCATAATTATTTAACTTTCGTCCTTTTTTTTCCTTTTCTCATCCTATTTTCGAGTTAAAAGTTCGTTATTCATTATTGCCTATGGTTACTGATTAGATAACTAGCAATGAGTATGTACAGTACATCTATGCTTCATCAACAAACACTTGAGCGTTATGCAGTTTTTTCCACAAGGCGTGAGACTCGTACATTTCAGGTACTAACTGGAAGGACAGTAAAAAACAAAATCTGCGCCTCTGGGTCACTGTGTTACGTTCACTCCACAGGATTACTAATGTCACGCTCGCCATTCTCATTCAGTGTCGCATCAACACTGTATACGGCAAAAGATATCTTCATAAGCTCACCACCACCTCTCAGAGTTCCTTCACCAGTTGTATAGAATGCTAAGAACGTAACTTTCTTTCACAGGCGTTGACGTTTAGCATTATATCTAGACATTCGATCTTGTAATCCCAAAGATATCTTGGTGCCATTTCCCTAGCCTGCATTACAATATTACATGCATTATCTTACCACTACCCTATGCCTGGAGTCAGTAAAAATCTTTATCTTACAGGGAGTCAGTTTTAGGAGATGCTTGAAACTAAACATCTGTCTGCTTACAAGATTTTAGTAATAACCAATCAAAAGTAAAGCTGACAGGATGATCTGTTCCTTTCGTTCACTGTTCACCCTAAGATGAATACAGTTTATCATCTTAAATGAAACTGAAAAACTCTTGATCACAAATGCCTTTCTTTGATATTTGGAGACAGGCCCAACGATAGAGAAAGTTTGTATCTGAGAGTTCTTTCGCTTAGACGATGAAATTTTCTCATAAAATCACAAAGTATTTAGTGGCCCAATTGAAGACCCACTTGGATTCTGTACAACCGCCACGTAAACGATTCTTGATTTACATCGTTACGTAATCCATATAGCCATGTTATTAGCCACTTCAGTATGATGACGCAACACTCATTCCTTCTCTTGATAGACTAAAATATTCACTTCACGGAAACCTCTTGGACTGAAGGGTTAAGAGAAAAATTCCATTATTTCTTTTTTTATACTGACGTCCATTCTATTTGCTTCTTGTCATCGTCACATTTGTTGTAGGAAAGATTAGTTGTTTGTGATGCAAGATTAGAAAGAGACGTGTAATATAACAACCATTAGATTAATTGTCTTACACCAATATTAAAGTACACACACACACACACACACTTAAACATAAAAAAAACTAGATGAGAGAGAGAGAGAGAGAGAGAGAGAGAGAGAGAGAGAGAGAGAGAGAGAGAGAGAGAGAGAGAGAGAGAGAGAGAGAGAGAGAGAGAGAGAGAGAGAGAGAGAGAGAGAGAGAGAGAGAGAGAGAGAATGCTCACCTAAGTTCATATTTTGTTTATCTTGGAGAGTGAGAAAGCATTTACATTTAGCGATGCGAAATATGTAGAAACGAGAGAGTTGAGCAATATACAGCCTAATATCAAGGCGAAACATGCAAATAAATCACTAAGGAAAAAGTGCTACGATTCCTCCTCATTCACCTAGATTACTTTCCTCAGTTTTGTTTTGTCAAGCCTTTTGCAGTACCACTACCAACAGTGTTTTTGAGTCTGAAACACATCATGTATATCAATATTACAGTAAACAAGATTGATTCACCAGACACATATAACGATAGTGTGAACTGCCAAATAAATGTAGTAGAGACATTTTGACCTAAATGTCCACACATCTTTAAGTCCCCCAGTGGAAATCTAGTAAGTGAGCCACGAGGAAAAGCCAACCTTCTTGTTGACATTTTTTCAACAAAACCCTAAATTCAGAAAATCATAATATTCCTGTACTTGATTTTGATTCCCCTCAAATACCTCCTTTCATGATTCACACCAGATACGTACAAGCCGTATTACAGAATCTATCAGCAGACAAAGCCACTGGTCCAGATGAAATTCCTTCAATAGTACTTAAAAATTGCTCCTCAGTGTTGGCTCCTGTATTAGCAAAATTTTTCCGCTTATGCATCCGTACCTCAATCTTTCCAGCCCCTTAGAAAGAAGCAAATATCTATCCTGTTCCTAAAAAGGGGGCAACTTCTGATCCATCAAACTATAGACCAATTGCAATAACTTCTGTTCTCGGTAAAGTTTTTGAGACACTAATTAACAGACACATAGTCAAGCATCTAGAAATCAATAAATTGCTCAATGATCGGCAGTATGGATTTAGACAGGAACGTTCAACTGTAGATATTCTTTGCCTTCTTACCCATCAGATTAACAAAACAATAGACCAACATGGTGAAACACACACAATAGCACTTGATATTTCAAAAGCATTTGACAGAGTATGGCACCAGGCCTTATTGTCTAAGATGTCACACTATGGCCTTGCATCATTGGTTCCTCTAATTTCTTCTTACCTTCATAGTAGAAAAATACGGGTCATGGTAGATGGAATTTATTCTCAGTTTCATTCCATAAATGCTGGCGTACCTCAGGGATCAGTTTTGGCGTCAACCCTCTTTCTCATTCATATAAATGACCTCCTATCTGTCACGCACAACCCAATACACTCTTATGCTGATGACTCGACCCTTCATAGTTCTTTCACATGTAGTACCTCCTTTACACAATTTGATATTATTAACTCCCAAATAAACACAGCAATTTCTCTGAACCAGGACCTTTCTCAAATTAATCAATGGGGACAAAAAAAATCTGGTCTCATTTAATGCTCAGAAAACTAAATACATTAATTTCTCCAATAGAAAGAGTCCCTCAGACTCTCACATAATTTTAAATGATGTCAGTATTCCCACATCCACTACAACTGATATCCTAGGTGTTACTCTAAACCCCAGCCTAAGCTGGACAGCTTATGTTAAATCCCTTGCTGAAAATGCTTCTAAAAAACTGGGACTTATGTACAGAGTGCGTGAGTTCTTCACTGACTAGCAGATGGCCACAATATACAAAAATCATGTGCGTTCTCAGGTCGAATACTGTTCACCACTGTGGAGTGGATGTGGAACGGTTGCATTGAGGCAGTTGGACAAAATTCAAAATAAAGCCATTAGATTAATCAATAACCCTGCCATAACGCAGGACCTTCGTCTGTTATCAGTACGTCGAGATGTTGCTTCTTTAGCGCTATTTTATCGATATTTTTACCGTAAGTGCTCTAACGAACTGGCTTCAATTGTGCCTCCCTTCACATTTTTTCCCGAAATACTCGGGCAGCTGGGAGCGTCCATGAACTCACACTCTCTCCCCCACAATGCAGAACCTCTGCTTATCAAAATTCGCTTATCCCCAGAACTACTACTCTCTGGAATTCACTTCCTGGGAGTTGCCTCCCACATACATTTAATCCTCTCGATTTTAAATCCAATTGTTATAAGTATTTTATGAATGGAGGATGCCTTTAGGCACATGGACTTATTTTTTTTCCTTTGATTTTCCTTCCTCCATTCATTATCAAAAAAAAAAAAAAAAAGTGATTACATGATAAGAAGATGGTTACCCTGAAGGGGATGATGCTCCAGAACTGATTTAAACCGCAGGGGTGGTTTGTTCCATAAATCGTGTAGCTGGACACCAGTGTGACGTGTGTCAATCTCCCTTTGTCTGTGTGTAGTGGCACCTTTCCAAGAAGAGAAGTTATGTTAGCTTCTAACCTACAATTAATGTTAATATATGAATTATGGCCAACTGACTGTAATTCTCCTGGATGACTGTTCTCCACGTTTTGGAGATGAACTTCCATGAAACTGACGCATTACAGGGGTGGGCTCAACCTCAAAGGGAGTCAGTTCATTTAAAGTGGGCTGACACCTTGGGAGACCATGTTGCTATTTACTCATATCCAACAGATACTGGTCATTAACGAAGGCGATTGTTAGTAGGTATCAAGAATTCTCGTGGCGTGACTGAAAGGTACGTGGACTCACAGGAACCGCTGGTAACTTTAGCTGACATTCCTTAATGTTCATATTATCAGAATGTTACTTATTAAAGCACATGGTAAGTTTTTTCTTGCAGCGAAGTCGAGAGGTCTATAAGTGGTGCACCTGGAGGATAAGTATTTTTTCTCCTTGGATGAAAGTTCGACTATCTGTTCTTGGAGAGCTCTGATCTATTTTCTTATGAAGCACAAAGTTGCTCAGTTAGAAGTTTTAAGCTGGTTTAACTTGTTAGCTGTTGCGTCATGTGACGCATCAGGTGACTATTAGGCGATTTTCAATTTCGGCTCCAAAGAGGCATTTCCGCGACCTTCGAATACCTGTTCTTAGAGAGCTGGGAGAGAATTTCTTACGAAAAAAAAAAAAATGAAAAGCTCAGCTTGAATTTTTGAGTTGATTTAACATGTCGGCTCTTGGGTCAGTTGACGCATCAACTGATTTTATGGCAAGTTTCAATTTCGGCTGTAAGGAGGCGTTATAGCGACTTTTTAAATGAAATTCAAAGTTAGCTTAAAAATTTGAGTTAATTTGTCACATCAGCTGTTGCATCAGCTATTTGTTTTTCTTTGTAATATTCAATTCTGGCCATAAGGAGCCTTTTAATAAAGCAATATCACATACTCTATGAGTTTCAAAGACAGAAACTTTTAAATATTGGCCGCAATAGATTAGCATCAGGTCTATGAAGAAAGTCTCCTTGTTGAAGAGAACCTGTTGATCGTGCAGTAATGCCGGAGATGAGTGCGACATGTAACAGCAGACTGATTTAGTCTGCCCAACACCTAAGTTCCAACAGGAAAAAAAAAAAAATTACAGTCTTCTACGTCTGAAGTGTTGGTCTACGGAAGCGACTGTTTGTCACATTTTACCATTAATCTCTTCAATATAATGACATCCCGTTTATTTTCTCATTATAGTAGAACTTTATATTAAAAGCAATGAAATCTCTCTCACTGAAAAGGCTCAACTGGGAGACAATTTGGTCTTATAGATGTTATGAAGCTACGCGAGTTAAGATGTAGGCCTACCTATCAGGTGGACCAAGGATTCCAAGAGCTTGAATGGCGTGTGTGTGTGTGTGTGTGTGTGTGTGTGTTTTGACACACTGCTAGACATGTATATGTAAAAGAAAACAGTGATTAGGAACTAATTTATAAATGATATTAATTTAAGCTGTGGCTGTTATCTGAATACTTTGGAATGTATGTTACAGTCAATGATTATTATGCTACGCAGACCAAAAACCATATAATTTGTTGTTGGGTGGTAAATATCCTTTGTTAAAAAAAAAAAAAAAACGCTAAAATAAAGAAGCAGACGAGGCTATGTGAGCAAGAAATGGAGAATGAGAGTGTGAGGAAGTCGCATACATACAACTATATACATTGCTGATAACATTTAATAAATATGTGCAATAACTATCGGTCAATAAATAATTGTATTTTAAAATGACGAGAAGCAGGACAAGCCTTGGATTCACTTGGATTCGTTGGAGTCAAAGTATCGGCGGGGGGCCTCGTAGGATGACTCGTAGGATCCGGACTCGAAGGAGGCCTCACCCGAGTACTTGACGTCAGCAATGTAGCCATCGTCACCGTCCACGTGGTAGGTCACCGTCTGGCGGCGACCGTCGGGAAGCAGCACGTAGTACGACCCCTGGGTGTTGTCACCGTCGCGGGCCTCCTGGTGGCCGTAGTGGTTCTCGGATGATTCGTCATCCACGGCCCAGTTGAACTCGTACTGGGCCTCGCTGGACTCGAAGGACTGTTGGAGGATTCATAATACATGGACTGATCATCTTCGTACCAAGTATAGAAGTCATTAGCCTAACAGGTGATATGCTGTATACATCAAATATACTGATCGTTTTTTCTAACACCTTTTCTTTATTGAGATAAACCAGACACTGTCATACCACTTTATGAATGCAATGAAAGTAATGAAAAGCAGGAAGATACGAGTAAGTTCATTGCTATGACAATCATAGTTTATGAAAGCAAACAAAATAGAATGAATTCTGCGTTTAGTAAACGGGATTTTTTTTAACTTCAACATAGGTAAACTGCCCCTCTGACTCACCCCGGAGTCACCGTAGCCACGGGATTCGTCGCTGTCGGCAGCAGCCAGGGCAGCCAGGCCCAGCAGGATGAGGATCTGAGGATGGAGAAAGGGAATGTCAGGCTAAGTGCGTATGTGTTGGTTATTGTATTAAAAGATTTTTTATTTTTTGCCTTATCACTTAATTAATCGATTTTCTATTGTTTACGTATGGCCGGACTTTCCTTATGAATGTAAGCTTTTCACTTCATGAGTCATTCAGTCCTTTGCTAATGGTTTATCACCATGTCCTACCAACACTGCTGTGTCACACAAAAGGTACCCTTTGTCTCTTGCCAAAAATACAATACTTCAGCAATACCTTAGTGTTCATTGTTGAGCGTAGCTGGCTGAAGACTTAACGTCCTAGACCACCGCTCTGGAATTATATATCCTCACCAGCCCTCACCTCCGCCCTATTTCCTCATCTCCCGTTTTTCCTTTCTATCTCTGGCCCCCACTGACCTTGGTTTTATATTAGTATTTCATAAACAACAATGAAATGGAAAAGATGGCCGAAAGTTGGCTTTGTAGTTAATATGAAATTTATTGAGAGCTGTTGATGTCATCTTGACTTTTGAGAGCACGTTGATGGAACGTCTCAAGGATACTGGACGGGAGAGCAACCGCAAATGTTTCATCTGACCTATGTATCCATAGCTCATGGGGTAAATATGCCACGACTTTTGAACTCACAGTGATTCGTAAACAATTAGGAATGCGATATTATCTATACGAACTAGTATTTCGTGCATGATTTAGCGAATAATTCGCATACAGCCGAAGGAAGAACAAGTTGTTCTACCTACCACTGAGAACGGTAAGAAGTGCAGTTTCTTCGAAAGTACTTCCAGTTATCTATCATCTAACACTCTATTGCCGAATCATGAGCGTAGGGACCTGATGCATGGTTGTTCATCCCAGACATGCTAGGCGAGTCCCCACTGCACCCATAAAGAAGCCCCAAGATTTCCTTGACTTGAATCATAATACTGACATAGTTTAATGTGTGTGTGTGTGTGTGTGTGTGTGTGTGTGTGTGTGTGTGTGTGTGTGTGGTAGTTTTGTACCCTTCTGCTTTCTGACTACATGTCATGTATATACAGTACATATTAAGTTTTCACGTATTTTTGTGGGTCGTTATGTTTTCTTCTTATAACCTGCACTTCGAGTAGCACAAAACCATAATGAGCTACAAACATATCATTTATTAGGAGTGATTGCTTCTTGATGGTAATACATGTATATATATATATATATATATATATATATATATATATATATATAAAATTAAACTCACTAGTTCTTTGAATTAAAATATTCACCTGCAGGATCAGTCATATCATTGTGGAGGCGAGAGGGTGAATGATAACTGTATGTTTTTTTAGTTTACATTATTTTATATTCTTTTCTATATTATCACTGAATGATAAAGTAGCCTACTGAACTGATCCTCAAGCATACTGCTTCTAACTCTCATTATTTTTAGTGGGAAGAGAAAGAAAATTATGAAAGAGGATCGAGAACACCAGAGGCGAAAAATATGCTACTCAGAGAACAAATAACCTCTAAAAAACGACTTCAAAACGTTACCGCTTACGTTCGGAATTGGCCTACACAGCGCCTCCCTCAGCAACACAGTATATTTTTCATCAAAACAACAAAACAGACATTGCTAAGAATAGTATTACGTTACTCTCTCAGATCCAAAGAACTAATTTTCGAATAATTCAGACATGTCTCATTTTTATATTAAGTTCGTGACCCACAGAAAAAATGTCATGTTGAGGTTATTTGGAAATATAAGACCTGGCAGCAGGATTCACTCAAACATCAGGATTTGAAGTATCGTAATAAATTTATCCTAGCTTAAAAATAAATTATATTAACTATCTTTGATGGGAGATTTTCATGTTTTCGTGGCTGCGTCGGAAGTGTAAGAACTGCACCTTTAAGGAGGTGCTTGGCTGACATGTAATACATATATATTTTTACTGTATCATAATGGCTTTGATAAAATCGCTTACTTTCATAATGTTTGTGAGTATCTTTGGCTACGACATTTTTTATGGATGTCCTTACAAAATGTTGTCTGTGTATTTGTTTACTTGTGGAGGGAGGGACTAGTTTAATACTCCTTTGTTGGAACAGAATTTGTCTGGTGAGAAAAGGGGAGAAAGCGTGAGCATCAGCGGATACAGTGTGCCCACCATAAAAGGATGGCTAAGCAGGCATGGAGTTAAGGAAAGAAATAAGTGTCCAGGATATAGCAGTGGTGATGAGCATGATGCAGTCTGTATGGTGAAGAGGCGAATCACTGAGGAGATTAAGTGAAGACAGAGCCGATGAGACAAAAAGGCCTTTGACTCCACCACGTTGTAATCCACTCTACTTATAGGAGCTATATGTTGTGTGTAAATATTACACAATTGCAGATGTAATGCATATGTATGTATGTATCTTAAATCCTTATAACTTCACATCCTGCCCAACGATGTAGTGAAAAACGTTAATATATCACCCATCAGAAATAATATCCGAGATGAACTAACCGCCTGAGTGCTTGGAATGGTAGAGTAAGATCGCGCAAACATACCAATGACCTTCGCTTCCTTCCTATAATTGTTCACAGTTTTATATAGATCCCGCTAATTCGACGCCACCGGCACAGACACTGCAGGGCGCCGTTCAATGGCAGCGACTATTGAAGGGCTGAAAATACAAATACAATGCCAAAAAAAAGAAAAAGAAAAAAACATCACAAGACTAAGCACCGTGTGGGGATGGATAGAGTTAGTAATGTGGTAAAGAGTAGTGGTGATGACTGGTGTAGTGATGAGTGTGAGGGCTATGGTGGTGGTGACAATGGTGGTGTTTCTGATGATACTGTGTAGATAGTGGTGGTGGTGATGAGGTCTGTGGTGATGATGAGGGTTGTGGTGATGGAGGCTGTGGTAGTAGTAGCAGTGAGGACTACATTGTTGATAGCGAAGTCTGGAGTGGCTGTGGTGTGAGCTGAGGTGAAGGCTATGGTAGTTTTGGTGAAGCGTGTTGTGACTGTGGTGTAGGTTATTGCTGTTGTTATTGCTGTGATCGTAAGCGCACTGATGGTGATTGTGGTGACGTGAGGGTTGTGATGGCCGTGGCGATGAGAGCTCTGATGGTTGTGGTAATGAGTGTGGTGGTGGTGATGAGGGATTAATATTGGTTGTGGCTGAGGTGCTGGTGATGAGAGCTGTGATGGTGGTGGTCACAAGCTTTGTGGTGGCTGTGGTTATGAAGAAGGGTGTGGTGTTGGTGAGTGCTTATTGGTAGTAGTGGTGATGATGCGGTGGTGGTGGTGGTAGTGAGGGCTGCGGTAGTGTTGTTGAAGGCTGTGGTGATGGTGGTGACAATGGTATACAGCTTCTTGATGGTGGTGATGGCAGTGTGTGGGATGGTTTGCGTGGTGAGGAATCTGTTTATGATTGTAGCAGTGATGGTGGTGGTGGTGGTGCAGGTGGTGGTGATGTTGGTGCAGGTAGTGGGTGATGAGGGAGCTGCTGACAGTGGTTGTGGTAGTGGCGAAGGCTGTGGTGAAGATGATGAAGAGTCTTTTGATAGTGGTGATGATGGTAGTGGTGAGGGTTGCAGTGGTGGTAGGTGTTGAGATGATGGTGGTAAAGGTTCTTGTTGTGGTGGTCGTGTTGTGATGGTGTTAGTAGAGACAGTGTGGTGGTGGTGAGATTGTGGTCGTGATGGTAATGACGATAGTAGTTGTGGTGGTAATGGTGAAGGTGCTAATGGTGGTAACTGGGATGGTGGTGGTCTGGTAGTGGTTTTAGTGGCAGCGGGGAAGACTGTGGTGGCTATAGTTGTAGTGAAGGAATATTGTGGCTGCATGACAGCTGTTGTAGTAGTGGTGGTGGTGGTAATGGTCAGACTTCTCTGGAGTAGTAATGAGGGACTTGAAACGATATGCAGTCGTAAACTACATAAAATTTATATCAGTTTATCTATATATTTATCCATAAACATTATCTGTCTATATACATATCTGTCTGTCTGTCTGTCTGTCTGTCTGAACCCCCCTACATGAATAGTTTTCAGTAGTGATTCAAACTCACTCCGACTGAAAATCCCGCTTCAGGCTTGTGGGAGGTTGTATTTTTTTCTTTTTTCTTTTTCTCTTCTTATTTTTCTTGTTCTTTCTTTTTTTTTTTTTTTGGTACCACACAATCTCACACATCACAACATCATCAATGTTACCCAGTATCATACTGATTACATTGTTGGGCTATTTCATTCACGAATGGTGTAATAGTAATAGTAGTGTTTTTTTAACCTCCACCTGACGAAGTCAGAGGAAGGTATTGCTATCACTGGGACCAACAAGAATGGATGGCGTAAAGATTTCATTTCCGGAGCAAATATCAGAAAGTAACAATAAAGTCAAGAAATTTCACATAGTTATGTGTCTTATAGTGATCTAGTGCCTTTTGATTGGGAGAATGTAGTGTCTTAAGTAGTTATTTTGAAAATGAAATATATATATATATATATATATATATATATATATATATATATATATATATATATATATATATATATATATATATATATATCAGAGATTTCAATGCGACCTGCACAAGGAATCGGAATCCAGAACTTAGAAAGTATTTACTACAGAGTCATGAAATTTCACATACTGTAGTTATGTGTCTTATAGTGAACTGTGCCTTTTGATAGGTAGAATGCTGTGTATTAAGTAGCTTTTTTGAAAATTATCTATCTATATACTTAGGCTGCTTCCCCCAAAATAAGGAGGTAGCCGAGACAGGACGACATACTCCCAATTTACTCATCCACACACACACATTCATTGGCATCTTAGCTCCAAAGGCTAAGAAAGTAACGAAAAGTAAGAAAATATAATTCTTCGCAGAGATTTTAATGCGACCTGCTGTCTCTGTGTTATATAGAGGGGGTGGGGGAGGGGTGAGGGCCATTATGCCCTTGGTTAGGTGTGCAGGGAGGTGGAGAGTATGTGCTTAGTCAGGTGGAGAGTTGCATCAGCGTAGCATTGCCTATGTTTTTATATGACGGCGGGTATAGTGGAAGATCCGTCTATTTTTCGTGAAAAAAAAAAAAAAAAAAAGATCCTCAAACAATTCTCAGTCCGAGACTGTTGTCTATCTTGCCTCCCTTTGGTCAGTAGTCAGTACTCTATCCAGCATAACACCATTTCATTCACTGGTAACACGTCATCATTCAACATTATCAATGGCTTCTCAAGTACAAGGAATCACTTGGTTTTTGACTGTAAACTCGCCAACTGGGTTCCTGTACAACATGTGAATGGATGGCGAGCATGCCAACATATGGCAGTTCCATGTATGATATAACATGATTACTTTACAACTGGAGTGATATACAGTGAGACGACTTTCTCTGTATTTTTTTAGACTGATACTGAAGCACAGGCCTGGGTGTGGTGAGGCTGGGCTGTGGTTCTGGTCAAGGTCGTCCATGTGGAGGGAGTCAAGCCGTATATTCCCATCCAGCTGACCGATGGTTTATATGACATGCGTATGTACAATGGCAGGCACTTGTTTTTTTTTTTTTTTTTTTTTTTTATGCGAGGAAGAAGGAACCAAAGGCCATGAGCCCGCAGTAACAGTTCCCTCCAAGAGAAAAACAAAATACAATAGAGAGCCAAATTCAAGATCCGATCATTTTGAGATGCCTGGACACACTACGTTTGAAAGACTGGAGATCATAGGCAGCAGGAAATACAGACAGAGGGAGACAGTTCCAGAGCTGACCTGTTGCATAAATGAAAGACTGGGAGTAACGGTTAACTCTTGCATTAGAGAGTTGGACAGAAAAGGGATGAGAGTTTGCTTCGAGACGGGTGCTACGCGCCCGTCGTAGAGGTGGAGGAATGCAAGCAGACAGTTCAGAGGAGCAGTGACCATTAAAGTAGCGATAGAAAAGAGATAAAGATGCAACAGTGCGGCGAAGAGACAGAGGTTGAAGGGAGTCAGTAAGAGGAGGAGAGTTAATGAGACGAAAAGCCTTTGACTCCACCCTATTGAGAAGAGCTGTATGTAGGGAGCCTCCCCACACATGAGAGTTGTACTCCACACAGGGGCAGATAAAACCCCTGTATAGAGTCAACAATTGTGCAGGGGTAAAGAAAGAGCGGAGTCGGCTTAGCACACCCAATCTCTTGGAAGCAGATTTTACAAGAGATGTAATATGATCTTTCCAAGACAAGTCCCGAGTAAATGAAACCCCAAGCATGTTCAAGGATGATGCAGGATTAATCTGAATATTATTAAACATTAGTGGGTATACCTGTGGAAGATTTTGTCGGGTTGATAGGTGTAAGAACTGAGTCTTAGATGCATTAAAGACAACCATATTATTTTTACCTCAGTCAGAGATATGAGCCAAGTCAGACATTAGGTGTGCCATAGCCTCATCCCTTGTTTCTTGAAGCAACTGCTGAGATGGGCGTTGCGGGAACCGAATGGAAAGATGAAGGGTGGAGTCATCAGCGTATGAGTGGATAGGGTTAGATGTACAGCTTAGAAGATCATTGATGAATAAAAGGAAGAGAGTTGGTGATAGGACAGAGCCCCTGAGGAACACCACTGTTGATAGATCTAGGAGAAGAACGATGGCCGTCTACGACAGCAGCTATAGAACGACCAGAAAGGAAGCTAGCGATGAAGGCACAGATAGAAGGATAGAAACCGTAGGAGGGCAGTTTGGAAATTAAAGATTTATGCCAGACTCGATCGAAAGCCTTTGAGATGTCAAGTGCAATGGCAAAGCTTTCGCCAAAGTCCCGAAAGGAGGATGACCAGGAGTCTGCAAGGTAGGTGAGAAGATCGCCAGTGGAGCGTCCCTGACGGAACCCATACTGACGATCGGAAAGAAGGTTGTGATAGGAAAGATGCCTTAAAATTTTTTTATTAAGAATTGACTCGAAAACTTTTGAAATACAGGACGTTAAAGCAATTGGACGATAGTTGGAGGGTTGGGAGTGGTCACCCTTCTTTGGGACTGGCTGAATGAGAGCAAACTTCCAGCAAGAAGGAAAGGTACAAGTTGACAGACAAAGGCGAAATAGTTTGCCTAGGCAGGGTGTAAGCACAGAAGCACAGTTTTTGAGAACAACAGGAGGGACTCCATCAGGCCCATATGCCTTGTTAGTACTGAGGCCAGTAATGGCAGAAAATACATCAACTGAAGAAATTTTAATGTCAGCCATGAGGAAGTCAGAGGGGGGTATCATCTGGATACCGAGTTCATGTTTCAGTTTATTAGTTCAGAACCCCAGAGTGTATAGATATTATAACCCACTACTTAGAGAGACTGTGCTATTTAATATTACTCTAAAAATATATAGAAAAATTGATGCTATATAGTAAAGTAGGGGAATATTGAAAAATTCGCAAGATATGGCTACAAAAACATAATTTAGTTACAGATATTCGGGTACTTGAAATGAAAATACCGGTACTCTTATCATGTTCCTGATTTCGAAATCGTTGCATCTCTAGTGTATTATGACTATCTTTTCAATTTATGTCATTGTAAGCCAATCCATGCAGTTAATATATATAAAAATCAATTAATATTCTGTGTGGAATTTAAGTTTCCCTGACGGTGACATTGAGAGCACCATAAACCCTGCCTATGTATTTTAAGTCCCATTTACTTATTGTTTCTTAAGCAGTGGTAGAAATATTAATGCATGTACATCGCTAGTAATATATTTGCTTGTATTCTAAGATCAACAGTATTCCATTTTACTACCCATCAACACTGACTTCCGAACATTAACCTTTGTTCGCCCTAAAAGCTATTGCTCCTCGGGTTACCTGAAACATCTGCGGTTATATTCTCTCACAACAATTTCTCTCTCTCTCTCTCTCTCTCTCTCTCTCTCTCTCTCTCTCTCTCTCTCTCTCATCAAGAGTATTGATCAAACAGACTTTTATATTACCTTCCCATCCGGTCACTAATTGTACATTAGTTAGAAAAACCTACCGTAGGTCTTCAGTGAACGCCAACAGCTGGAGAGAAAAAACGATGGGTGAAGAAATAGGGTAGAGGTGAGGGCGGGTGAGGGTATATATTAGATTCCGAGCTACCACAGAGGCAGTTAAGTCCTGACACAGCTACACCTCACAATGAACACTAAGGTACAGCTGGAGTTTTGTGTTTTTAGGAGGAACAGTGTTGTGTAGTGTTTATGATCTAGCAGTTGCAATAGGGCACGCTTGTTATATAATAAGCAAGATACAAAAACAAGCTGGTATGATTCATTAATTGGAAACGGGTCATTCAGCCCTTAAGGAACATATTTATATTCATACATAGAACAAAATTTAGAGACATTCTTTATAAAGACCCCTTTATGTCTACCTTATCCATGCATGATAGTTCTTTTCTTAATTTTCAGATTCTCATCCTTCTGGGCCTGGCTGCCCTGGTTGCCGCTGACAGTGGCGAATTCCGTGGCTACGGTGACTCCGGGGTAAGTCACGGTGGCAGCATACTAATGGAGTTGACAGTTTTTGAAGTGTCAAACCGGGGAATCCATTCGCTTTCATTTCGTGCACTACGATGGTCCTCGTAGTGAACCTACCCAGTATCTTCTATCTTTTCACTATCTTTATTATAAACACAAAGTGTTATGATAGTGTTTATCAGCTTTATCTTGTGAAAGAAAAGATTGTGCTAGAGAATGCGATCAGTGTATTTGAAGTATACAGAATATTAATTGTCTGTCATTCATGATTTCTATGCTAGACACGAAAATGATCCATCTTTTCACTGTTTATCCTACGACAGTCCTTCGAGTCCGGTGAGGCCAAGTACGACTTCCAGTGGGCCGTGGATGACGACTCTTCCGAGAACCACTACGGCCACCAGGAGGCCCGCGACGGTGACAACACCCAGGGGTCGTACTCCGTGCTGCTTCCCGACGGTCGCCGCCAGACGGTGACCTACTACGTGGACGGTGACGATGGCTACATTGCTGACGTCAAGTACTCGGGTGAGGCCTCCTTCGACTCCGGATCCTTCGAGTCCCGTGAGGCTCCCCGCCGATATTATGACTCTAACGAGTCCAAATAAACACAGGACCCGTCTGGCTTCTCTTCAGTTAAAAGTCTAATTATTTATTGCCCTGTTGTTTGCCAATATTTATTAAATGTTATGAGCAGAGTTTCTAGTTGTATTATTGAAGCCTTTGAAATACTTACTTTTATTACATGTTTAAGTTCCCATGTATGTTTGTTTATATGTCAGAGTTCTTCTTATAACGGCACAGAGGAAAAGTTGTTAGTTCTCAGACGAACATAGTGTTACCAAACATATAAATCGTTTGCTACCATATTCTGCCAGTGATCGGACACATATACAAGGAAAATTAAATGATAATGTAAGCTAAGCACACTAAGATCATTATAATCCTCATTATAATGTAACTTATTACAATATTACTGCCATCAACATGAGCCTAAAACATTTTACTGCAGGTCGATGGCCTTTGCAATCCAGTCAATTGTAAAAATGAACGTTTCAGTCTTTTAAGTTTTTGCCGTATTTCATCCTACTTGTTTATTTTTTCTCTCTCATTCCATTTCTCGACTTCCACTTCGAAATCATGATGGCCTAAGATCATTGATTACTGGATGGACAGTGGAAAACAAAACCTGTAACTCTGGGTCACCGTGTCATATCTTCCCCACACAAGGTTAATAATGACTGTCCTGTTCACAACCCTTTACTTCAGTGTTGCACCGACAGTAAATTCGGCAAATAAACACAAAAATACTCCCACTAGCACCACTCAACGTACCTTCACCAGTTTTTAGTGCTTAGTACGTAATTCTGGCTTTCACAAATGCTGAAATATGGCGTGAATGCTATTCAGTCTTAGAATCACACAGACTCCTCGCTGCTAACTCACTAACCCTCAGTATACTGTTGCTAGCTTTACCTCTATCCCTATGCTGGAAGTTAATAAAACTGATTGTCATACTGAAACGCACCTTAAGCAGGTGATCCAAAAAATAAAAATATCTTCACTTACATAAAAGCATTTTCCCCATGAAGATTTATACGTAAAAATGACATGATTTTCTTTTCCCTTAGTTCATCGTTCGCCATGTGATGTATTCAGTTGCATGCATCGGAAATGAGCTCGAGCAACACGTCTTCACATTTTTTTTTGTTTGCGCTTTTAAACAGAACTGTTGTAAGTGAATTATGTTTGTCTGGCAGTCCATTAACTTACACGGTGAAATGTTATCGTATAAAATCAGAAATTATTGTATGGCCTAAATACAGACCTACTTGTAGTTTATAGGGTCACCATGTAAATCTTTTTCGACTTATATCGTTATGTGATCCATGTGGTCGTGCTATTAGCAACTTCAATATGGTGAAACAACAATAATTCATTTTTTCTAAGGACACACCAAAATATTCACCTTACGAAACATCTTAGACTGAAGGGTATAAATCATGCTGGTATGATGTGTTAAATTTTGTTCTTGCCATCGACACATTATACTCATATTCGCTCAAAGGATCTGTTGTCAGTGCCGCCAGATTAGGAACATAAGCATCGTACAGAGACCATAAAATTAATGACTTTCGGTACATAAAAACGTTAAGTATATGAAACACCCACTGGCTTCATACTATGCTTTAAGAAATAAATGAAGAAGGGAGTAGGCCAATAGGAAGTAACACAACGAATCATATCTAAAGGCAAAATGAACATACAAGGTCGTATTCTTCTTTACCTTGAAAGGTTCGCGAGTATTTTCTTCCAGCAACGAAAAGTATGTCAAAATGAGAAAGATTTAAGTGGCATAGAAGCTAATATAATGGTGAAATATGCAAAGAAAATCACTAAGGAATAAGTGTTACTAAGTCCCTTAAAGGAACTGGATCACAGCCCTCAGTTCAATTTTGTCCAGCCTTTTGCAGTGCCAGTATCAATTTTTGATTAAAAAACAGACATCTCAGTATTAAACATGAAACATTTATTAGGCATATATATAGTTAACTAAAACTACAAAATATAAATAAATAAATAAATACGCGTGAGATGAAGAGACATTTCGGCCAAGTTGTCCAAAGTTCTTTAAGTGGTTTCATGAAAATGAGATAGGTATCCTAGAGGAGGTGTCGCTGCATGACTGTTTTAACCCACTAAGTTGGGTAGTTGGAGACTGGTATGAGGCGTGTAATCCTCTCTCTGTCCAAGTTTTGAAACAAGGTTTTTCAAGAAGACAAGGTATATTCATATTCAATCTTCAGTTGCAGAACCAAAGTTAGAACCCTGGATGGCTACTCTCCATAATGGGAAGGTGGATTTCTATGAATGGATGGCATCCAGTGGGTGGTTTTGATTCCTTACGAGGTTCAGTTCACCTGGACTGGGTTGGCTCACTGGGGGGTTATGTTGCTAGTTGCTCGTACTGATGTAAAGACTGTATCCAAGACTGTATCTTGAATCTTTACAGCTCATAGACAGGACGCCTCAAGATTGCTAACGGGAAAGTAACTGCAAATATTTCGTTTGACTTGTGTATCAGTAGTTCATAGTGTCAATACCTATCGACTTTTCGAATTGATCGTCATTGGTAAATAAATAGGAATGCGATAATCTCTACATATAATCAGACATTTCTTTCATAAATTATCATTAGTTTTTACCGAGTCGAAGCAGGAGCTAGTTATTGCGAATATGTATTGGTAATATAATTTTCGTTGAATCATATTGTGCAATAATGAGATGGGCAAAAAACGGAGTTTCTTCGAAAGTAGCCTACTTTCAACGATCCATCATCCGGTCCTCTATTAGCTATTCAGAAGCATAGCAATTCGGGGCAAGGCTGATCAGACGACGTACTAATCGACTCTCTACTGAATGAAGTTATGAAACCCCAAGAATTCCTTGGCTTGGAACCATAATGAACACACATTTTCTGACATGCGTGTGTAGTGGGTAGTTCTGTTGCTCTTTCCTTCCTCGTGACCTTTGTCGTTCCACTTAATGCAATGCTGCACATTCCTAGAGAACAGAGTAATGACGAAACATAAAAGGTTTCATTTTTACGCATTTCATTACTTTTTGTTCTGATAATGTCCCCTACGAGAAACATAGTGCGAGAATGAACTGCGAGGATATTAATCATTCTGTATTGCTGATTCTTTATATATATATATATATATATATATATATATATATATATATATATATATATATATATATATATATAATTTATTCTCGCGAGTTCTTTTACGTATATCCCTTACAATGCAGGATCAGTCCTACAGTTCTGGAGGTGATGGGGGTGCATGATAACTGCCTGTTTTAAAAAGTCCATATTACTTTGTGATATATTGATCTATTTTGTTTCTTACTGACAAATAACGTAGAAAATTAATTTTGCACCATACTACAAATTACTTGTACTCTTATTAACTGCAGGGAGAAATGGGAGATCAGTCACAGAACAAATTAGCAATCAAATAGTTACTTCAAAGGGTTATCTCGAGTGCTGCATGGAGAGCAGTATGACTCAGCAACAGAGGATACTACAGCAAAACAATAAAAACAAAAATGATCTGAACAAAGTTATGATTCATCATCAGTTGAAGATAACTAACTTTCAAGTATTTCATACATCTGCTACATTTCTCCTTTAAGCCTGTGTCTCACAGACCGGTTGCTAACTGGCAAAAAGACATTTTGAGGTTATACGGGAAAATAAAGGCCAACAGCAGGATTCATACAAGAATTAGGATTTGAAATATCATGTTTCACATATCCTATCTTTAAAATAATTATTACTGTCTGCGTGAGATGGGGGATCTCCTGTTTTGTTCACAGCGTTGGAGGAGTAAGTGCCTGTAAGTCAGTGACTGGTTGACAAGTGATTCTTTTAATATATACAGTAGATACGACTGTGCTGAAATCGCATATTTAAAATGTTTATGTGAATATCTTTCTCCGATGTTACATTTGGATGTCCGTAGATCATATTGTTTGTGTATATGTCTTTTTGTGTCAGGTAGGACTAGTTTAATATTCCGCTGTTGCAACTTAATTTGTTTGGGCAGAAATGTGGGAGAGGCGTGTGGATCAGTGTGTGCTGTGTGCCCGATATAAGAGGAAGGCCATGCAGACTGAGAGTTAAGGGGAAAAAAAAAAAAAGTGTTTGTGATATCGCGATAGCAATAGGAATACTGCGGTATGGTGACGAGGTGAGACAGACTTTAGAGAGTCAGTGAGAGGAGAGCTGTGGAGACAAAAAGCCTTTGAATCCACACACTTTATATCTGTATAGGGTAATCCATCCTATAAAGAATCTGTATGTTGTGCATAAATAATACATAGTTGCATATGCACTGTGCATCTAAGTGCATGTATCCGAAAGGCTCATAACGTTACGTCGTTCTGAAGCAAGCAGTTTACAGCGTTGATAAATACCCTTCAGAAAAAAACGCACATTGAAGGACTCATGACAAACACACACACAAAAAAAAAAAAAAAAAAAAAAACAGAAACACAAATGCACCATAGGAGGACAGATGGTGGTGAAGACTGTGGTTCTGATGACTAATGGAGTGATGGCTGTAAGGGTTATGGTGGTGGTGACAGAAATGATGATTATGTTGGTGACGAGTGTGAGGCCTATTGTGATGAGGACTATAGTGATGGAGGCTGTGGCAGTGGGAGCAGTGAGAGCTATGGTGATGATGGTGAAGGCTGTAGTGTTTGTGGTGAGGTCTGTGGGGGTTGTGGTGAGGACAGTGGTGACTTGTGGTGAGGGATGTGGTAGTTATGGTGGTGAGTGTGTTGGTGACTGATGCTGTTGTCGTTATTGTTGTGGTTGTGGTCGTGATGATGGTGAATGTGGTGGTGGTGAGGGCTGTGGTGGTGGTGATGATGGGCATTGTGGTGTTCGTGGTTGTGATGAGGTGTGTGTTGGTGAGGTCTGTGATGGAGGTGATGATAGTGGCGATGAGGGCTGCGGTGGTATTGTTAAGGGCTATGGTGGTAGTGGTGACGGTGGTAAGCAGCTTGTTGTTGTTGTTGGTGGTGGTAGTGGTTAGGATGGTGGTTATGAATCTATTGATGGTTGTGGTAGTGGTGTGATAGTAGTGGTGGTGGTGGTAATGGGTGGTGGGATGTCTGTTGACGGTGGTTGTAGTGAAGACAGTGAGGAGTCTTTTGATGGTGGTGTGGGTTGTGGTGATGGTGGTTGCTGAGATGATGGTAGTAAGGGTTCTTGTTGTGAAGGTCGTGTTGTGATGGGGTAATAAAATTGGTGTGGTGGTGGTGGTAGTGGTGGTGGTGAGGGTTAAGTTGATGGTGGTGGTGGTAATGACGATAGTAGTAGTGGTGGTGAAGGTGATGGTGCTTGTGGTGGTAATTGTGATGGTGGTGAAGTATTGGTGGTGGGGGCAACTGGAAAGATTGCGGTGGCTGTAATGGTAGTGAGGGAGTGCCGTGGTAGTAGTGTGAGCTGCTGTAGTGATGGCGGTGGTACTGGTTAGGCTTGTCCGGAATGATAATGAGGGTTGTTGCAGGGTATGCAGTAGCAATTTACGAATCTATCTATTTTTCTTTCTATCTCTCTATGTATGTATCTAGCTATGTATGTATGTATGTATGTATCTATATCTATCTATCTATCTTTCTATCTATCTATCTATCTATATATTGTGGACCATCGTCTCTAGATCCTCACACGAAGACAAATTTCACATATGATTCACACACTCTCTCTGACAATCCTGTCTTCTGGACTTTCGTGGCTACAATATACCTTTTTTTTTTTTTTCTGAGATGGGCGACCACTTTTCTTTATACATCACCACATTGTCAGTGTTATCCAGCATCATACTGAATACACTGTCTGGCTGTTTCATTCAACCAACATAGTTTTATTTTTTTATTTTTTTTTATGTGTCCGACTCTGGGCAAAGGCTTCACAGCCTGCTCCCAAGGCCCAGTAGTCCTCCTACATACCATACACCTCTACATGTCACCATTTCGGCGCTAACACCCACCGTCCATATTGAATACATGCTAGGGCTGTCTCATACAGGACTGGTGTATTGGTATTAGCGGGGGTATTTTTACTACATGTCGGCGGGTCTTGTGGTAGATAAGCAAAGTCTGCATTTACGAAATTCAAATCCTTAAACTGTTCCTTGCCCCAGCGGGGATTTGAACCTTGGTCCGGTAGGACTGCAGGCCACCTCTCTACCGACTGAGCTACCTCCTCCCCCTTAATCTGTCTATCTATTGCCAGACGCCATAATCCCGTAAGGGGTGGCCATTTGACTTTGAGGGGCACTAACCCTCCACAAACCCACTTGTTGACATGTAGGGAGCACGTATGGTTTGGTCATATGGTTACCACCCAGCGTTGTAAATGGTTTCCTGGCATACAGGAAACCATTTGGCTTGTCACTCAATGTAAAGCCATCTGTAAGGGAAAGAAGAGCAATAAGAAGTGACAGGGAAGTTGGGAGAAATAGGAAGAGGAGGGCAGGCACAGAAAAAGAATGATAAAGGCTAAGGAAGAAGTAGGCAGCACTACATCAAGTGAGTGGATGATGGTGGCCACCACCTACCACTAACATAGTTAATGGGCTCTTAAATACAAAGAACCATTTGGCCAGTTACATGTACATTTTTGTGTATGGCGTTCTTATTTGAGTACTGGACTGGTCAACATTACAAGACTTTCTCTGTATTTTTTTTTCAGACTGATACAGGAGCACAGGCCTGGGTGTGGTGAGGCTGGGCTGTGGTTGTGGTCAAGGTCGTCCATGTGGACAGAGTCAAGTCGTATATTCCCATCGAGATTAACAAATGGTTTACATGGTATACCCATGTACACCTGCAGTCATTTGCATACACCATCTGGATACCGAGTTGAAATTGTATGAAGTCTTACTAATCAAATCAACATTCGTGAAACGAATTATTGTTTCAGTTGATTAGCTAGAAACCCTAGAGGCTAAATGATTTATAACCCGCTACTGAGCGAGATTGTACTGACTCGAAAACTGTAAAAATAAAAAAAAAGTGATGCTACTCAGTTAAGTAATGCAATACTGAAGTATTCACAAAAAGATACAGAAACATACTGTTACACATATTCGGGTACTTTTTATGAACATATTAGTACTGCTAATATATTCCCGGTTCAGAATTCGTTGTTAATTCAGTCTGTCAAACCAGCCTTTTTAGTACCTATCGTCATGAGCTAATCGTGCCAGTCATGTATTTGTAAACCAATAAATTTTCCCTGTGTAACATTTAGAGTACCTATCAGTGAACTTAGA
Source organism: Coenobita brevimanus (assembly GCF_032717465.1). NCBI lineage: Eukaryota > Metazoa > Arthropoda > Malacostraca > Decapoda > Coenobitidae > Coenobita > Coenobita brevimanus. The sequence continues at coordinate 3,206,251 of NC_137013.1, forward strand.
TTACCATAAACCCTATTCTGGTTCTGTATTAAACTTCGCTATGTAATGAATTTTAACTTTTTTTCCAAATGACTTGTTCTCTGTATGGCTGTAGTAGAAATATTAATGCTGGGATATCATTAGCTGTATTTTTTGTATGTGTATATCAACAAAATTCATTTCTTTTGTTAAATCTAGGAACTCCATATTCCAAATACCAAGGTTTGTAAACACCAAGGGTTGTTGCTACTCAAGTCACACGAGACATCTGCAGTTGTTTTCCCTTCCAACATCCTTTAGTCATATTCTCTCTCTCTCTCTCTCTCTCTGCATTCTCAAGAGTTTTAATCTTACAAAGTTCTTAAATATCCTTGCATCCTCTCACTAACTTTATATCGGTAGTGAAAAACCTGTTGACGATCCTCTTTTAATATTGCTTACAAAATAGAAAAATTGAGGTCAGTGGACGTAAACAGCTAGAGAGAAAAACCGATGGGTGAAGAAATAGGGTAGAGGTGAGGGCGGGTGAGGCTATATATTAGATCCCGAGTGACCGCAGAGGCAGTTAAGTCCTGACACAGCTACACCTCACAATGAACACTAAGGTACAACTGGGGTTTTGTACTTCTAGGAGGAACAATGCTGTGTAGGGTTTATGATCTAGCAGTTGCAATAGGGCATACTGATTAATAATTAGACAATACTTCCCTCCCCCCTAAAAAAAATAAGAAAAAAAAAACAGAATGATTCATTAAATGAAAAAGTCTAATTCCGTACTGAGGGAACTCAAATATATCCATACACAGAAAATCTTGAAACGTTATATACAAAGTCCCTTTCATGTCTTCCTTATCGTTGCATGACAGTTTTTTTTCTTAATTTTCAGATCCTCATCCTGCTGGGCCTGGCTGCCCTGGTTGCCGCCGACAGTGACGAATTCCGTGGCTACGGTGACTCCGGGGTGAGTCACAATGACAGTTACATAGGCCGAAGTTGATAATTTTCCGTGTGTTAAAAAAAGGGGAATTAATTCCATTTTGTTTGCCATCGTGCACGATGATGATCCCATTACTGAACTTAGCCAGTATCTCCTCTCTTTTCGCTACTTCTATTACACACATGAAGTGTTATGACTATATGTCTGCCTTATCTTAAGAGAGTTAAGAGTGTGTTAGATGAAGCGATCAGTGTTTAAGAAGCATAGAGCATGTCAGCTGTAAGACATTCATGACTTCTTGTATGCTTGGTACGAAAATGGTCAAACTTTTCATTGTTTATCCTGCAACAGTCTTTCGAGTCCGGCGAGGCCAAATACAACTTCCAGTGGGCCGTGGATGACGACTCTTCCGAGAACCACTACGGCCACCAGGAGGCCCGCGACGGTGACAACACCCAGGGGTCGTACTCCGTGCTGCTTCCCGACGGTCGCCGCCAGACGGTGACCTACTACGTGGACGGTGACGATGGTTACATTGCTGACGTCAAGTACTCGGGTGAGGCCTCCTTCGAGTCCGGATCCTTCGAGTCCCGTGAGGCTCCCCGCCGATATTATGACTCCAATGAGTCCAAGTAAATACAGAGATTGTCTTGCTTCTTTTCAGTTGAAATTCTAATTATTTATGGTCCGATTGTTTGCCAGTATTTATTAAATGTTATGAGCAAAGTATGTGGTTGTATTATTGTAGCCTTTGACACAGCTTCTTCTTGTATCTCTTATTTCTGCCCTTATATCTATTTTTTTTTTTTACGTGTTATGAATTACCATAAATTTTGTACTTAAGAAAATGGTGAAGTGCTCCCATAACCACAAAGTGGTGACTAAAATCTACATCTATAGCACGCCTCTGTGGTCATCAGTATCGTCAAAAATACTCATGATCCTAAGACAGCCAACTGCAGGACAAAGGTTTCTAATGCATTTTTACGTTTCTCCTCATTCGAATGCTTCCATGTTCGATTCAGTTTTGCACTGTTTTTTTTTTTATTTTCATGAGATCTCTCTCTATATTATTTTAAAGTGTCTTATTCTTTCATTTAAATTTTAAGCTTCCATTTCGATACCATGACTGTTTCTGGTCAGATGACGCGCAATTACTACGAACATATATGGTGTACCAGTGAACTTTGTAGTCACGTCGTTGAAGAATAAGGGAAAACGCTAGTAACCCCTGAAGCGCCGATTCTTTGTGAGGCAATTGTTTTTATAACCAGTGTAAAATGTACGTCACATGGGGCTAGAAACATGGCCCGTGCACACCCTCATTGTGTCTCACGTGGGGTCTGTAGCTTGACAAGGTGTAATAAATGGAAACAGTAGCCTGGTTTGATAATAAATATATTCCACACAATTTTAGAATATCATGTGACATCTCCATCACGCAGGAGTAACAATGGCTCTCCTTCCCGCCACATTTATTGTCTCATTTACACTACACAAAGAGACACACGATCTCGCCAGCGCCATACTATGTTCATTAATTTAACTAATTGCTAAATACGTGATACTAACATCCTTTTTTTGAGTTCTTGTTCTAGCTTATTATCCGTCCACTTCCCCTTTGTAACCCCTGGGTAGGAAGCAGAAAAATATTTTTGTTTCTTGTTGTCCGATATTCATTAAAACCTGTTGTTGTACCCAGCCCATTAACTCAACCTTCGTTAAGTTCTTCAACACTCCGAAACACTTCCCATATATCATATCGATGCTGTTTGTCTTCACAGACTATAAAAGCAATGTATTGCTATAAAACAAGAAAAATGAAAACTGACAGGATTCCTTTCTCTGTACTGTCTTTATTCTCCACAGTAAGTACAAACAAGTCTATATCCACCCCGAATGTGCTTGAGCAATTCAACCTTACCTGCAATAGATTTCCTTCTTGAAGTTAGACCCAATCGTGTTGAATAATGTATAAGCAATAACACATTTACACAGTGAAAATGCCTCCTTTCTGATCACAAGCAAATGAATGACGTTATGAAGGAAATTATTCACAAGACTTCGGTCGAACTGCTCGTAAATGGTTAACTTATATCATTGTGTGCTCCATATGCTATAAATTCCCTTATTGTGACAAAATATTTATAGTTCATTTCTCTACTGCAAAATGAATATGCGAAACTTAGGAAAGACTTTAAAGAGTGCGTGGATTAGACACATTTTGTATTATTCACTTCAGATGATGCCACTTTAATTCGGGCATCCCCTAAGAGAGACACCTTGTAGTGTAAAGGGTAATATTCAGCCTAAAAGAGACATCCTTTTGTGTAAACGGTAATACCTGGACAACAACACAACATCCATTCTCACTTTGCCCCATATAAACAAGACTTAGGGGCACGGGGCTAGGATACTCTGTTCCGACATTTACGATTGATGATGAAAGAGTATGATAATGTGATGATCAAAAGAAAAGGCGGGCCAAGAAGTAATTTTAGGAATGTTGTGTCTTGGGCCACACCCCAGCTGGAAAATATTTGACAGCCCTCGCCATTCAGTTAAGCTCTGCGTCCAACAATTTGAATTCTATAGCAATGATCGGAGATACGCAGTATATACAAAAATGGGAGGCTGGTGAGTCTTGTAGTCAAATATGTCTGGACTGAGATATTTAGCTTCGGGCCTCTACACCACAAAGGAGGTTAAATTGACTTTGTTGTTACTATCTTTAAAAGTCTCTTGCATTCGAAGAGTATAAGCTTGCAAAAAAATCTGAAATAAAATCTGTATTGTATGTATGCAAGACGTTTATCAAAATATAATTACGAATAAAGAAACATTAATTGGTTCCAACATTTTAACTGCCTTCATTAACTTAGTACTGGCCATATCAAAAATTCTTAAGTAAGAATTATCAATGAAATTTCGTTTCAAAGCTGTGCAATTGATTGGTTGATTGTACCAAATGGATTTTTCTTGACTTCATGTTCATAGCAGCAGAATGTTACTGAATACAGCCAAAGGGAATTCCTGAAAAAAGCAGTAATCCTTCAGTAATAAATGAGATAAATGACATGGACGTATGTATCTGGTGGTAAGGGGGATGTATCCGCCCTGCAACTGATTGAGTGGGAGGGGATATTCCTTTATAAATCCGCGGTATAGTTATATAAGTAATCCTCAATAAATGCAAGGTTAGGCTTATCTTAACCCACAGAATAAGTCACTTGCAGTTTTTGCAATGAAAAATGCAATTAAAAAGAGAGGAAAACTGTACTTGCAGAAAATTTTATAACAGAAAAATATGACGATTTTTATATTAGATTTAGTATATCGACCTTTAAAAAGTTAATATACAAGCAGGTGTATCAGCTCGCTTTTTCGCCAGTGGATCTCTCTTCTCTCTGTACTTTAGTACCCTTTATTTTCAGAAATCATCCATTCCCGTTCTCGAAATCAAAATAAATCAACTCCAGTGAATAGGGACATACGCCAGCAGTTTAGTTTCTCCATTACCGAAGGGCTGAGACATAAACAATATTTTTCAGACGTTTTGACGTTAAAATGTCATCATCAGAGATCTAAAAGGAATAAGAAATAATAGTAAGACGAAGCACTAAAACATACTGCACAAAAAATTCTTAAAGAGTATGCTGAACTATGTTTCAAGAAAGGGGACTTTTCTGGTAATGACCTCTAGCCCGAAGGACCAGATCATTTAGCAATTATTTTTTTAATTTTAATATTTATTGCATTTCAGTATATATATACAGTATATATATATATATATATATATATATATATATATATATATATATATATATATATATATATATATATATATATATATACACGTGTGTGCGTGTATTTATATATATTTATGCAATGTGATTGTCTTATTAATTAATGTGTACATAAATAACTCCTAACCAAAAATCCTAACACCAACAAACCTACCAAACCAATCGCTACCCAGCACCAACGCCTAAATACACAAATAGCTGAAAGTAACTAAATTGCCATTGTACTTACACTAATGAGTAAAATACATCGACCAACAGAACAGCAATGACTGCAAATGCATGATGCCTTTTTATACTTCACACCTGCACCTAAATAACTCATCGAGTTACGTTACACACAGGGGTATTGCAAACGTAGCGTTTTTTTTAGAGATGGGCTACGGGTCTTGATATACAATGATTCAAGCAATTTTTAATTACTACTCGCTTAAAGGCCACCTTCGGCGGCCTCCGCTCGATGTCGTCGATTTCTTGGCAGAAATTTGAATTACTCATGCCGTGAGCGAGACGGAGTGAGGAATTTTCCTACATTTTTATCCCGCTGAGACACCCGTTGAAAAGAGATAGATAGATAGATGGAGAGGGAGAGAGAGAGAGAGAGAGAGAGAGAGAGAGAGAGAGAGAGGATAGCAGTGTTTGCTATAATACTAAATTATACTATAGCATTATAGTATACAATTTTAGGAGTATAAGGAAAGAGAAAGGAGACGCGAGAGAGAGTGGTTGTATGACAAACTCGTCACTCTTTTCCCTTCTTTTAAACTGATAATTTCAATGCCAGACTAAGGACGAATCTATCCCCTCCACTAAAAGCAAATATTAAATTTAAAACAAAAGGCCAGAAATTAGTCATAACTCGGGAACCGGTGGCCTGACTGGACTGGAAATCGTTTTTTTCTTCAAGATAGAGCATTTTAACCGTACGATGCTCTAACCAAAATTGCTCTACGTTGCGCCGTTTTTGCTGTGTTACGATAACAAATAAACACACAAAAATCAGATCATTACAATACAGATTTAATGTACAAGATAATATTCTAAAGTATTGTTTCTTGCGTACGATACTGCAAGATACGCCATGATCTTTCTTACTGCTGAATGATGAGGTGACGATGAAATTTATCCCCAAATTGACTTTAAGATTATATTAAGTAAGGAACTAAAAATTGGCTCTTTCTGTTCGTAATTAAGACCCTGTTCCGACCCTCCTACGTTCGTCTGTCGTCTACTGTTTCATTTGCCCAGATTGCCAGGCCAGGTATCTTAGTGGCACAACCCTTACTTTCAGGGTCAGGACAGACGAGTATATGGGTCAGTCAAGTACGACAGGCCGAAGACTCAGATGGCCTCCGCACTCATCAATATATGACCATTGCGTATCCTGTGATTTCATACTTAAGATTACTTTAAAATATTATCGTGTACTTGAAATAGTAACTTAAGATTGCTTTAATCATTACCCATCTCTAAATAACGCTGTGTCTTCAGAAACACTTTATGTAACGTAATTCCCTTATCAATTATGGGTAAATCTTACACAACTAGTACATCTTTCACCGGGCTAACACTAGGTCCGGTCCTCTCTTTTTGGGGCAATTATTTTTGTACAATTTGTCTAAGAGAATTACCTTGTTATTTGATTTCAGCATGTTCCTGTTAGACCACTGATGATGGCATTTTATTGTCGACACGTCTGCAATAGAGACGTTTGTATTTGCGCTCGTTATCTTCTTCCTGCTTAAACTGAGGTTCCCTGCTAACACACCACCACCGGATATAATAATTTTCTTTCTAAATCTTCCATATTTGAACTGTAACTTTAATGTAGCTCCTGATTCTTTGTCATTCGTGGCTTATATACTCAGCTTAAGAATGATCATAGAGAATGGTTGTTAGAAATGCATTCTATTAATTCCTTCAGTATGATGATGATGCCGTGTTTATTTTGTTCTTGCTATCACTAAATGATTACGTGCATATTTAGCTTAAGAAAGGCTTCTTGTAGTGAGAGGGTCAGGTAAGAAGACGACTTGTTCAAGGTCATTTAATATTATATACAGAATAGCCTACACTCGTATAACGCTCCATTTCCACTTTGCCAGCAATTTGTTGTGTGTTTCCGAGATCGCTTAGTCAACCAGTCAGTGTCTATCATGTTATCATTTATTCATCCCCTATTCATATTGCCACACCGACTCCCACGCCAGCAGACTGAGTCGTCCTTGCAAAAAACAAGATCATGCCAGGTTAGTTTCTAGTGTAGCGCTATATCTGGACCGCCCTGTATGCAAGTGTGTTCGTCAGGTCGTTAACAGTAGAGACAGGGTTGCCTTTCAACCTATTTTTAAGAAGGAAATTACTCTTATATGAAGAAGGATAGTGTTCAGTTAATAAGATAAGGGAAGGGAGCTCCATACTGTTAAAAATATTGGCTGAGGTGGAGTTACGGAAGGGGGTGAAACAGAAATAGGATAGAAACAAGCGTGCTTTCAGTTTCTTTTGGGATTCTAAGATAAAATGGGATGATACCGTGCTGGGCATCAAAACCAGAAAAGCAAGATAACTTCCCCCCCCTCCCCCTCTTTTTAACTTTAGGCATAAAATTGACACTCCTTTTCCTGAGGCCCAACATTCTTCCTACGTGCTACACACTTTCAGTTGTTACTATTCCGGGGCTAATGACCTCTTCCCATATTAAATTCTTAACGCCAGGATATATTTTGTATTTTATTCTTGCTTCCTTCAGATGAAATTGAAGCCTTTTCGAACTGAGCGGTTCGGATACAACCTTCATTTACATCATACCTACGAAGGGGTCTCCCAAGCCGAAAAATACAATAGTTTCACATAAGATACAAAATCAATAAAAAAAATGCAGTGAATGGTTTAATTACATGATTGATCTGTCTAATTCTGGACTGGTGTGGAGGTCTCAATAATATTTTTATTGATATATCTGTGGGGGTTGTAGATAATCGGTGAAGTCTGTCTGAACATAATTTAAGTAAACAAACTTTCCCTGGCCAAACCTGGAAGGGAACCCCCGTCTTTCGAAGATCGGATAACAAACACTGAATGGTGCTGGCGAAATCAGGTGGACCTCTTTGGCGTAGTGCAAGTGCCGCATGATTGAGAACGGCAAGGAGGACAGTCTTAATTACAGCGTGTGGTGAAGATGTGACACGGTGACTCGATGTAATAGATTCTGCTTTTCGTTTAACTTTCTCACTACTTTCCCCAACTCTTTCTAGGCGCTGACGAGAAGCCTACATGTGCACCCTGGGTAAAGCTAAACAGCTGGTGCGTTCATTCGGGAGCCATACCTCCTCATATTTCCCTGCACCTCGCCGTGGAGAAGAGCGATGGTCAAACAACAACGAGGTGCTGTCGACCACAAAGAGGCGTCGGTTTCCTAAACGATGTATGTACTGTACAGCTCCTGTAGGACGGCCCTACAGAAGCTATTCCTTACCTGTGACTGACTGGTCTGCTCAGCCAGAGACCCCGGAGCTGGGCGACAGTAACAACTACTCTCTTCAGCTATTACTTGTAATATCTCTCATGCCTGGGCAGGATGACGGTACAGTGCATTGTACTGACTTCTGTCTATCTACTTACCTACCTATCAATCAGTCAGTCTATCTATCTTTGTACTATTATATATATATATATATATATATATATATATATATATATATATATATATATCATCAACCGTTTGAGTATCCACTGCAGGACCGGCCTATCCCGACCGAAGTGGGGACGATACAGCCAATGTATCTCTACCAAGTGGCTTAGGCTGTCTGGTAGAGATTGTATGTGGGGTGAGAAGTGCTTGTAAGTGTAACTGTAGTGTTGGAGTGGCTTTGGATGTGTGTGTAGTCTGTGAACCAAGTGTAATCGGCACGTGGAAGCCGACTGGGTGCAAGCATACTTTATAGTAAGCGACACTGGTTCAGCCACAGCACCCATTGTTTCCGCCAGTGCAGTATGTGGCCGGGTGAACACTCCCAAAGTTTATTACCCTGGCGGGGCGCGAACCGTGGTTCACCCGTGTAGGAAACGCACACTCTACCACTGTACTACAGAGGCTCCATATATATATATATATATATATATATATATATATATATATATATATATATATATATATATATATATATATATATACTACAGAGGCTCCATATATATATACACGGGTGAACCACGGTTCGCGCCCCGCCAGGGTAATAAACTTTGGGAGTGTTCACCCGGCCACATACTGCACTGGCGGAAACAATGGGTGCTGTGGCTGAACCAGTGTCGCTTACTATAAAGTATGCTTGCACCCAGTCGGCTTCCACGTGCCGATTACACTTGGTTCACAGACTACACACACATCCAAAGCCACTCCAACACTACAATTACACTTACAATATATATATATATATATATATATATATATATATATATATATATATATATATATATATATATATATATATTGCCACGTTGAATACACCGCTTCCCGTCCGATCAGCAAAAGTTAAGCAACGTTGGGTCTGGTTAGTACTTGGATGGGTGACCGCCTGGGAACACCAGATGCTGTTGGCATCCCTACGTGTCAAGTGGGGTTGGTGGAGGATTAGTGCCCCTCCCTGTAAAACAATTAACTCTAAGCCCATGTCTACCCCGTTTGGGATACATGGCGTCTGGCAATGAATGAATGGAAAATATATATATATAGGTTTGTGGTAGGTGGGGGCGCTCACCATCCACTCACTCGATGTAGTGCTGCTCTCTAGTGTCTGCCCTTTCCTCTCCTCCATTCTTCTTTCCTTCCATTATCTTCTGTCTTTTCTTCATTCTTTCCTCGTCCTTCTTCCTACGGGTGACTTTACACTCTCTCTTTTGTCTTTCTTTCCTTCATTCTTTCCTCTTCCTTCTGCTGGTGGGTGATTCTACACTGAGTGACAAGCCAAATGGTTTCCTGTACACCAGGAAACCATTTACTACGTTGGGTGGTAACCATATAACCAAATTTTGGCGCCTGGTGGTTTAGTGAGTAATTACGGCGATCCAGTCGGACTGAGCCTGTGAAGGTTTATATCCAAGGGGTGGTTGGGGTTTGTTGCTCACGTGGTGCCACCAACCATCCCTCCGAGGAAAACTCCTACCGCTCAGATCCATTTGGACTACCTTTACCTAGGTCATCGGGCATCCAGTTGGAGACTAAGAGAAGGGAAAAAATAAATAGATTATGAGCTTTACTGGGACTGGACTGAGAGTGTTGCGGAAAATGATAGGAGAGATCTGCTTCCTGCAGGAGATTTTTTTTAGGCTGATGATGGTGATGATGCTGAAGCGATGCTGACGATCGCAGTGTGTTTACAGTACTTTCAATTGCTGGAGTCGTTTCTCTCATACACTTATATGCTTGCCTTCTATGGCAATCCATCTTTGTATCATTCATTTACATATTTTGAAGACTTTTGTCTTAGTACTTCTGTGTTTTCTCATGCATTTATCAGATAACTGCAAGCAGCTTAACAAATAAATATGAAGATAAAACCTATCAGCATGAGACAAAAGTGCCTGAAATGCTACAAAAATACACCCATGTACTTTGCATATATTATTTAATAAATACTGGCACACAATCAGCCAATAAATTATTACACTTTGAACTGAAAAGAAGCAGGACGAGCTCTGCCTGTGTGGAAAGGTCGGTACCCGTTTGTCCTTCTGAAGAAAATATTAAGTCCGTTTACTTGGACTCGTTGGAGTCATAGTAGCGGCGGCGCTGGGGAGGGGCGTAGCGGGGAGCCTCACGGGACTCGAAGGATGCGGACTCGAAGGAGGCCTCACCCGAGTACTTGACGTCAGCAATGTAGCCATCGTCACCGTCCACGTAGTAGGTCACCGTCTGTCGGCGACCGTCGGGAAGCAGCACGGAGTACGACCCCTGGGTGTTGTCACCGTCGCGGGCCTCCTGGTGGCCGTAGTGGTTCTCGGAAGAGTCGTCATCCACAGCCCACTGGAAGTTGTACTGGGCCTCGCTGGACTCGAAGGACTGTTGGAAGATTCATGATAAATGGAATAAAAATGTTCGTAGTCAGTACATATCATGAGAGTCGAACAGCTGATATGCTCTATACTTCAAAATTATTAAATGATCGCTTTCTAGAACACCTTCTAAACAGACTCTTCCATAACACTTTACGGTTGTTTTAAAAAGAAGTGAAAAGACAGGAGACACTAGGTAAGGTCATTAAAAAGACCATCATAGTGCACGAAAGCATACACAATAGGATTACTTCCTCGTTATAACATACAGAAAACTGATAACTTCAACACAGGTAAACTGTCACTCTTAACTCACCCCGGAGTCCCCGTAGCCACGAAATTCGCCACTGTCGGCAGCAGCCAGGGCAGCCAGGCCCAGCAGGATGAGGATCTAAGGATGGAGAAAGAATGTCTTTTATTAATTTAAATTGGACATGTGAGGATTAATGAAAGCAGTTTCTTTTCTTGTGTATTATCTCATATTCTAGTAGTCTTAAGAGTGAAAGAGCATTAATTTTTTTTTTTTTTTTTTTTTTGTAAAAGTAAAAATTAGTATGCTCTACAGGTACTGGTACTAATTGGTGGTAGTGATATCCTTTGTTACCTCCCCCTATGAAAGTTAAAGGATTTTATGTATTTACCTCTGTTTGTCTGTCTGTCTGTTTGTCCAGAATATATCTCAAAAAGTTATCAATAGATTTCAATTAAGTTTTGTGGATATGTGGGTCATGGGCCAAGGAAGAGTTGATTAAATTTGGTTGGTGATTTGAGGTGACTGGTGTAAGTGTTGGCGGAGGTATGCGCCCTGTGAGTGCTCTCTAAGTTCTTCCTGTATTCACAACATTCCAGCTGTACCTTAGTGTTCATTGTTGACTGTGGCTCTGTAAGGTCTTCACTGCCCAGGCCGCCGCTCGCCGTCTAATATATAGTCTCCCCCGCCCTCGCCTCCACCCTATTTCCTCACCTCATTTTTTTCCTCCATAACTGTTGGAGCACATTGACCCAGATTTTTTTTGTTTTTTTTCCACGTAAACATCAATAACAGATAATAGAAAACCTACTACAGGTTATATATTGTAACTGTTATGAAAGTAAATGAAACTAGGGAAGGAAATCTAAAAACGGACTATGTGATCATAACTTGGATGTACAGAAGAAACGTCTCAAGGCTGTTGAACAGAAGGGCAACTACGGTACGGATGTCTCATTACCTTAGCAGCAACTGTTTATGAAGCAAAATAAATAAATAAATAAATAAAAGCTTGAACTCTGGAATACATATAACTTGGTAGAAAATGCAAATGAACCGATCAGCAGATGGAACCTTATATTTCATGCATGATATAATATTTCCTATAGCATCATACTTAGAAGATGGCGTCAGGAAGCAACGTTAAATTTAATAAGTGAATATAATTTACCGGTGCACAGTACTTGACAATATTTAGCACGGTAAAGGTGAAATAGGTAAAATTATTAGTTACAGAAGATATGAATGCTACTCAACATATCAATTTCTTTATGCTGCAAAATGTTCATGTATCTGTGAACTGAAAATATCTTGAAATCTGTCCCGTGGCAAGGATACAGATATTGGATTATATTTAATCTCTAATGATTCATAGTAATTCGTGACAATCACATTAGTACTGGACTTATTTTTTGTAGCTAAAACGTTCTCTGCATATATTTAGAGTGATACAGGAGCACGGCCTGGGTGTGGTGAGGCTGGGATGTGATTCTGGTCAAGGTCGCTCCTGTAGACGCAATCCAGTAATAGGCTATATACCCCCACCAAGAATGCCTTTCATGGTTTCACCTCGTTAGTTTAGCGCCCTCAAAGTTTATACGTGACTGTGATATGTGTGATGGGTAGCAAGACTGGAGATGAAGTTTAAATTTCATCGAATTTTAATAAGGCGCGTTAGGGATCAAAGCTTAAAAAGGATATGTTTCTTTTTCCTCTTTCTTCTCAGGTCATAAGTAAGTGAGAAGTTGTGCTATTCTCATATCCAATTACTATCACTATTTATTACTGAGGCCCAACTTCATGTGTGCTGCTCGTAAATTTAATAGCATTATAAATACTATCCACAAAAAGGAATGCCAAGGAAAATTACACGCAATACCTCTTGGATCAGCTGTCATTCCCCTATAAATATTCTATTCTATTCTATATACCTAGGCTGCTTCCCCCAAGGAAAGGGAGGTAGCCGAGACAGGACGACACACTCTCCATTTACTCATCCATTTAAACACATTCATTCACATCTTAGCCCCAAAGGGGAGAACGGACAGATCCTCACCGCACCACACCGCACAAGGGTCAACTGCGCAATGCAATCAGTGACATCTGCAGCAGGGCCCGACAGCAGAGCTGGTTTACCCCTGCCACATCATAACATACCCATCCCCTTACCCGCACCTGACCTGACTAGCTGATCAGACCAAATGCGGGAGAATATCCCCTCAGGGCTGCGTCATCACTTATTTATTCACACTTTCTCTCCATTTATTTCTGTCACGCACAGTCACTCTTCCTTGCTCGACAGACATCCCTCTCTCATCCAGCGCTCTCTTCACACTATCCATCCATCCTATTCGTGGTCTTCCTCTCAGCCTTACACCTCTCACATCAGATCTAGTTATCTTTTTCACCAATCGCTCATTATCCATTCTCTCCATATGCCCAAACCATCGCAACACCCTCTGCTCAACTCTACCAGCCATCTCCTGAACAACTCCAGTTCTCCTTCGCACTTCATCATTTCGCACCCGATCCATACGCGTCACTCCACACATACTCCTCAGACACCTCATCTCCATTACATTCAAACTTTTCCTCTCTGCTACACCCATATTCCATGTTTCAGCCCCATATAATGCAGTCGGTACCACAACACCCTCATACAGCCTTCTCTTTACATCCATTCTAAGCGAACGACATTTAAACACTTTTTTCATTCCTCCCAGCACCTTTCCTACTTCATTTATTCTAAACTTCACTTCTGCATCTATTCTTCCATCGACAGCAACATGTGACCCTAGATATTTAAAACAATCTACCTCCTCAAGCAACTCACCATTCAAAACTATATTCATCCCCCTACCATCTATCAACCTCGTACACTTCATCACTTTACTCTTATTCTCATTTACTTTCAAATTCCTCCTTTCATACACCCTTCCAAACTCCTCTACCAACTGTCTCAATCTCTCCTCTGAATCAGTCACCAGTGCAGTATCATCTGCAAACAGCAGCTGCTTCAGATTCCAATCTCCACCATCAACATTTACCAGACTCAGACCACCTAAAACTCTTGCATTCACCTCCCTTACAACACCATCCATGTAAATATTAAACAACCAAGGTGACATCACACATCCCTGTCGCAGCCCCACTCTCACGGGAAACCAATCACTCACAGCATTTCCCACTCTTACACATGCTCTACTATTTACATAAAAACTTTTCACCCCTTTTAGTAACCTACCATCAAGTCCATACAATCTTAAAACAGTCCACAAAGCCTCCCTATCAATTCTATCATACGCTTTCTCTAAATCCATAAATGCCCAAAACACATCCTTGCCTTTCGCTAAATACTTTTCACACACTTGTCTCACAGCAAACACCTGATCAACGCATCCCCTCCCTCTCCTAAAGCCACACTGCTCATCACTAATCACTCCCTCTGTACCCTCTCTAACTCTCATAATTAACACTCTACCATACACCTTACCTACAACACTCAACAGACTTATTCCCCTAAAGCTAGTACATTCATACTTATCACCCTTGCCTTTATACAATGGGACCACACAAGCACTTGCCCAGTCAATTGGCACCATACCTTTCTCAAAGCACACATTCAACAATCTTACTAACCAGTCAACAATAGTCACTCCACCACCCTTCAGGCATTCCACAGCACACCCATCCATACCTGCAGCTTTCCCTGTTTTCATCTCCTTTACTGCCTTCTCCACTTCCTCCTTCGTGATCAAAGAATCATTCAACTCTCCCAACACATTTATTCCTTGCACCCTTCCATCCGCCACAATCTCAGCCACCTTTTCCTCCTCTACATTTAATAATCTTTCAAAATACTCTGCCCATCTCTTCCTTACTGCATCCATCTCAATTAACATCCTTCCATCCTCTGCTTTTACTCGTTCTTCCTTCCCAGACTCTCCCTTTCGCACCCTTTTCACCTCCTTCCAAAACATTTTCTTATTCTGTTGAAAATTCTCTGTCAGCCGCCTACCCCACCTCTCATCTGCTGTCACTTTAGCATCACGCACAGCCCTTCTCGCTCTATTCCTCTTTTCCTTATACCTTTCATATGACATCTCATCCTTCCTCTGCAGCCACACTTCATATGCACGTCTCTTCTCGGCCACAGCCATACTTACTTCCTCGCACCACCATTCACTTCCTTTTCTTACACCACCACCCACACGTCTCACACCACACACCTCTTCTGCATGCCCCACCACAGCACTCTTAAACAACTGCCATTCCTCCTCCACGCTGCCATTTTCCCGATCTTTCACTGCGCTCCACTCATCTTTCAATTTCTCCTGATACTCTATCTTTTTCTCTCTTTTATCCAACTCACTCACTTTCAAAACCTCCCTGCCACACCTAACCCTCCTAGCTCTCACCCATCTCTTACCTACTCTTAACTTTCCCTCCACCAGGTAGTGGTCAGACATACCTCCACCCTCCCCTCTTAGAACTCTCACATCCAACAATCTTCCTATTACATTCCTAGACACAACCACATAGTCCATCAAAGCTCTATCAACAACCCTTCCACCCTCCTGTCTCACCCATGTATACTTATAAATATCTTTCTTCTCAAACAGCGTATTCCCAATCACCATCTCTCGCTCAACACACATCGCTATCATTCGTTCCCCATTTTCATTTCTTCCAGGCACACCATGCATACCAACTACGCCTTCAACTGCTACATTTCCCACTCTAGCATTCAGATCTCCCATCATTACCACATTCACATTCGCTCCAAAACTCTGCAGACTCTCATCAACATCATTCCAGAAAGACTCTCTCTCTTGTTCATCCCTTTCACTACCAGGCCCATATGCACTCACAAACACCCACAACTCACGTTCAAATTTCGCTTTCACCCACATCAGTCTCGATGACACCTCTGTATGTTGCAGTTTATCTCTAGACGTGGTTGACGTTAGAGACCCTCCATATTTATAGCAAATGTGCTGCTATGACGAAATGAGGCAGTAATAGAGTTGGGATGAAAGCCATGCCTTGCACACAACGGTTGGAGACCTTAGTAGGTGGGGGGAGGTTTTACTATCATATAAATGTGATGCCAGGGAAATTCGATACTCTTCCACCATGCAATAATCTGGACTGCTGTAGCCTAAACTCTCGTACCTTTACCCAACGAACGGGAAAATGTGGAATTAGGTGTTTTTCCAGTTGTCCTCTCTTCTATATCTTGCATGCAGAAAATAAAGTTTCATTTTTAGTATACTTACGATAATATCTCCCAGTCTTTTCTTAAAGTTTTATCATTATGTTGCATAGCACATAATCGCATGTGGGCTGGCTTTGACAGAGGCTTTCAGGGGCTTTACCCACGATTCACCTTACATCGGCACAGTCTCCTTTATCTCATTCCTTCACATCCTTCTTGATCCAGCTTTACATCTCCCCACAACTCCATATCATTTCTCGTCATCAATAATTTTTCACTTCACTGAGGTGTAAAATTTTCAGTAATATGATATGCTTTTAATCTCATTCTTGCTGCTAACAGACGACTTTAATCAAGACATTTTTAATTGAAGGAGTTAATGGATGGCTATATTTCATACCTACAGTTCGAAAGACCTTTCCTAAGCTGCATAAAATCGTCTTGAGGTATACAGAATAGAATTTTAAAAAATCATACGTAGGACGCAAGGGGTAAAGATGAAGATACCACGCGAAATCAGCAAATTTTTCATGTTGGTCTTGCTGGAGTAATATGGATTTTTTTTTTTTTTTTTTTTTTAATATTTTCGGTTCTGATGAACCTAAGGTAAATACGGGGATAATGTACCAATCTGAATAACATACTAGTACTGAAATGTGACACCAATCCTGCACGGGTCACTAGATAGTGGCTGTGATGCATACACTGTGTAGTCATACAAAACCTCTGCACACACACACACACACACACACACACACACACACACACACACACATCTATTTATTTATCTATCTATATATATATATTGTATATATGTTTATACTATATATATATATATATATATATATATATATATATATATATATATATATATATACATATATATATATATATATATATATATGAGAGAGAGAGAGAGGGAGAGGGAGAGTTCTTGGGAGTGAAGAAAGATGAACTGTAGGCTGAAAAAGATGCAGTGGTTACTTTAGGTACGAGTAAAGTGAGGTATATTGTGTAGTAGAACAAGGATAGAAGCAAGGCAGGATATCGGTATGTATAAAACGTGCTGTTGTGCGTGTTTGGGTGAGTTCCTTAAACCCTCTCATGGACACGCCTTCTTTGTGTATTGTAACAAATGCCAAAGGAATGTACTGAGATATGAGTTCGTCATGGGTTAGTACATAAAACGCACTTCTCTCCATACATACTGGTTAGAAAAAATATGGTTATTCTGATACGAAGGCGAAATTCAAAACCTTCGGACAGTGATAAAAATGAAATATCTAAAATGATCTTAGGGCCCGTTCTAAAGTTTACTGAGAAAGCAGAAGCTAAATACGACGGAACCCGTCCGTCTGCTTCCGCCTTTCCCCCCGTCCCTTACAGTATGCCAGGATGAAGACTTAAGATTAATGTTCATGACTGCACGAAGGTTATGAAGACAGAATACGACGTGTAATAGCAAAGATTATATCGAGTTCCCCAGCAGTGCGCAGGCTAGGGATCGCTTGGGTTAGTGCCATCTCCTCGCCCATCCTGGTAAGAAATACAGTGTGTGTTTTGATACTGAAGGGCCATGAATTGTTGAACCGGTTAATTACACCTGCACTTTAATGAAGTTATTTATTAGCAGAACAATGCATAGTAAATACATGAAGGAAATGTCGTTCTTAAAACTATCTTCACAAACTTATGAGTGGATACAAGGAGGCAATGTACTAATACACTTATCTAATGTAACCACAGCATATTCCGCAGTGTATGCTTTTGTTCAAGATTCTCTCTCTCTCTCTCTCTCTCAGTTATCGTGGTCCTTGAGTGACGCAAATGTTTACCAATTCTCACGTGTGGGCCTGTGTTCGATTGTACCAGCTGTTATAACTAATTTCAGGGCAAACCTTATTGGTAACAGGAATCGTCTAGTTTTTCATACATATTTCTTTTCCTTTAATATTCACTCCAGGTAAGTAGCGCAGTGTATGGCGCCTGTATGAGTGAATACTAAAATTTAAACAACCAAGCATGTACACAATTTAAGGCCAAGAGAGTTTGTAAGTATGTAATCAGAGCAGCTCACACTTTGCCCCGCCACACCTCCACCTGTGGCTATTGCAAGGTCGCTTCTTACACTGGCTGACCCGCTTATGTTTTGGGAGAGAATTAATAGCGTTTGTTTTTGTAGGGGGGCGGTTTATGAGTGTCTCCTTGGTACTTTATTTGAAGGTTGTTAGAAATGTGGTTTGCTGTCTTAAAGAACGTGAATTTGATCTCAGGCTGCCACATGGAACGGTTTGATGACCTGAACTTCGATAAAAAAGACTAAAATGATTTTCTACAGAAACTTACCTACGTGTCTTAAAAACACCCCGGTAATAACACTGCGATGTGACAGTCCCAGCATGTAGTACTTATGGATGGTGGGTATCAGCACCGAAGTTGTTACAAGTGAAGGTGTGTGTCAAGTATTAGAACCGATAGGTCTCGGGGGAACGGACCGTCTACTCTATCCAAAGAATTGAATATATTGTGTATCAGTATAGATATCTATCTATCTACGTATCTGTCTATCTACCTATAAAGTTATAATTTTAAACATAAGAAAAATACAAAGTGAACAATATATTAATACTGACTTTAAGTCTGAGAATTAGCAGCCTCATATTCGGCACAGCGTTATATGCTTTGTGTATACTTTTCTTCATGCATTTCATTGATGACAAGTGTTTCTGATACCTATTCTTCTTTACATCAGATTGTCGGAGGGTCTCGAAGGTAAAGGAGAGTCTTTTGCGTTTGTCCTCTTCTTAATTAAACACCTGATATGAAAGAACACATCTTTGTTATATAAAAGAAGTACTAGATCACATACAGAGGAACTAGGGTTCTATGTGGTCTGTGTATGTACATAATTCTATATGGTCTTTTAGTTTCCTATGTCGTCTTACCTCCTTCAGCATTTACATGCGTCTGGCTTTTGGCAAAGATTTAAGGTCCAGCTGTCCTACGTGCCAAAGTCTTTCCCACGTCCCCACTTCGGCACCAATGCCCACCATCCGTATTAAATCAGGCTATGATTGTCACATACGAGACTGGTGTACTAATATTAGTATTTACTCCCCCTGAGGCTCTTATTCTGTGTTTGCCTTTATTCCTCAGCATTTCAAAAATTTCCTTGACTCGCTTAGCCCTGAACGAATTGCCTGATATATTCTCTCCTTTCTTGCATGCCAGTTTGTTATACATGTTTCTCCTTTAAGTTATATTCCCGTTTGCTCACTTCTACGTTTTATGTTAACTCATGGCATCTAAGGACTTTTTGTTTATGTTATTCCTACTGTCTCTACAAAATTTAGGATAAAATTTTTCGAGCTGGATAGGGTAGATACAACCTTCACCTACTTCTTTACAACAAGTCTCCAATGAATGGCATCAAAGAAGGCATGGACTGAAGAGGGAATGAGGCATATGTACCCCTGTTTCCAGCAGACCACTGATTACAGATGAACAATGCTATTCACCAAAAATATGCAAAAAATACTCTATCTGTCTCAATCTATTGCCAGACACCTTTATCCCGTAAGGGGTGGCCACAAACAAATCGCCTTCATGTCGCCCTGTCCCCCGCCGTTTCGTTGCCCTGCTCCCAACTCACATCCCCCTCTCTCATATACCTCTCCACTCCATCCCTCCATCTCATCCTTGGCCTTCCCCTCCCTCTCCCCTCCTACATACATATTATTATAGAACCATGTCCATAAAAAGAAGAATTTGGTCATGAAATTTGACGATTTTCGTATTGGGTCAGGGTGAATTCAAACTTATGGAAATTCCGAGTGCTGGTTCCGTCCCTGATACAGGTAACCGGATTGAAGGGATAAAAGGCAATCAGCGATGGAAACAAGATGATTAATTTTGTACATTATTTTTCTCCATCTCTCCATCCCCGCCTACCCGTCTGTCCGTAGAGCAGGTCAGTTTTTCCTTCAGCTGCAGCAACACAGGAGCCGCCACACAACCCATCCCACCCTTGACCTCCGACCTTGAATATCTTGGGCATCGCTCTCCACTCCGCCCTGCCCCACCCACTCCTCTCGTATCCACGACAACTTGACTGTTGAATAGACATCCTAGAAACACAAGTTAATATGATAGCATCTGTGTGACTGTCCACCGGCATCAGAAAGACGAACACTGTTGTGAATTTTGTATTTTTGTTGCAATAAGTAACTGTATCCCAAACTGCTCAAGTCAGTTATATCCTGTTATATACATCCTAATCCGTCTTCTTCTTACTGCCGCCAGTACCAGACAGTTTAGCGTAACTTCTTCTAAAAATGCGGCGGATGATGAAGACGAAGGTGAACATGGTCAAATGGAAGAAGAACAACACGTCCAGCATGAGGAACTCCACCCAGGAGAGCTGGGCCGCAGGGCTTCTCAGTTGTGGCGCCCCCTGGTGACGGATGACGTACTCCGTCCAGAACACGGCGCGGTCCAGGGGCTTCGTCAGCTGATCTCGCAGCGGTCTCGACATCTTCAAAATGTTTTCCTTGTACCTTAAGCAGAAAATAAAAATCAACCTTATACTACACTTTTGTTGCTGTGGATCTTGTTGCCTTGTTTGCAAGCACAGATATCTAACTCATGACGCACACACACACACACACACACACACACACACACACACACACACACACACACACACACACACACACACACACAAACACACACACACACACACACACACACACACACACACACACACACACACACATATATATATATATATATATATATATATATATATATATATATATATATATATATATATATATATATATATATATATGATGTAATCTTGCAGTTTGTAAACTGAGTGGAATACTCATATACTGCAATGTGTGGACTGCCAGATTCACTTAGTCATTATACAAAGCAACAAAAATTATGGGATATTTAACGGAATAATTAATTACAGTATTTGTTTTTCTTCTACATACTGACTGAAATGAATTCGTGTCTATGTACACAGCCTGGCTGCCTAGTTTGATTGTTACGTAAGACTGGGTCGGGTAAGTATTTTTAACCTTTCGACCTAAGTACAGTGCAGTTACATCTTCTAGTATTATCTCATTACCCTTTCGGTGCGGTTTTGCATGAAGACACTTAACCGCACTGTCCGGTGTGATTGTTACTGAGCCCCCCTACTGTCCTGAGTGTGGTGAAGCTGCACTCAAGTACAAAGGGAGGGGTAAAGGTTCCTAAATTAGAAGAAGAAGAAGAAGAAGAAGAAGAAGTAGAAGAAGAAGAAAGAAGTTTCACTTGAACACTTATCAATGAAAATTATTCTGTGAAATAACTGGAGGTGTTTTCATCATACAGGCAATTCATTAACAGTGAGCGACATCACAGCCAGCAAGTGGCGTCTCCTTTCATGGGTTCAAGGGCACTTGTGTGTTTACTTTCCCTTATTTGGTTACGTGAAGTTCTGATAAATTAACGCATGTACGTAAGATTATGTATGTCGACAGTTTCATGTTGTTACAGTATCCACATTATAGTGTACTGTACATTGGCTTGATATCTACAATTTTCACAGATGCAGACAAGGAAGGAGATGTGTTGTGACACACAGTAATGAAATCATATTATCCTTGGGCAAGAGGGTTCCAGTCGGAGAAACCCTGCTGAGATGTAATTGCATGCAAGTCCTAAGAGGCAGGTGGAGGTATTAGTCTAAGTACTGCCACCAGTCGGAGTAAGCTGCCATTTAGCCGCAGAAAGAATAGACGTTGAAGCTTAGTCTCAGGCCTATACAATTCAAAGGAGATAATGTCGGTCTGGCAGTTACTTAAGCTCATAGGCGATACAGTGACATTATCTATCAGTCTGTCTATCTAGTATCTATAATGTGTGCGACCAGTAGCTAGGAACGGCAATGATTTTCTATCGTTTCTTTTTTTCTTTGGAATGTTTATTTAAAAATTAACTAGTGAGGGATAAGTACTTAACAATGAGAATTAATTCGCTCTTAGTGAAATAAGCACACTGGAGTTTTGTCACCCGAATCAAAATATGAAGACACAGTAAATCAACTAACTTTGGATTGGAAGTAATATCGGTGAGAGCCTCCACAATGGCATCAACGGTCAGTTCTTCCCACACCAGCATTTTCCCAATGCCCGAACTCTGCACAAACATTGCATTCTTGGTCTGGTCACCGTAGATTGGGAGGGAGAGGAGGGGAGTGGCGTGATAAATGGACTCCTGTTGGCTCAGCAGGCCACCATGCGTAATGAACACCTTCACCTTCTCATGACCTACAATACAGAGACTTTCACTTGAGGGAAGGCTGATTTTAGAAATGTTCACATAATTTACATATATAACATCCAATACCTGTGTTGGTGTAACTTTTGGGTGCATGAACTCACCAAGGATGTCCTGCTGTGGGAGCCATTTGCTTATCATGACGTTCTCTGACACGCCCTCCAGGTCCTCCTCATTCTTCCAGATGACTCGATGTGGCAGTCTACGGAAAGCCTCCACAAAGGCGTCTCGGTACTCCAATGGCATGGACTTACCCCGGGTGAAGGAGCCCAGACTAAAGTATATCACACCCTCAGGACCCGCACCAGATATCCATGACTCCAGATCCTAGAATTATAGAATGTGTGATACCGATTTAATTAATCTGAAATGAAATAAAGTATGTCTGCCATTCTCTGTTTCTACATTTTTACGCCGATGTGAATCAGGAAGGTAATGGTGATAGTGGCAAAGTACAGTGGTATGCGTGCAAACAGATCTCATACACGCATTTAAAAATCAAATTAAAATGAGGAAAATAAATAAATAATTACATGGTGATCCGTGAAAAAAGTTCCACTGTAAATACACCCATTGGTATCTTAGTGTTGCTAGGACGGCTCAGTCTGTTGATGTGGGCGTGGGTGAGACAATGGGAACAGTAAATGACAAATGTTGCTGGTTAGTCATTAACAATGTCAACTGAGCCGTGCCCACAATTCACGAGGAATCGCCCGGCGAAGTGGAGGAGGAGCTTTCTATGTACTTTGAGCACCGTGTGAATAAGTAAAAAAAAAACTAACCTTTGGCAATGGCTTGGGTGGGCGGCAATGCATAGCGCCCACCTCCACCTGTGAGGGCAGGAGGGGAATCGTCATATCAATACTGAAGTGTGTGTTCATCAGCGTAAGACTTTGATTCCTCTCTATATCCAAAAGAGGTGGCAAGTCTGGGAACTGGGCTGATAACTGAAAAAAAAAAAAAAAAAAAAAAAAAAAGACGATAGATAAGATGTCCGCTATTGTGTGATTTTTCTTACTATTTTATGACAATGAACAATCATGTACTGTTCATTTTTATCCATAAAAATAACTTCAGAGAATGCACAGTTGTATGTTTTATTGATGTAAATCTTCTGAGCAATGTGTATATAAGAGTGATGACTGGATGGTAGCGGATGTTTCGAACTTGCTATGCTGCAGACTCTTATACAGTATGATTATGAAAGCTGATGGATTGAGTGCGGGCGAAAGGGGTTGCCGTCTAGTGCTTTTTGACGCCGACCACGGAACTGTTATATATCATAATACTGTACCTCCTTTTGAATTAAAGGAACAATTGCCCAGTTCCTCCAGTACACTGCAAACGACAAGTGCATCACTGTGTTGAGGAAGCGGTGCCACATGGACATGGGAGGGGGGAAGGGCTTCATTATATTGGACACGTAGGATGGATTGAGTACGTTGCCCAGGACGGCGCTCTGACGCGGATCAATTCCTGGAGTGGCAATTGTGATGTAGGGCACCTCGTGCACGAATGGGTAGACTACCTGCAAGCAAGCAGTATATACTTGTTTATCCTGATTATGAAATGAAATCCATTATTGTTAAAATGTTATTGCATGATCAACCTCAATCTGTATAATCTTTCTGTCGTTTTTCCATAGAAATACAGTATATACAAGTGACCAAAGAAGAAATATGCCTCCTGTCTCCCCAGCCTCCTTAGAGGCGCGTTAGCAATCTCAAAAGAGCTATGTTGATGTCTTCAGTAGATATTTGTTGCAGCTACGAAAAAGTGTAGCAATTTATTTTTGGGGAAGATAGGATTCTATCTGACACGTTATGTGTAAGTAGCACAGCGAAGTATTTAAACAAGAGATATACCAAAAAAAAAAAAAAAATTTCAAGAGTATATGAGCAAAGGTACACACACACACACACACACACACACACACACACACACACACACACACACATATATATATATATATATATATATATATATATATATATAATATCTATCTATATAGATAGATAGATAGATAGATAGATACAGATATAGATGTGTGTGTGTGCCTTTGCAGGATTTCGTTTACACGTTTTAGAATGTGTGGATACAGTTTGGCGGTGGAAACAGGTAGTTGGAACAGGCGGGGACGTGGTAGGCTTCCTCTCGAGAAGCGCCTGTGCGTATGTGGTGACGTGCAGTCTGAAGAACATGTAATAGAGGTGTGTCCCCAGACACAAAATATTAGGGGGTTGTATGGATTTGATACCATAAATGATGTATTCTCAAATTTTATTGAAGTCACCTGCAGAATTATTCATGATGTTATGAGTACACACAAGTAATAAATACGGTAGACTTTTAAACCGATAATTTTATAGTCTTATAGGGGCGTACGATTTATAAATATTGTGACGAGTGGAACTGAATCTTTTTTTGCATTTTTCTTCATCATGTTGGAAATAAGTGCTTGTCTTCCTCTTTACTTAATTGTGTTTATTAACTTACGAAAATTTAATTATGGACTACAGTTTGTTTTTTCTCTTATGGGTGATCCTTTTCTAATTACAATATTTGTCTTACGTTTCATTTTGATCCGTGTATTACACATTTGTAAGCTGTGGTCAATAAACTGTCTATCTGTATATATATATATATATATATATATATATATATATATATATATATATATATATATATATATATATATATATATATATATATATATATATATATATATATGTGTATATATATATATATATATATATATATATATATATATATATATATATATATATATATATATATATATATATATATATTTTTTATTCCAAATGAAACATAAGGATGTACAACTGTGAGACAGAAATCTTTTTAACATTTTTAGACTTCATTAAACATAATTTACAATTATCAAATGAATTTCCATAATATTAAGCTTACCTCATTGTACGCGTGATTTACAATAATTAAATCAAACTCCTTTCTTTGGTCGTAGAGTTTCTTCACCTCTGGCACCTTGTAGAGATCCCTGGCAATAAGGGGCAAGATCTTAGTGAACACGCTGAAGCCTCCCGAGAGATCCTTTCTGGTTTCAAACATATTGAAATTATCTTCCCTGAAATGAGAGAGGCCGTGCTCTAGCTCTGTGACGTTGGGATGTTTTGATGCCTTAGGGTGGTTAGCCAGCATCACTATCTGAAGATTGAAGTGATAAAATGGATTACAGGATAATCCAGAAAGAACTGATAGTTTTTAAAAACTTGTATTTCTCAGAAAAAGTAACAGTTCCGTTTCCTTTTCAGGTGGAGCATAGAGTGATGCTTCAAGCTTAATGTGACAGGAAGATGGAAGCTGAGAAACATTTTTCAGTTCAGAAGAGGACCAAAATCGTTGAACTGTACTTTGCAACAAAATCAGTTGTTCTCTCTCAGTTGCAATTTCGTCCTGAATTTCCAGGGAGGAAAATCCCACATTGCAACACTATCAAAAGCCTGATACAGAAGTTCAGAGACACTGATAGTGTGGCTGACAACAAGACCCTCAGTGGCGCACATCTGACTGCCACAACACCAGCACACGTTCATGGCGTTAGGACTCGTCTGGAACGGAAACCATGGAAGTCCACCAGACGACTGTCACAGGACGTGGGGATTTCCAGGAGCTCTGTGATGAAATTCATTCATAGTGACCTGAAATTGTTTCCATACAAAGCGCAGATTCTTCAGGCTCAAAGCCATGCCAGTAAGTACGAACGCTATGAGTTTTGCCAGAGTATCAGCGAACGGACTGAGAACAATCCCTGTCTCTTGGACTTGCTTCTCGTCAGTGACGAGGCACTTTTTTTTTTTTTTTTTTTTTTTTGAGTTGGCATGTGAATAAGCAAAACGTGAGGTTTTGAACAGCAGCACAGCCTCATGAGCATGTTCAAGCACCTCTGAGTGTACAAAAAACATCTGTGTGGTGTGCAATAAGACGATCAGGCATCTTTGGTCCATATTTTTTCGAAGAAGCTTGATTTTGTTCCAAAGTACAGTTCAACGATTGTTGACAGCTACTGAACTGAAAACTGTTTCTCAGCCTCCATCTTGCTGTCACATTAAACTTGCAGCATCACTCTATGCTCCACCTGAAAAAAAAAAAAAAAAAAAAAAAATTACTTTTCTGGGAAATACAAGTTCTTTAGAAGAGTCAGATTTTTCTGCACCACCCTGTTAATACCGCCTTCCATATATTACAACAATAGCAACAGCAACAACAACAACATATAAAAATAATAATAATAATAATAATAATAATAATAATAATAATAATAATAATAAAAACAATGATAATAATAATACTAATAATAATAATAATAATAATAATAATAATAATAACAACAACAAGAATAATAATAATTCCGGAACTATTACTACTTCTGCTACTACTAATACTAATACTACTACTGCTACAACTAGTACTATTACTACTACTACTACTCCTACTACTACTAATGAAAACAAAAACAAGAACAACAATAACAACAACAACAACAACAATAATAATAATAATAATAATAATAATAATAATATAACAATAATAATAATAATCTATCTGTCTATTGCCAGACGCCTTAATCCCGTAAGGGATGGCCACAAACAGATCACCTCCATGTCACCCTGTCCCTTGCCATTTCACTGCCCTGGTCCCAGTTCACACGCTCCTCTCTCATATACCTCTCCACTCCATCCCTCCATCTCATCCTTGGCCTCCCCCTCCCTGTCCCCCCCTTCACTTCACTTACATACACTCTCCTCTTCAGTCTCTCGCTTTCTATTCTCTTCATATGGCCAAACCACCTCAATGTATTTCTCCTAACAGTTTCTTTTCTATCACATCCTCATCGACACCACAACGCGCCTTCACTTTCTCAATTGTCAGTCTGTCTCTTCATGTGACTCCACAGGCTTCTTTCAAATATATCATTTCTACAGCTCTCACTCTTGACTTGTGTCCCTGCAACAAGGTCCAAGCTTCACTTCCATATGTTAGAGTTGGTATCACAATACTGTTATGCAGCGATTTTTTCACTTCCATGCGCACTTCCCTCTTTCTTATCACTGCTTTCAAATAATCAGCAACGTTGCTTCCTTGCTGTACCCCAGGGGTCGGCAACCTTTTGAACATGGTGTGCCA
This sequence comes from Coenobita brevimanus, assembly GCF_032717465.1. Classification (NCBI taxonomy): domain Eukaryota; kingdom Metazoa; phylum Arthropoda; class Malacostraca; order Decapoda; family Coenobitidae; genus Coenobita; species Coenobita brevimanus. The sequence continues at coordinate 3,233,982 of NC_137013.1, forward strand.
GTTTATAATTAATGCCAATTTTTTCGCCACTTTGCGTGTCAGGTAAGATTTTTTAACACTGTAGCGACAGTGTTAATTGATTTAGTAAGGAAGGATGTGCCCACCTCTCTCTCTCTCTCTCTCCCCTCTCTTTGCATTTTCAATATTTTCTTTGTTACACTGGATCACGTTGAGTGCCATAGTATAACACTTCTCGTGCCAAGTCTGGCATGCGTGCCTAGGGTTGCCGACCCCTCTTGTACTCTTTCAAGCACTTCGTCCCCTAAACTTCCATTGTTACACATCACACTACCCATGTATTTAAACGCACTCACATTTTCCATTTCCTCCACATCCAACCTCACTGTACAGTCAGCGACCTCATTTCTCTCAAAGACCATAACTTTACTCTTCCCTACACTCACCTTTAGATTCCGTTTCTTACACACTCTCCCAAACTCATTCACCAGGCCTTGCAGCTCTCCTTCGTGTTCACTTAACAACACAATATCATCTGCAAAGAATAGTACAGGGAGTTTCCAAACACTGCCCTCTCTCATGAGGGCTGCTCCAGCATCCACTGCCCTATCTTATATCTTTTTTATAACTCCATCCATGTACACCATGGAGACATGAAGCATCCCTGTTTCAATCCAGCCCTCACTCAGCTAACTGTTCACACACACTGCAGCCTTAGTACCTTAGTTCCTAAAACCTCCCTGTTCTTCTCCAACTAATTCCTCTGTTATTTCCCTAAATCTGTCAATAATTGTCCTACCATATACTTTTCCTATTACACTGAAAAAACAAATGCCCCTATGATTACCACATGTTTCTTTTTCCACTATTCCTTTGTGCAAGTAAATAATTATACCTGAATTCCAATCTTCCGGGACTCTACCTTTCTCCCAGGCCAATCTGAACATCTTCCACACCCACCTTACTACTATCTCTCCCCCGTGCTTCAGCATTTCACCACACACTCCATCAATTCCCTGGGGCTTTCCCCATTTTGACTTTCTTCATTGCTTCCACAACTTCCATCCTACTGATTTCATCCACTCTTCTCACATCCTTCCTTCTTTCTGCCATTCCCCAGCCACTTATACTCACATTACATTCATTCTCTATGTTCGACAATTCCTGAAAGAGTTCTTTCCATCTGCTCACTTTTTCTCCCTTCTCCACTAGCAATCTACCATTTTTATCTTTTGCTCCCCGACTATCTTCTTTATCACCCTGTCTAATTCTTTTTATCTCTTACCGGAACATTTTCTTACATCCCCTTCACTTTAAGCTCAGATTCCTTCTGAATTCCTCATCCACTCTCTTCTTACTGTCTCTTACTAAATATTTTCACCTCTCTCTTCCTCTCTACATGTAACTCTCTCTTCCGTCTCTCAGCTTCCTCCATGCCCCTGTTTCTCATCCACTCGCTATATGCTTTCTTTTGTGCCACAACCTGTCTCACCTCTTCATTTCATCAAGCTGTTCCTTGCACCTCATTTCGTCTTCTCTTCACCCCACTTGCCACCTCACATGCTGCACAAATTTCCTCTGTGAATAACTTGCACATACCTTCCACCTCCCCCATTTGCTCCAAATCATATTTACCTAATCGCTCCTCCACTTCTCTCTTATATTCTGCCTTTTCTCCATCCTCTTGCAACTTTTTACCACCTTGTAATAACTACTTCCTCCTGTCCTTCCTTTCTTCTATTCCTCCATTTCATTTGAACCTTGACTTTCACCACCACCAAGCAGAAAGCCCCTCCTCCAACCTCTACGTGCTCTAGCATTCATTACACACCTTTGCATTTTATCATCCACATGCACGTGATCAGTCGTTGCCTTCCATTCATTCAGTTCACCACCCACGCTTGTAATCACTCGCCATGTATACCTGTGGATAATTTTGTGTCTAAAGAGGGTATTGGCTATCACCACCCCCCTCCCTGCACAAATGTTCACTAGAGCACTGCCATTCTCATCCACTTCTGCAGACACCCCACTCACCAATTACTCCATCCACTTTCACATTCCCTATTCTTCCATCCATATCTCCAATCAAAAACACTCTCTCATTCTTTCAAACTTTTCCATGCACGCTTCCACATTTGTCCAGAACTCATCTTTCACATTTCTTGCACGATCTAGCTTTGGTTCACACACACACACACACACACACACACACACACACACACACACACACACAATTGCTCACATTTGTAGTCCAACTTTCAGTCTTACCCGCACAATCCTTGAGGCAATTGATCCATACTATCTTATATTCTCCTTCCATCTCTAGCACACAACAATACTCACTCCTTCTTTTGCCCCCTCATTCTCACCCACTTTCGCGCATATACCCCATCCATACTCCCATTCTCTCACATTCTCATCTACACATTTAGCCTCGGTTAATCAACATACATCCACTTTTGTACCCTCCAGCACGTGGACAATCTTTCTCTCTTTCACCTCATCATTTGCACCCCTTACATTCCATGTGGTAATCCGTACTATGTCCTTTGTTCGGTTCTTAGTCGTCACCTGTTAGTCAGTCCTGGTCCGAGGCTTCTTGTCTGTAGATTTAATTAGTTGTTTTCCGGGGAACGGCACTAACCCTCCGACAACCCACTTGTCACGCACGGAACACGTGTCGGTTGGTTATAAGGTTACCACCCAACGTCGTCAATGATTTCCTGGTTTACAGGAAATAATTTAGATTGCCACTCAGTGTAGAGCTACCCATAATACAGAGTACCGCTACACTAAGTGGATGAATAATAATGCCGGTAATAAGAGTAATTCTGATATTAATGTTAAGTCATATCTCAGAACTTTAGTATCAGTGGTCCTTTACAAGGATCACAAATTTGTCACTATTGTAAAGGTCTCCTAACTTCCCATCATATCACTGTATAGGCTGCTTGTTTTCAACTGACGGAACTTGGCCACTCAAGCAACTCGAATACTAAGTTATAGTAGCGTGAAAATTTTATGAGCCTCAGTTACGAGGCAGGAATGAATCTCCTTGGTTACTAGTCATATTTAGCCTCCAATCTGACTACAGTTTGCCAGCAACGAAGTTGAACTGGGGTATGGATTTTTGTTAGTCGATAACAAACCTTTACCCTGCTGACGTTCTTTGTGATATTCTTGCTACCAGAAGACGGTTTTATTCTACTTAGGGGAGGTTTTTCGAAATGAAAAGGTCAAATATATCATTCATTTATCCTTTCACTACAGTAAGTCTCCCCAAAAGTAAAATAGAATTGTACGGAGGTAGCAAAAAAAAAAAAAAAAAGTCACTGGACTGATGGGGTAAAGACCATAGTGGTGCTGGAGAGGAAAGCCTTCATGTAGTGGCAACTATGTAAGCTCGCAGTCTCAACTGCCTGGTTATACAGGCGTCCCTCAGCTACTACCCTATCCTCGGAAGAAGAATGGAGGACTACAGGAGAAGAGCACCTTAAGCCAGCAGAAGGACAGCTTAAACCTGCAGTCCACTGAGTTCATAATTGTGAGCTTGGGGATACAACAGCAACAACGCCAATGGGACTCACCTGGTGTCCTCGATTCGCCAACGCCTCGGCCACGGGCAGAAAGACGTTCCTGTGGCTCTTGGAGGAGACTGGCAGGAGCATGAGGATCTTGTAGGAGGCCTGAGGGGGCGGCAGGTCCCCGGCGACGCCCCCCGCCAGAGCCGCCACCAACACACACAGCCCAGCCAACTTCATCTGCCGAGGGTGGAAAGAAGGTGAAGCTTTAAAGCCAATCGACTGCACGGAGAGTCTTTTAGGTAGATAAAGTTTTTGCTAATAACCACTCTTTCTCCGGAGTACGATGCACAACTATCGAATTTACATCCAGATCCCCAAAGATGGCTTAGGAATAATACCTGTCCCCGTCAAGTTAAGGTGAGCACACTCTAGTATGCATCAAAATTAGTACACATCTGTATTACCTCAAGTTCTGTCTCACTTGTTCTACTCATTCATCTGTACAATCATCTCAGATTTCGTTTCAAAATGTATTACTCGTGCTTCTCTAGAGACCATTATTGTGCACTCAGGATGTCAGCATTAGTTGTCTAAAGAGCCCCATCTTTTCACTAGCCTGTTTCTTTTTATTCATCATTGACCCTCCTAGTTTCATTCACTTATACGCTGACAGTTCAGTTCATCTCTTTTCTACACGCTTTAAGTTTCCCTTTCAGTAATTACCTCGTTACCGTCCTCACCTGGCGAGTCCACAGACCTGTTGATTAGCGGTGTTTAGGTAACATTCTTTTATATTATGTGTTCGACTTTGGTTATGGTGTAGGAGAGGGATGCCTTCATGTTGTGGCACCGATATAACTGGTCGGCTAAGCTGCCTGGCCATACAAACATCCTTCTCCTACTTCCCTATCCCCAAAAGGGAGAATGGCGTTTTGTCGGAGGAGGGTAATTACATCCTGCAGTCCACCATGATCACGTCACAGATGAACCCGGACTACAGCAACAACAACAACAACAACAACAACATGTGGTGGTTAGACAGATGTGACAGTGTGTTGTGTAAGCTGTAAGAGATACCGCTGGATCCTACTCCTGTTTATTTTTGTATAAAAAAGAACAAATTACTCGCTTATGTTTAACAAAACGCTCTTTCATTATATATCACTCATTGAGCCGCGTAGACGAAGTCGATGGTCATTATTTTTGTACGAAATTTATGTGTGCGTGTCTGTGTCGAAAACTTAGATCTCAGACAGTATTGGCTGTAGGTGGAAAAGTTATTAATAAATGTTGTTTAGAGTCACTGGTAGACGAAGTCGCTTGTCATTATATTTGTACGAAGTATATCTGTGTGTGTGTCTGTCTCCGTCGAAAACTCAAATCTCAGAAAGTATTGATTGTAGAAGGAAAAGTTGTTAATAAAAGTTGTTTAGAATCACAACTTGAGTTTACATGTCACTCACCCAGCACTGGGAGTCATCCAGGATACATACATAATAGCCAAGTTTTCATCTAACAGTATTTTCCTTAGACCACTCATATTCCCTCGATCACTCACTTTCAATAGACCATTCATATTCCAAAGACTATATTTACTTTCTAAACTATCCACTCACTTTGTAGAAACTGCTGCCTCTCTAAGCAGACCATTCTTTCTAAACAGATCAAACCATGTCTTTCTTACGGTTCACAATTCTATTCAAAATAAATCATGCGGTCTGTTCTCTAAAGCTCAACCATGTAACCCTTCTCTTCCTGTTCAGTGTGTCCTGCATGAAATCGTGTGGGAGTTATTGGACGAAAATGTGTAGGCGACTGAAACTACTGAAAGTATGGACGAATGCCAAGTCACGTACTTCTTCGGAAAGTGAGTGATAGCCATTGAACTTAGTATGGACTGATACAGGTCCAGATACAGGCACAGATACTGACACAGATACTGGCACAGATACTGGCACAGATACAAACACGGATACAGGTAGATACAGGCACAGATTCAGGCACAGATGCAGGTACAGATACAGGTACAGATACAGGCACAGATACAGGCACAGATACAGGTACAGATACAGGCACAGATACAGATACAGGCACAGATGCAGGTACAGATACAGGCACAGATACAGATACAGATACAGGTATAGATACAGGCATAGATACAGATACAGATAAAGATAATGAGAAAGATATACAGTAGATACAGAAGTCATACCTACTAGTAATGAAAAAAAAAATTTTTGAGGGGAGTCTTAGGATTTTGAAACACATTGACCCTGGAAAAAAAAAAATCTAAAAAAGATGAGATTTTCCATTTCGCGATGACTGCACTAAAATGAGACGCCTTTCATATATTACCAAATCGTTTAATTTAAAGTACCTGAAGCTACTGTGCATCACTTTGATTTTTTACGAAACGATTCATTAACACCGAAATTGTGCGGTATCTTTTATGTATCGTCTGTGCTTGTCACGTAGCCTACTCACAAACTCTTACCCTTATGTGACCTCCTTATCGTCTCTCTCATTATGCCTTATCTCTGTTACGGAGCAAAAGTCCACCTCACTATAGATAAGATAACGTCACCTTTTTTGTTTCATTATCTCAATAAACAAAAAGAACATAACGAATCTCCATGAACAAGATGAACGTAACGAATCTCCATGAACAAGATGAACGTAACGAATCTCCATGAACAAGATGAACGTAACGAATCTCCATGAACAAGATGAACGTAACGAATCTCCATGAACAAGATGAACGTAACGAATCTCCATGAACAAGATGAACGTAACGAATCTCCATGAACAAGATGAACGTAACGAATCTCCATGAACAAGATGAACGTAACGAATCTCCATGGCCAAGATGAACGTAACGAATCAACATCGGTAAGGTGAACGTAACGACTGTAGAGTGAAGTTGCCCCTCTGCAGGCCACCATCCTCCTTTTGGGGGATAGGGAGGAAATTGAGGGACGTTCCTAAAACCGGGCAGTGAAGTCACCCTGTTATATCGGTGCCACCGCGTGAAAGCATCCCTCTCCAATACCAAGGACAGACAAGAAAATAAAAAATAGAAAACAAAAATGATTACGAGATATAAGCAAGAGCTTGTAATCAGGATAAAAATGTTGGCGATTACAAGAGATGATAAACATACATTCGATCAAGTGCTTTAGGCATGATAAGGAAGTGAATAACCCTTAGAGAATCTGAGAGCAGGTTAAACCATCAGAAGCGCAGTGTGTAATGAACTGCAAGAAAATGATAGAAATGTAACAGATAAGAGGACATGACTGACAGGCTGAAGAAAAAAATGTAGCAGCAGCAGCAGTTGTAGCCCCAGGATGCGTCAACCAGTGGACCCCAGGTTGTAGTTGTCCGCCTCCTGCAGTTCATCATCCTTCATTTAGAGGATAAGGAGGGAACTGAGGGACGATTGTATATCGGGGAAGTGAGGCCTCCCAGCTAAATAAGTGCCTCCATAGAAGGCCTCCGTCTCCATCACATGACTGACAAGAAAAAAAGGCAAAACGATCAGAAGGTACGATAAAGCATGAGGGCATGAGATACAGGCTAATGAAGATGAAATGTTTGTGTTGAGAGGACGTGATAAGCAAACTGGACGCTAGTGTTCAGGAATGGCAGGGAGTGAATAACTGTAGTGAAGCAAACAGCATGGTAGGCTAATTGGGGAGTAATGTATAATGAAAAAAATGATGTAAATGTAAAAGATAGGAGAGAATGGCTGACGCACTAAAGATAAAAGCAAAGAGATTACGGTGTGCGGTAAGCATAATAACTATTTTTTAAATGTAAATAATGAGAGGGCATGATAAGCTGCTGAAAAGCACCTTCTGTTGTCGGCTAGCTGAGTGCACTTCAAGGTCCCTCATTCTCGTGGGCTTAGGATGCTTCGTATCACCTCATCCTTAGCGAGTTATCTTGTGTATTAAACGTCAGTATTCTCCTATACCCCATGCTAATTTTATCAGTTAATCCCTCCATGGTCGAGACAACTCTGGTACTCTAGTCCCGCTGACGCCAGGAGATTTTTTTTTACTGTAGATGACTCGGGAGCTTGCCATTATCAATACCTATCATCGACTGTCGGGACAATTCAAGCACTCACTTCTCCCCAGTGCCAGGGGATGTTAATCAGCTAAACATGAGTTATAAGGTCGTATGCTTAATTCTTAAATCGCAAAGTGGAGTGCAAACCCCTAATTTTTGACAGACATTTATGGAACGCCTGTGGTTATTACGTATGGTCAGCCTGCACCCCATATTACAGAAAGCAGTCAGCAGCCATATAGGAAGGTCGAATTCGCTCCATCATTATGAGGTTGAGATTGTGGCAGATAGAAGGGTGCAAGGAATAAATGTGTTGGGAGAGTTGAATGATTCTTTGATCACGAAGGAGGAAGTGGAGAAGGCAGTAAAGGAGATGAAAACAGGGAAAGCTGCAGGTATGGATGGGTGTGCTGTGGAATGCCTGAAGGGTGGTGGAGTGACTATTGTTGACTGGTTAGTAAGATTATTGAATGTGTGCTTTGAGAAAGGTATGGTGCCAATTGACTGGGCAAGTGCTTGTGTGGTCCCGTTGTATAAAGGCAAGGGTGATAAGTATGAATGTACTAGCTTTAGGGGTATAAGTCTGTTGAGTGTTGTAGGTAAAGTGTATGGTAGAGTGTTAATTATGAGAGTTAGAGAGGGTACAGAGGGAGTGATTAGTGATGAGCAGTGTGGCTTTAGGAGAGGGAGGGGATGCGTTGATCAGGTGTTTGCTGTGAGACAAGTGTGTGAAAAGTATTTAGCGAAAGGCAAGGATGTGTTTTGGGCATTTATGGATTTAGAGAAAGCGTATGATAGAATTGATAGGGAGGCTTTGTGGACTGTTTTAAGATTGTATGGACTTGATGGTAGGTTACTAAAAGGGGTGAAAAGTTTTTATGTAAATAGTAGAGCGTGTGTAAGAGTGGGAAATGCTGTGAGTGATTGGTTTCCCGTGAGAGTGGGGCTGCGACAGGGATGTGTGATGTCGCCTTGGTTGTTTAATATTTACATGGATGGTGTTGTAAGGAGGTGAATGCAAGAGTTTTAGGTGGTCTGAGTCTGGTAAATGTTGATGGAGGAGAGTGGAATCTGAAGCAACTGCTGTTTGCAGATGATACTGCATTGGTGACTGATTCAGAGGAGAAATTGAGACAGTTGGTAGAGGAGTTTGGAAGGGTGTGTGAAAGGAGGAAATTGAAAGTAAATGAGAATAAGAGTAAAGTGATGAAGTGTACGAGGTTGATAGATGGTAGGGGGATGAATATAGTTTTGAATGGTGAGTTGCTTGAGGAGGTAGATTGTTTTAAATATCTAGGGTCACATGTTGCTGTGGATGGAAGAATAGATGCAGAAGTGAAGTTTAGAATTAATGAAGTAGGAAAGGTGCTGGGAGGAATGAAAAAAGTATTTAAATGTCGTTCGCTTAGAATGGATGTAAAGAGAAGGCTGTATGAGGGTGTTGTGGTACCGACTGCGTTATATGGGGCTGAAACATGGAATATGGGTGTAGCAGAGAGGAAAAGTTTGAATGTAATGGAGATGAGATGTCTGAGGAGTATGTGTGGAGTGACGCGTATGGATCGAGTGCGAAATGATGAAGTGCGAAGGAGAACTGGAGTTGTTCGGGAGATGGCTGGTAGAGTTGAGCAGAGGGTGTTGCAATGGTTTGGGCATATGGAGAGAATGGATAATGAGCGATTGGTGAAAAAGATAACTAGATCTGATGTGAGAGGTGTAAGACTGAGAGGAAGACCACGAATAGGATGGATGGACAGTGTGAAGAGAGCGCTGGATGCGAGAGGGATGTCTGTTGAGCAAGGAAGAGTGGCTGTGCGTGACAGAAATAAATGGAGAGAAATTGTGAATGAATAAGTGATGACGCAGCCCTGAGGGGATATTCTCCCGCATTTGGTCTGATAGCTAGTCAGGTCAGGTGCGGGTAAGGGGATGGGTCTGTTATGATGTGGCAGGGGTAAACCAGTTCTGCTGTCGGGCCCTGCTGTGGATGTCACTGCTTGCATTGCGCAGTTGACCCTTGTGCGGTGTGATGCGGTGAGGATCTGTCCGTTCTCCCCTTTGGGGCTAAGATGCGAATGAATGTGTTTGAATGGATGAGTAAATGGAGAGTGAGTCGTCCTGTCTCAGCTACCTCCCTTTCCTTGGGGGAAGCAGCCTAGGTATATAGATAGATAGATAGATTATGAGGTACTTCAAAAATCATCGTAAAAATTTTGGGGTTTGCATCTCGCTTCTCGATTTCAGGTGTAAACATACAACTCAATGCGTCAAATGTCGATGTTGACTGTATAAATAGCATATGAGATACTTATTTTGCTGATTTATTTTGCATTTCTCACCACAGGACTTTCATGTTACCTGTGCTTTAAAGTATCAACCTAGTGTGAAATACATACATAGGAGTAATTGTTTGCGCTCCGTATGAATAAATAAGCTAGCGACCTTCCTTTACCGATGAGAATACGTTTGAAGGAGTCGTCTTCTCGTTCACAAAGATTTCGTTGCACCTCGTTTTTAGTGATTCATTTTCCGTATTAAACCTTACCATCTTATTATCTGTCACTTACCACAGCTTAGCATTGATATAATTAGCAAAAGTAATATACAAGAGGCTAAGAAAGTGTCATATACTGTAGTACACTAGTAAGGAAGGATGCAAAGGGACCTTCTTCACTCTCTGAATCTGGTGACTCATAGTTAAGTCTAATATGGTTACGTTCAGACGATTTAATTCAACTTAACGATTTCCTGTACTAAAGGAGTTACTGAAGGCTGTACTTGACCTCCAGTTAAAAAATGTCTCTTAAAATCGCCTGGACATAGGGAAAAAAAAACAAAGAAAGAAAGAAAAAAAAAACAGACGTTGGGTTCGCAGCAGCAGCTGCTGCAGCAGTAGTAGTAGTAGTAACAGTAGCAATAGTTCAGTAGGTATAGCCCCAGGTTCATCTGAAACGTGAACCCACAAGCTGAAGCTGCCCTCCTTCTGCAGTCCACCATCGTCAATTAGGTAGATAGGCAGGGAATTGAGGGAAGTTTGTATAACCGGGCAATGGAGCATCCCAGCTATGTCAATGCCACCTCACGAATGCCTCGCTCCCCAGGCTGAAGGGTTGAACTGAGAATAAGCCTCAAGGTCACCGTGGCCAGAGCTAGGGTTGAGAATTGTCTGCATCTACTGTACAGTTCTGTCTATCTATTTGTCTCAATCTCTCTTTGTCTATCTTTGTTTATCTGTTTATTTGTGTACCTACCTATATATCTATATTTATTTGTTGTCTATCAAGCAGTCAATCAGTCTATCTGTGTATCTGTTTATCTATCTGTCTGTCTGTCTATCTTTCTATCTATCTATTGTCAACGGTCCCTACTTTCACTACGAATTACACGTGTAAAGCTTCCCTATAGTTTGTTCGCCTTAACATGGCGTAGAGTTTCGTTTTTTTCCATCTCCCAGAGCCCATAGCCTGACTACGACACCTTTACTTGACTAGCACATGTTCTAGCGCTACCACCCTGTTAAAGCTCAGCATTCATGACAGATAGTGTATGTCTAGGTAACGTGAAAGGAGTACAATGATGTACGTCTTAGTATTTCGTTTGTGTCGGGGGGCTGTGTTGCAAAGGTTAGCACACCCAAAACGCAAGTGAAAGACCGAGACCTTGATCTTCGGACCTGCTAGACCGATGGACAAAGTTTGCCTCATCTTTACCCCTGTTCACCCTGTAGCAGTCAGGGATCTGGATAGTTTAATCTCGACAGGGGAAGATTGGACCCTCTCATCGTTGAGACAAGTCTTCTATTCTATTCCAGCTAACGCCAGACGATGTTATTCGGCTGAGAGTGATTAGTTGGAGCCTGAGCGTTAATTTGCTGACCAGCCATGACTCTCGGAAATTACGATGACTAGCGTGACCGTCAGGAAATACCAAGACAGACCATGACAGCATCTGGCCTGCCATTCTCCTCTATGATATTTATGTACACTATGGCGATGATGTAAGGATGTAAACAACGTACAAGAAATCAGACGATGACTGTCAACCGTATTCTGGTTGACGTTAGTGACTTCTAAGACTTGTTCATGCGCGATTTACTGTGTACATTTCTGCTTAACATTGTCTGACATGTTATTCCTACAATCTAAATATCGATATACATGCAGCAGGAGAGGGACGTCTTCACGTGGTGACACTCATACAGTCGGGCGTGTCGGGCGCCGGGGTATACAAATAACTCCTTCCAAGTCTCCTGAAAGGATAGTGGTGGACTGCAAGAGAAGGACAACATCTGACTTCAGTTCATCAGTGTAATATTCAGCTGAGCCTTGGGCTACATCAACAATAAAAACAACAATAATAACATTATCAGTAATAATAATAACTAAAATAACAAATTAACCGTGACAACTATAACACAAACAACAATAACAACAGCAACAACAACAACAATGATAATAATAATAATAATAATAATAATAATAATAATAATAATAATAATAATAATAATGATAATAATAATAGCCTAATAACAACAACCGCGACAAAATAAAATATTGACAGGTTTCGTCCGCACCGTACAAGAGTGCATTAGACAAAATAAGTCGCTCAGGAAGAATTGTTACGAAATTTTCTGCGACAACAAGAATGCTGCCTACCATCAAGAGAGAAAACTGTCTTGAGTTACAGCGAAATTAATCTACCTCTTTATATATATATTTTTTTAATTTGCATGAATCGGCGTATAGTGATATTATCTTCTAGTTTGTGATGCAGACGTATACTGCTTCATTCTACTTTATTCTTCTTTAATTTGGTACCCTTTATATTTTACTTTTTCTACTTGGAGTTAATTTTACGTGGCTTACGGTAGACCTTCAGTACCAGCGGGGTTAGTGAAGGCTGTATCGAACTTCTGCAGTTTGAAGTATCTCTCCTAAGCTGAATAAAATCGTCAGAGAGAGAGAGAGAGAGAGATAGATAGATAGATAGATAGATAGATAGAGAGAGAGAGAGAGAGAGAGAGATAGCTGTCACGTCCCTCCAAGCTAAGACCATGGCCACTTACCCAGCTAAGCCTTGCCGAGGAACCGCTGTATCGCCATGCAGATAAATCCACAACATACAAATTCATTAAGTTAGGAGGAGGTCTCATATACGGGGATGGGGGGGTAATGATGGCAATATCAAACCCTTCCGTTTCTAATGGTCCCACCTGGGTAAAATCGTCTTGTCATAGGAAAAATAAACTAAATTAATAGGTCGTTGTACTGATGTGATCAAGAGTAACTCCCTTCATCAGGAGGACCTATTTTCTTCAATTCTGTTTTTGCTAGGAGGAATTTTTCGAACTGGTGAGTTTGGATACACTCGTAGCCTTCATTAACCCCTTCGACGCGGGAGGCTTTTCTTAACTTTACTAAAATCGTCTTGAGGCAGCAAGAATGAAGTAAGAATGGCGTCCTCTCTAGGTAAAGAACGCGAACGTTGGTTAAAAGTCACGTAGAGGAACGGATGTACGGGACGATTTCACTCAGTTCAGGGCAGACAAGACACTTTGCAGGGGTTAATGAAAGCTGTATCTATCACTATCTATCTATTTATTGCCAGACGCCATAATCCCGTAAGGGGTGACCATTTGACTTTGAGTTGGTTGTTTTACAGGGAGGGGAACTAACCCTCCACCAACCCACTTGTTTGATACGTATGGAGCACGTATGGTTTGGTTATATGGTTACCACCCAGCGTTGTAAATGGTTTCTTGGCTTACAGGAAACCATTTGGCCTGTCACTCAATATAAAACCACCTGTAATGGAAAGAAAAGCATTAAAAAGCGACAGGAAAGATGGGAGAAATAGGAAGAGAGGAGGGCAGGCACAGAAAAAGAATGATAAATTAAACCCTCTAATTCTAAAAATCCCTCGTAACCTAAACAAAATCGCCTGTGGTAGCAAGACTAAACTAAAAACGTAATCGTACTGAAGGAGTTAACCTCACCTTAACCCCGGAGAGGAACACCTGCACCACAACACAAGTCCCTCTACGAACTGTTCCACATGTATGCGCAGGCCTTCCCAGTCATATCGCCAAGTGACTGGACATCTTAAAGAGGTTGCCGGGGAGAAATTTGTAACTTTCTACCTTTCATACCTTGCTAATATATTCTCGTGTCTATCTATACTCTCTTTTTGTAACCATGACCCTACGATGGCTTTCTCTAACATGAAATACAGTCCTTTAAGTAGGAAGTAAGTTTATACAAAAGTGAGATACAAAACAACTTATCATGTGCTGACTGCAATGTGACCTTGTTCCGTATTTACAAACTTTCTTGAGCCAGGATTGTGGATGAGGTTACTCGTTTTACACGTTTGTCTTCACTCATGCAGCTCCCATAAGGGCGCGTCCACAAGTGTGGTGGAACAAGTGCTGGCAACATGCAAACAACACATAGCCGAATAAGCCGCAAACATGCCCGAAACAGTAGCATCCAGATCATGTTGGCAACATCATGATGAAGTCTCATCTCCCTCGTATGGATACACTTATGCCATCACCTCTGTTGCCAGGTGGATGGAAGCTGCACTGAAACATGTTTACATTCATCTCTTCAAATATTGCTGCATACCTGTTTCCAACATGTTGCCAACTGTGTTGTTAACACATGTTCGAGGGCACGTGTGGACGCACACTAACTTTCCGTCCAAAGCAGAGCGATTATTAAAGTGAAAACATGAGAAGATATAGACGATTTCTCGTAACAAAAGCAAACCTGCATAGATATGCAGATTTGTGTAGGTACTAGAGAAATACCAATCCAGCAGCCACAACTGTATCTGTAGGCCTGTATGTTAGGCCTTGGTTTGCTGGCCTTGAGGGCGTTCCAAGTGGCTCTTCTGTACCCACTGATTTGGCTTAGCACTTGTTAAGTCGTATTTATTGCTTGTCTTACAATCCCGATAGTTTATTTAGCGGCTGTCAGTATGACTAACTATATATATATATATATATATATATATATATATATATATATATATATATATATATATATATATATATATATATATATATATATATATATTGTTACGGAACAGAGAAAGATAATGTGCACTTTAAGTGAGAATACTAAAAATCACTACTGTCTCGTAAAGTTCCAGGTTCAGAACAAAAGAGTTAGGTAAAATTACAAGTTAAAGTTTAATGCTCAAACTAACAACAAAACATTCAGGACTCATAAGGATAATGTAATGGCAAAAAACAGGTTAAATATATGGTTAACTACAATAGCCTCTATTAACACGAAATTAGCAAGAGTAAATTTACCTAAGTCAGCCCTGATAAAATGAAAATACACTGGGTAATGCTCAGTTAATGCAAGATAAATTATTACAGATACAAAATATTATTAATGATGATGGACATAAAGATCCCTACATGAATTACAAAAACTTCACTAGGCCTACAAATTAAACTTATGCTATACAGTACAAGAACAAAATGCAACAACACTTATACTCAAATTACACAGCTGCTAGATGGTTGGAGACTTCCTGAGCACTCAATAATAACTGTACAGGCGGGGACAGAGATGTGAACAAAATGTGGAGCAGATCTAAGTGGCAATGATGCAGAGACTGAGCTCATTATATAGGGGCCGGCAGAGCTTGATACAACTTGTAAGAAGGACGCGCAAATGAAGCCATGGGGACAAAGAGTTGGCAATCCCGCACTGAACAACAGAAAGGACGACTTACTCTACTATAACAGTAGAAGAGGGGGACTGAGACAGAACACGCTCGTGATCAAACAGGCAGCACACTGTACGTTAGAATTACACAAAGGATGATGAAATCATAGGCTATGTAACACCTCCCCACAAAGAAAAAAGAAATTTACAAAGGAAATTTCTTATTACTCTAAAACAATCTGTATATGGCATTACAGAACATGCAAAAGTTTTTCCTAATGTTACAAAACATGAGATCTCCCTAGCACGTTCAGTCATAGGTACTTGCCAGTATCCCTTTAACAAATCAAACTTACTTATGTACCTAGCCTTTCCGATCTTGTCTATGCAATCTTCCACGCGAGGGAGAGGGTAAGTGTCTGTTTTGGTTATCTGATTAACGCGTCTGTAGTCGATGCAAAGCCGCTGTGACCCACCCGGCTTAGGGACCAGAGTGACAGGAGAACTCCACTCGCTCTGACAGGGCTCAATCATCTTGTGGTCCAACAGGTAGCCGAGCTCCTTCTGGATGAAAGGAACTTTCACTGGGTTCACACGGTAAGGAGGCAATTTAATTGGCTTTGCGTCTCCAACATCGACATCATGCATCAACACAGTGGTTCTTCCTGGAGTAGCACAGAACACTTGCTGGTACTCTTGCAGTAATGCCGAAAACTCCTGCCTTTCCTCGGGAGCTAGATGAGAAAGCTTAGTCTGGAGATCATTCATGATATCAGGATTCTTCCCCAAACTATCACTCAGGCTCATACTGCATGGGAGAGCTTCACTTGCAGACTCGGGTGGAACAGCTACAGTGCAGACTGGATTATTTTCGTCCCGCCTGTGATATAACTTTAGCATGTTGATGTGACATAGTTGCTTGTTCTTTCTACGATCTGGTGTGGCGATGACATAGTTGACATCACTGAGTTTCTTCTCCACGAAATAAGGACCACTAAACTTGGCTTGAAGAGGTTGCCCATGCACTGGTAGCAGAATCAAAACCTGATCTCCTGGCTGAAAGTGGCGTAACCTGGACTTCTTATCATACCAAGTCTTCATCTTCTCCTGAGCAGCTCCTAAATTCTCTCGCGCCAGTTGTAAAGCAGTGGACAGCCGTTCTTTGAACTTCATCACATACTCCAGCAGGTTGACGTCATCTTCCTCCGACAGCCAGCATTCCTTGAGTAGCTTAAGGGGTCCTCTTACTTCATGGCCAAACAGTAGTTCAAAAGGTGAGAAGCCCAGTGATTCATTGGAGATTCTCTTGCGGCAAACACAACGAATGGAAGACCTTTATCCCAGTCTTTCTGATGTTCCAAACAGTATTTCTTGAGCATCGATTTGAGTGTTTGATGATATCTCTCCAATGCTCCTTGGGTCTGGGGATGGTAAGCTGAAGACGTGATCTGGGTGATGCCCAACTCTTTCAGAGACTGCTTGAAAACATTCGACATGAAATTACTTCCCCGGTCTGACTGTACCTCCTTGGGCAGACCAAACTTTGTGAAGAACTCTAGCATTTCCTTAACCACGTTCTTTGCTGAGATATTTCTAAGTGGAATGGCTTCAGGATAACGAGTGGCCATATCAATCAGGGTCAACACATAAGAAAATCCTGAAGAAGTCTTAGGAAGAGGGCCCACAATATCCACCAACACACGGGTGAAAGGCGCCTCAAAAGGAGGAATGGGAACTAGAGGTGCAACCTTTTCGGTCTGATTACACTTCCCCACAACTTGACAGGTGTGACAAGACTTACAATACCAGGAAACATCCCTGAAGATACCTGGCCAGTAGAAGTGTTTCAAAATGCGTGCCACAGTCTTCCTCACTCCAAGGTGTCCTGCCAAACTGGAATCATGAGCCACTCTAATGATATCCTGCCTACAAACACGAGGGATGACAACTTGATGTACAACCTCCCATTCACAGTCGGCTGATGCTGTTGGGGGTCTCCACTTCCTCATAAGTACTCCTGACTTTACATAATAACAAGTAGAAGCACCGGCTGACTCTTCTTCACTGTAAGCAGAGTTAGCTAGACCTTTCAACTCAGGGTCAGCAACCTGCAACTCAACCAACTCTTGACGAGACAAATTATCAACACTACGGGGTACTGCCTCATCTGGTGAGTGGTCCAAATTAGCAAGAAAAGTGTCAGCTAGGATAACATCATCATCATCATTATCTTCTAAATCACCAGTAACTTTAGACTTAGCCCTAGTGACAGCACATGCAGGGAACACATCAGGGACATCACAATCCTGGGTCGCAGCCACTGGCTCACTAGACAACTCAGGAGCTGGACACACTTGACTTCCACCAATATCATTTCCAAGTAAGAAAGTTACACCTGACATTGGGAGTGTCTCAACCAACCCAACCATAAAGGAACCATTAACAAAACCAGACTCTAAATTCACTCTGCACAGAGGGACAGAGAAGTAATTATTCCCTACACCTTGTAAGATTACAGTTTCATCAGAGGAATTAACATTAGAGCCTAGAACACTGGTCAGCATAAGGGATTGGCAAGCACCTGTATCACAATATATTTTAACTGATTTCCTGTCATTACTGTCCAGAGGACTGACAAAACCTTCAGACAGGAAATTAGCACATGAACTCTTGAGAGTGTCACCCACGTTACTGCTCAAAAGAGGAGCTCCATCATGAGAATTTAAGTTACCCCTCAAAGCAGGTTCAGTTAACTCAGTTAAAGAATTATGGGAACTCTCAAGGGTGGACACTAGACCAATTGACTGAATATTTAGAGACTCCTTTTTGTTCACATCACGCTGTCTCTTGAAACATTTCTCCATAGTATGACCAAGCTTACTACAATAAGTACATTTACTTTTCTGAAATCTAGAGGTGAAGCTGGTATTTACTTCCTGAGAAATATCATCTTTATTCTCTTTCCTGTTACCCGTACTCTGAGTAGAGGCAACGTACTTACTCTCAGCTTTCCTTTTTTCTTTATAATATCTCTTGTGAGTGAGAACATATTCATCAGCTAAAACTGCAGCATCAGACAAATTATCTATTCTTTTCTCATCAAGATATAGGCTTACATCTTTATAAATACACCTCTTGAAATCCTCCAGCAAAATCATCTGCTTAAATTTACCAAAATCAGAATCCACATTCTTAGAATTTAACCACTGCTCTAACAGATCTTCTTTGATTTTTGCATACTCAACATGGGATTGCTTATCTTGCTTGTAAGTTGTCCTAAATTTTACTCTATAGGCTTCAGGAACAAGCTCATAGGCCTTAAGAATCAAGCTCTTAACTACATCATAATTATCAGATTGATCCCTAGGCAAAGATGCATAAGTTACTTGAGCTTTTCCGGTGAGAACAGTTTGAAGGAGTACTGGCCAATACTGTTTGGGCCAATTAAAACCTGTAGCTACCCTCTCAAACAACTGAAAATACTTTGTTAAATCAGATTCATTAAAGGGAGGGACAAGTTTAACATTTTTAGCCACATCAAAATCATCAGAGCTAGATGATCCAGTTCCACCTTGTTTCATGCGATACTCATGGTCTGCCTGAATCCTAGCAAGTTCAATTTGTGCCTGAGCCTGTATCTGTGCCTCCTGAATACGAGCCTGAGACTCCGCCTCCTTAGCCTGAGACTCAGCCTCCTTAGCACGTGCCTGAAATTCAGCCTCTTTAACACGATCCTCCTGCAGGGCTAGCTGTAACTTAGCTATTTCAATCTGCGTTTGCTCATTTAGAGGAGTTACATTAAACAAGCTTTTATTAATCATGCCAACAATTTGATCTTTAGAATGATGAGAGTGAACTGCAATTCCCAATTGTTGAGCAACAAGCTTAAGTTCATTCTTTGTTCTGTTTTCTACATCACATACTGTTTGCACATTTGACAAAAAATCTTTGGCTTCATCAAGCGTAGTAATAGTAGACATCATTAATAAATCACAGTCACAAAATATCAAACAATATCCTTAAGATAATATCCTGAATATCCTGGCGAGGTCGCCAAATTTATGTTACGGAACAGAGAAAGATAATGAGAATACTAAAAATCACTACTGCCCCGTAAAGTTCCAGGTTCAAAACAAAAGAGTTAGGTAAAATTACAAGTTAAAGTTTAATGCTCAAACTAACAACAAAACATTCAGGACTCATAAGGATAATGTAATGGCAAAAAACTCATTAAATATATGGTTAACTGCAAATAGCCTCTATTAACACGAAATTAGCAAGAGTAAATTTATCTAAGTCAGCCCTGTTAAAATGAGAAACCAGATAATACTCAGTGAATGCAAGATATATTATTACAGATACAAAATCACAAAAACGTTACTAGACCTAAGAATCAACACCTTATGCTACACATTACAAGAAAAAATGCAACAACACTTATACTCAAATTACACAGCTGCTAGATGGTTGGAGACTTCCTGATCACTCACAATAATAACAACTATACAGGGGAGGACAGAGATGTGAACAAAATGAAGAGTAGATCTAAGTGGCAATAATGTAGAGACTGAGCTCATTATATAAGGGCCGGCAGAGCTTGATACAACTTGTAAGAAGGACGTACAAATGAAGCCATGGGGACAAAGAGTTGACAATCCTGCTCTGAACAACAGAAAGAACGACTTACTCTACTATAAGGGAGGAGGGGGGAGTGAGGTAGAACACACTCGTGATCAAACATGCAGCATACTGTACGTTAGAATTACACAAAGGATGATGAAATCATAGGCTATGTAACAATATATATATATATATATATATATATATATATATATATATATATATATATATATACAGTATATATATATATATATATATATATATATATATATATATATATATATATATATATATATATATATATATATATATATATATATATATATACCATCATGGTCAACAGTTGCCTCATACCGTAATCATAGGACTCGTCCTGCTCGCCAGCATTCATTACTTCTGTATTCTCATAAGTTCGTCCTCATGTCATGTATCCTGAGAAATTCATTCCACTACTCTAACATGTATGACAAATCCATTTTGTCTGTTGCTTCTAGTGGCTCCTAACTTCTACACACATAATCTACCATACCTCCTTCTTCACCACAGGCACAACAGCCCGGATCCTCATATAGAAGGCGAAACCAATGTGCCAAAGCATGTTGACGAACTGCTGCCAAGCCGACATGGGCATTGGGTAGCCGCAGAGCAGATTGGGAACGTAAGAAGGACTGAGCACATTGCCATATACAGCACTCTGACGGGGGTCCACTCCCACTGTGTTAATCGTAATGAAGGGCATCTCGTGCACGAAAGGATAGCTAACCTGTTGACAGATAAATATATTTCCTTCTTCAGGACTAATGCATGTTTATGTAGTTCTGGCAACTGTTAGACTTTTTAATTCAGCATAGTAGCAACCTTGGTAGTGTAAGTGTTAAAATAAAGATTACTTGAAATTATTTCTATCCCTGAGAGGTGTTTACTAGCCATTATGAGAGGTTAGCAAGAATAAAACTGAAAATAAGACATTGTGCTGAATCTGGAGCAACGCTTTTTTTTTTTTTAATCTGTATTTCAAGAGGTCTTATCAAGGCTAAATTAAAATCATCATGAGATAGCAAAAAGAAAAATATTGTATTGAACAGGTTAAGGAAGCTTGTTTGTTTAGTGGTTCTCAACAGTCAGTGTTATGATCTATTCTGCAACTTCCTGCAAAGTTGTCCAGTCCTGAATATTTTTGCTGCAGAATGGAACTCAGGCTGGGATTGCAAGAATTTGATTTATCACTATTTTTTGGCTTCCTGAGTTCATGAATGTTACGTACCCTCCATTATCAGTGCAAGAGCGTTCTTAAATTAGTCTTATTCAACACACACGGCAGTGAATGTACAGTGAATACCGACTGCAAAATAATACTCAAGCAAATGTAGTGACAAATATGCCAGGGAATATTTAAGTAACTTCATAAAATATATTCCCGGAAGTCTACATCAGCGGGGACATCATACTGCAAGGGAGCAACTTCAAACTCTTACACTTCTTTCAAGAATCGAGCAATCTGATGGGCGCTCTATGAACTAGGCCCTCTATGAACTAAGCTACCGAGCAATTTTCCAAATATAAACATCAAAGAATAAATTAATGTTTACGAATGCAATTACGTACGAAACTAAAATAAACACAGCTTACCTCATTATAGGAATGGTCAACAACAATAAGATCAAATTCCTTTCTCTTGTTATAAAGCTCTTTTACTTTGGGAAGCTTGTACAATTCTCTGGCAATATTAGGCAGAATGTGGGGAAAAATCTTGTATCCGCCCAGTAGGCTTTTAGTGAAGTCGAACATATTGAAAGCTGTCACTTTGAAGTAGGGAAGTCCGTGATCAAATTCATGGATGTTAGGATGATTTGTGACGTTGGGAGAGTTGGTCAGCATCACCACCTGAGAACAGAGGGAAGAGAAGCGGCGTCACTGTATGAGAAAGAGGAAAGAGAATCGGCGAGAGAAGAATCAGCATCATCGCCTATCTAAAAGAGGTGAATAAACATCACTACCTGAGAACAAAGAAGAATTAACATCACCGCCTGCCTAATACAGAAGTGTTACAGAGTGTGATATTTCACAGTCAGACATACCGCAGCCATCAGAAAATGACAAATTACATCCTGTCCATCTTTACATGTGTTTGGTTAGTTTTTGGTGAGGGCGTACCAAGAATAAGATAAATAAAGTAAATAGTAAAGTAATAGAGAGTGGAGTGTATAAATACGACTACAGAATTTCTTACTTTGTGGCCACGTTCCGCTAGAGCCTCGGCCAGGGGCACAAAGATGTCCTTGTGGCTCCAGGGGGACACCGCCAGGAGCATAAGGATCTTGTAGGAGGCTTCTGGGGGCGGCAGCTCCTTCGCGGCGACCCCCGCCAGAGCTGCCACCAACACACACAGCCAAGCCAGCTTCATCTGACCACCTAGAGGAAGGTTAACATCAGGTGAAGGTATCTGTACTGCCTTCACTTTAACTTGGCCTAAAGTTGCCATTTCTGCCCCTTGAATGCTAAGTTGTAGCCAAAGCTCAACACCAAAATAGCGCACTACTTATAAAGAAGTGTTATGGAAATGATGACGTGCCGTAGCACTGCCATATTCTTGCCACTGAACTACGTGAAGTAAACTAAGAAAGGGGGAAAACTTGGGCCAAGCTTAGGTGATAGAGCTACAGGAGATGATCAGTACCATCAGACAGCTAAGCAAGTACCATAAAGAATAAACGAAGCTATTAAACGGCAAGAATATTAACTCCCTTTCGGGACGATACGTTAACTCGATGATTCAGCCCCTAGTCATTTTTGGCATCGATGAAAAAACCTTGTTTGAACTCTGTTTAGCCCTTCCAATTCAGTTTTTCTCTGTGCTCATATGCAACCACTCTAGTTCACTATTTCTTTGTGCTCCCTTTAATCTCTCCAGTTCAGTAAGCATCTGTGCTCTACAGTATATAACCCTTCCTATTCGGTACTTCTCTGTACTGCCTAACTCTTCTAATTCGGTACGTCTGTGTGCTCCATCCCCTTCAGTTCAATGCATCTCTGACCTCTATCTAACCTCCCATTTTAATACGTCTTTGTGCTCTATTCTTTTCAGTTTAATAATTCTCTGTGCTCTATTAATCCCTGTACTTAATTACACCTTCTTAAGGCTGAATCATCACCTGGAAGTAGCATAAACAAAGAAGACGTTATCGTGATGAAGGGGATAAGGGTTAAGATAAGCAAAATTAATCGCTGAAGAAGCAGGATTTATACGAGTAATTTCTCAACGCTACACATTTCATCCAGGCTCTTCCAAATCATCCATTACCATTAACTCTCATTCAGACCACATTTTTTTTTTACATAATTTCTGAGACAAGTGAAGATTGCAGGACTTTCCTGATCATTCTGTACCGCCGCTGACTGCACCCTGTAATGTGGGATGCAGGCTGATATATTGCAATTACCTGCTTCATAAATGACCGCCATATATTAGGGCTTGATTACGCCTTCGCACTGAGTTTTAATGATATGGTCTTTATTTATTGCGTTAATTAACCCATCTAATACTCGAGTGGTGCTGGAGAGGGATGTCTTCATTTGATAGCATCGATATAGCCGGGCAGCTCCACTGTTAGGTTACCCAAACGTCCCTCAGTTCCCTTCCTATCCCACCTTTCCAGTAAGGAGGATGGTGGACGGTAGGAGAAAGGTGCTTTCAGCCTGCAGTCCATTGGGTTTACGTGATGAGCCTGGGTCTACAACAACAACAACAACAACAACGGTACTCGAGATTTTTCATAAGTTGAATATAATCATTTGGTAGCAGCGAAAGCAAAATAAAAACTACCTTCTTTGATGAAAACTATAACAAAAAGAAAATGAATAACCCTCTCGAGGCTATCGACATCATGTTTTCTTCCTTACTTTATTTTAGCGCAATTTACGTGCTTATTTCGGATGAAGGAACCCTCCCAGCAGGTAAGGAATGGAAGCCACTACAATGAGGGGGTAATCTTACTATTTGTTTTATCGTCAGACGTTGGCTGGAACACTAGAGTTGTTCACATTATGAGAGAGTTACGTTATTCTTGTCTCCCTTCGGCAGCTGTATTGTTAGTAGGAAAGATCTCTGGTATTGAACGACTTCAATTTCCTTTAAAGCTTTCAGGATAGCTTTATTATTTTTTACGTGTCCGACTCAAGAAATGGGTTTAACAGCCCGTTCGCTGTGGCCCGGCAGTCCTCCTACGCACCACCCGCCTTTCACATGTCACTATCTCGGCGCTGACACCCACCGTCCATACTGAGTACACGCTGGGACTTTCATTCCGAACTAGTATCCCGATATTGGCGGGGAGGTATTTTTACGACATGGTGGGCTTTGTGGTACAATCATGAAGTCTGTTTTTAAAGAAATTTAAATCCTTGAGCTGTTCTCTGCACCATCTACGGGATCGAACTCGCGTCCAGTGGGAGAGCAGACCACCTCCCTAACCCTTCAACCACCACATCCCCTAGTGCAATTCTTTATGTAATCATAAGATAAGTTTTAACTTTCCAAACAGCCTTCTTTAGCCATATAATTCTTCCATACCAAACTTCTTCGCTAGATTATCGAGATATGTTTTTTGTCTTACAGAATATATGTATACTTCTTAATGACACAGGCTTGTATTCTCGTCAGTTAAGGAGGCTCCCTAGTGATTTATTTTTGGATATGCCTGGTTAACATCCTTCTGTACACTATCTGTGCAGAGCATGGCGATTTTAGATAGATTTATGCAACACAGGGTAGGACAGTAAGGTGTAATAAGCAAAATAAATAACTTGAGGAAAGGTGTTAAGTTGCCTCCTTATACGATAAGAATGCTGGCCAAAGAGGAATTAATTTAATATTGAAACACTGCATAATTGCTCAGTTTACTTTTCCCTCTCAGTGCATAATTTTGCGATGCCTCTAAAGGACTGCTTTTGAGATTCATAACTTCCTGGTAAGTCCCCAGGTCGTAACTTTGCTGCCAGACGTCCATCACTCTGGGCGGACGGCAAACAGCGGCTCATCAGGCTCTACACGCACCCTCCATCTCTCTTCCGGCGCCCGCAAAAACGCATCACTTACTTTCACGGAGATGAGTTGCGTCCCGGCAGCACCAGATTCTCGTCTTGTCCTGGAGCTTTCATCCCTTCCATCAGGTGACGTAGCTATTCATTATTATCTTGCTCTCTCCATACGATATTATACACCTTAAGAGATATATACTAAAAGGGAGAGGTTAGATACATCCTTTCTTAAAGCTCCTCACAACCAGGGACTCTTTTACGCTGAAGAAAATCGTCTTAGAGTAGCAAGAATAACAGCAAAAACACGTCATCTAACTGAAGGGGTTAGTATTGTATCTTCAAACGACATTAAACACCTTCGGAAAGAGAGACGAAGTGCAGAGGCTAGTTACATTCTTCATTAGAGCCTTTCACAGCCAGGGACTCTTTGCGCAGAAGAAAATCGTCTTATAACAGCAAGAACAACTAAATAACACGACATCCGGTTGAAGGGGTTACTATTGAGCTAGTGTTACAAGCAAAAAATACCCCATATTCCTGCCTACAGATGGGATTAAGAATATTAAGATGCTAAATATCTGTATAACAATATTCCACAGACAAATACGTACCGAAGTATTTAGTCAATCTACGTAACTAAGAAATATATCTGAAATTCAAAGATGTTGTTTGAAATTTAAATCCTGTCTGTGAACGCGTAACAGGGACGGGGGAGAAGGGGGTGAGGATTGTACAGGCTTAAAATGAAACAAAAGATACATCCTTTAATCCTTTTTTTCCTACAGTATCATTTCTATCACCACCGGCATTCTCGCCACAGAAATAATATTCCTTCTGTTCTTAGTGCCATCTAACGCTACCACCTCCTTATGTTGCCACACAACACACACACACACACACACACACACACACACACACACACACACACACACATACGCACACATCCAAATCATACACACTAATCACACCTCACACACCCCTCGCAATCACATTTCCCGTCTTCTAATGCATAAAAGCCTTTCTAACAGCCGTAGAGCTAATTCTGTGATCTGATGGACACAGCCTTTTCACATGAGTTACCAATACATGATACCGCTGGAGATACAAGGCTCTAGGTATACTGATACTTGAACAGAAAAATACCTCTCTCCGATACGGCATTTTTAAATAGGGGTATGAGGAAGTACAGTTGCGGACGTAAATCCTGATCCATTTCCTTACGATAAATTACAAGACAGTGAGTGAAGATTTCCGAAACTCAGTAATGCAATCTTCGGAACCCCCAAGTTTTGCAGAATGTTACGTAAGTCTCCTAATTGCTCGACTAAAATGTGGAGCGATGTCACTGTCCGCAACTGTACACTCACGTTATTTTCGTTGACACAGAAATGATGAAGCGAAAACTCAGTTGTTAAGTTACTTGTGATTTTACCCCTGCTACATCCGGACGATATATATATATATATATATATATATATATATATATATATATATATTTTTCTTCAGCTGAAGGGGGATGTCTTGTTATGAAGGGGTTAATGGAGGCTACAGCTAACCCCTCCAAGTCGAAAAAGCTTCTAAACTTCATGAAGGCGTCTTTAAGTAGCAAGGATACATTAAAATAAGCAAAAAATGTACTGGGATTGAAGGGAGGAAAATAGTTTAGTAAAATCTCATTCAGTATTTCCATTTTCGAGTATGGAAAGGAACAGCTGACCGCATCTACTTCTTCCAAAAAAACTACGGCTGAGACCAAGAGGAAATGGAGGAGGAAGTAGAGATGGAGGAAGCTGGCCGAGGGGAGTGGAGAGAGAAAAGAGTTTTGAAGAAAGAACCGAGAACAATGGAGTAGGGAGCGTCAGGGTGAATGGAGGGGAAACCGGGCAGCGTAAAAAAGACGTGCCTCTTTCTCCACTTTAAATAGTGAGTCCAACGGGTCGTCTCTCCTCACAAAGTAAATTCATATAATGCTCTCTCTCTCTCTCTCTCTCTCTCTCTCTCTCTCTCTCTCTCTCTCTCTCTCTCATTATATGCAGGACTGAGTTTTAAAGACATAAATTATGCAGAGTATAAAATATCAACATTCATTTCAACTTTACATCTAAGGAATTATCTGTTCTTTTTTTTTTTTTTTTTGTGGGAATGAAATTGTAAAATGTAAATTGTGTACAGTATATAATATCAACATTCACAACAGCTCTAAATATAAAGGGATTGTCTATTCGTTTTTGTGGGAAGGAGATGGTAAGCAATATAAATCGTATGCGGTAAATAATATCAACATTCACATCAATACTGCACAAGACATAAAATCAGCAAGCCCACTCATACACAAGCTTTATTCAAAACACTCATAGAAATGACGCAAAATACATCAGCATACAACTATAGTACTTTCACTTCCATTTGCAGCTTTTATCGCATAGCTCGATGGCAGATTAAGACTACACAACCACTCTACATGTTTGTCGTAGCACTTCTTTGTGACTAGTGCTGTGTTCTTGTGTTAATCTCTTGTTATAGCTCACCATTCAAGGTAAATATGTCAGTTTTAGTCCAAGTTAAAGTGAAATAAGTATAGTTTCATACTTTTGAGGAGATCTGTAAAAAATTCTGCCCATAACACTTCTTCATCCTGAGAGAGAGAGAGAGAGAGAGAGAGAGAGAGAGAGAGAGAGAGAGAGAGAGAGAGAGAGAGAGAGAGAGAGAGAGAATAGTTCACCTGGGGAATTTAGAGAATACCAAGCATACTGTGGGTGGCAGGGAAAATTGAAATAAAAATGAGTGGGAGTCTGCGGGGGCTGAAATGATGAAATAAGAAAGCGAGGCGAAATGCTGTTGGAAGTGAAGCCTTGAAATATTTATCCTCCTTCTGAGTGAGGCTGCCAGAAGGAAAAGAAAGGAAGTGTGAAGAAGAGAACACCTTATAGTTTCTTCGTGGGTGGTGCATTGGGTAGCACTTCTAGCTCCGTGTTCCCCTGGCAGTGCATTTCAGGACCAGGGTATAACATCGACGGAAGACGATTGTATTTCAGGAGAAGACTGAGATAGAAAGATTATTAGTAGCCATTAATCTAGGCCGCCTTCCCTTCACAGCACGGGGTCTCAAGCCGAATAAAGCTGCCTGACAGTGGCATGAATAGGAGGCATCACGAAACTAGTAAAAATGATAAATACATAAGTAAATAAATAAATAAAACGCCCATCGCAAATGCAGGTATGAATCAGTCAAAACAAAATTATATTCTTTTCCAAAGTGACCGCCTATGTCTTCGCCGTATCAAATGACTGCTCTCTTAACGTATACCACAGCGATAGTACATTGCTTGACAATATGAAGGGCCAACAAAACTAACTTTTATACATTATCATAGAGACAAGTAGTTGATTTTGGGGTGCATTAGCTTATCCTCTTGACCATACTGACGTGTTTAGGATGTCACTACCTACAGACAGGCGATTTTGGTCAACTTTTAGAAAGGAACACTTGTGGTAAAGGGGTTAATGAGGGCTATTTCTACCTCTTCCAGTTCCAAAAAAACTCTACTAAGATGAGTAAAATTGTTTAGGGATACCAAAAAAAGTTGCTCTAGTAACAACAACCCAGGCTCATCTATCTGACAGTTAACCAAGTGGACTACAGGCTAAAGTCCTTCCGCAGTCCACCATCCTCCTTTTGGGGGATAGTGAGGTGGCTGAGAGACGTTTGCATAACCAGACAACTCAACAGGTTCAATGGGTGTCACCACATGAGGGCGTTCTTCGACAGCAAGAATGAAAACTATCTGATCAACATCGTGAAGAGGTTTAGGCCAGGCGTTGTTTGTTTTTCCTTTACTAAATATTCAAACAACGTGGAGGATATGATGGGAGAAAGCTTATCCTAAATCCAGCAGCCGTCAGAGAATAGTGTGGATATATTGTACGGAATTCAGGCTTTAGCTGCAGAAAAAATTAAACGCAACAACAGCTCACGAAATCCTTCACTCTGGCCTGGCTTTCACTCTTGTTACTTATTATAACTTGTTACATATTATAATTTGCATTCCGTGTGTGTGTGTGTGTGTGTGTGTGTGTGTGTGTGTGTGTGTGTGTGTGTGTGTGTGTGTGTGTGTGTGTGTGTGTGTGTGTGTGCGTGTGCGTGCGTGTGTGCGTGTGCGTGCGTGCGTGCGTGCGCGCGCGCGTTGAATTTCTTTATATGAGAGGATCTCCTAAGCTAAAAAAAATCGTCTGGAGGTAGCACGAATACAAGAAGAACAAAGTTATCATCCTAAGAGTGTTGAATTCCTCTCCCCTCTTGAGCTTTCAGTGCCATTTTCTTTATACACTCTCGATTTACTCTTTAACCTCCCTGCCGCTTTCCTCCTTTACAATATCCCTCGTTTTGCTTCCATTTCCTCCAGCCTCTCTCTTTTCTCTTCTGCTCTCTCTCTCTCTCTCTCTCTCTCTCTCTCACCCAGCTTTCTCTATCCCTGTCCAATCACGCTAAGGGTCAATATCTCCCGATCCTCTTCACTTTCCATCACCGTATTTCTTTTCTGATAGTCCATCTTTCCCCTCCCTCTCCCCTTCCCCTCCCCTTTCCCTCTCCCCTCGCCCACCCATCTCCTTTCCCCTCTCTTACCTCTCAAAAGCTGTTCTTGATTCTGTATCCACGCTCGCTCCAAATGCCTACCTCTCTTTCTTGCTTTATTTTTTCTTCCTTTTTCTCTTTTTCTCGAGTTCTCTTAGGATTTGAATTCCCCTCCCCCCCTCTGTCTCTCTTTCACACACACACACACACACACACACACACACACACACACACACACACACACACACACACACACACCACCCTCTATCCTTCCCTATGCAAGTCCATCTCGTCCCAAGAGGAAACACTCAAGTCAAAGGGACTCAAGGAAGAGTGTGTAGGAATATGTGTGTTTATCATGAGTGTTCGCTTTGGCTCTTGTTACATGTGTTTGTTTTCACCTCTATGGGGCTTTTCAGGCCTTGGTGCTTGTTAGGGATGGTGCGTGTTTGTGTGTGAGTTTGTGTGCCTGGCTCGTCTTCAGTGTCTGGTTGTAAGTAACTGTGTTTGTTTGGTGTGTGAGCGTCTCTCTCTCTCTCTCTCTCCCTGTCTCAGGGTGTGTGTGTGCGTGTGTGTGTGCGTGTGTGTGTGTGTGTGTGTGTGCGTGTGTGTGTGTGTGTGTGTGCGTGTGTGTGTGTGTGTGTGTGTGTGTGTGTGTGTGTGTGTGTGTGTGTGTGTGTGTGTGTGTGAGAGAGAGAGGTAGAAAGAGAAAAAGTGAGGAAGAGATTTTAAGAGAAAGTAGGTGAGAGGAGGAACGTGACAAGAACGAATGAGTGTTAAATTACCGTATGAGTGGGAGAGAGAGAGACAGAGAGCACGAGTAGCTGCAGCAAAGAGGCAGTGTGAGAGATGACCTCCTTAATGAGTTCCTCTTGATTAATGATGTCCCCAGAAAGAGAGAAACGAAGCTGGAGAAGGAGGGGGAAAGAGGCAAGAAGAAGCAAAAGAAGAAAGAAGAAGATGAAGACGAAGAAGAAGAAGAAGGAGTAAAAATAATATCCCATGATTAGAGGGGGGAAAGAGGAGGAAGAATGGGACAAACACAATTACAGAGGCAGGACAAAAATGGAAGAGAGGGGAAAAGGGAAGAAAATGAGAGAAGAAAACAGTAAGTGGACCTGAAAAAGGGAGGAGGAGGAGGAGGAAGACTAGGAGGAGAAGGAGAGGGATGATGATGATAGTGGTGGTGATAATGATGATGATGATGACCATGATGGTAATAATAATAATCCATCCATCATCCAATTCTACGTTGCCCCATGAGGAGCGTAGAAGCCCGGGGCTAGGCAACTGGGTCCTGACATTTAAGATGAGTGAAATAATAATAATAATAATAATAATAATAATAATAATAATAAT